>NC_061511.1:65593769-65879849 GCF_022539505.1 Lolium rigidum
AAACTTCATTAAAAATAATAATTTCAACAACAATGCTTATCTGAACAATTCTAGTAATAACTATAGGCCATATCCTTATAATAATGGCAACGGCTATGGTAATTCTTATGGAAATTCTTACAACAATAATAGGAATTCACCCCTGGACTTGAAGCCATGCTTAAAGAATTTATTAGTACACAAACCGCCTTTAACAAATCTGTTGAGGAAAAGCTCAATAAAATTGATATTCTTGTTTCTAGAGTTGATAGTCTTGCCTCCGATGTTGATCTTTTGAAATCGAAAGTTATGCCCAATAGGGACATTGAAAATAAAATTGTTACTACAGCAAATGCCATTCAAGTTAGAATTAATGAGAATATAAGATTAATGGCTGAACTGCGTGCTAGGTGGGATAGAGAAGAAAATGAAAAACTAGCTAAAGAGAAAAATATAGCTAAAGTTTGGACTATTACCACCACTAGTAATGATAATGCTACACATGTTGCTGCACCTCCTACTCATACTAATAAAAGAATTGGTGTTAGCAATGTTTCCACTTCTAATGCAAAGCGCGAAAAACTGCCTCGAAACCGCTAAAACCGCTGAAACTCGCCTGCGATAAAGCCGCTGAAATTTTTTCCAACATTGGGGATGATGATCCCATTGCTTTAGATTATAATGGTTTGAATTTTGATGATTGCCACATCTCTGAAGTTATAAAGTTCTTGCAAAAACTTGCTAAAAGTCCTAATGCTAGTGCTATAAATTTGGCTTTCACGCATCATATTACAAATGCTCTCATAAAAGCTAGAGAAGAGAAACTAGAGCGCGAAGCCTCTATTCCTAAAAAGCTAGAAGATGGTTGGGAGCCCATCATTAAGATGAAGGTTAAAGATTTTGATTGTAATGCTTTATGTGATCTTGGTGCAAGTATTTCTGTTATGCCGAAGAAAATTTATAATATGCTTGACTTGCCACCGCTGAAAAATTGTTATTTGGATGTTAATCTTGCTGATCATTCTACAAAGAAACCTTTGGGTAAAGTTGATAATGTTCGCATTACCGTTAACAATAATCTTGTTCCCGTTGATTTTGTTGTCTTGGATATTGAATGCAATGCATCTTGTCCAATTATATTGGGAAGACCTTTTCTTCGAACTGTTGGTGCTATTATTGATATGAGGGAAGGTAATATAAAATATCAATTTCCTCTCAAGAAAGGTATGGAACACTTCCCTAGAAAGAGAATGAAGGTACCTTATGATTCTATCATTAGAACAAATTATGATGTTGATGCTTCATCTCTCGATGTTACTTGATACACACTTTCTGCGCCTAGCTGAAAGGCGTTAAAGAAAAGCGCTTATGGGAGACAACCCATGTTTTTACCTACAGTACTTTGTTTTTATTTTGTGTCTTGGAAGTTGTTTACTACTGTAGCAACCTCTCCTTATCTTAGTTTTGAGTTTTGTTGTGCCAAGTTAAGCCGTTGATAGAAAAGTAAGTACTAGATTTGGATTACTGCGCAGTTCCAGATTTCTTTGCTGTCACGAATCTGAGCCCACTGCCCTGCAGGAAGCTCAGAAAATTATGCCAATTTACGTGCATGATCCTCAGATATGTACGCAACTTTCATTCAATTTGAGCATTTTCATTTGAGCAAGTCTGGTGCCATTTTAAAATTCGTCAATACGAACTGTTCTGTTTTGACAGATTCTGCCTTTTATTTCGCATTGCCTCTTTCGCTATGTTGGATGAATTTCTTTGATCCACTAATGTCCAGTAGCATTATGCAATGTCCAGAAGTGTTAAGAATGATTGTGTCACCTCTGAATATGTCAATTTATATTGTGCACTAACCCTCTAATGAGTTGTTTCGAGTTTGGTGTGGAGGAAGTTTTCAAGGATCAAGAGAGGAGTATGATGCAACATGATCAAGGAGAGTGAAAGCTCTAAGCTTGGGGATGCACCCGGTGGTTCACCCCTGCATATATCAAGAAGACTCAAGCTGTTTAAGCTTGGGGATGCCCAAGGCATCCCCTTCTTCATCAACAAATTATCAGGTTCCTCCCCTGAAACTACATTTTTATTCGGCCACATCTTATGTGCTTTTTCTTGGAGCGTCGTTTTGTTTTTGTTTTTGTTTTGTTTGAATAAAATGGATCCTAGCATTCACTTTATGGGAGAGATACACACTCCGCTGTAGCTTATGGACAAATATGTCCTTGGTTTCTACTCATAGTATTCATGGCGAAGTTTCTCCTTCGTTAAATTGTTATATGGTTGGAATTGGAAAATGATACATGTAGTAATTGCTATAAATGTTTTGGGTAATGTGATACTTGGCAATTGTTGTGCTCATGTTTAAGCTCTTGCATCATATGCTTTGCACCCATTAATGAAGAAATACATAGAGCATGCTAAAATTTGGTTTGCATATTTGGTTTCTCTAAGGTCTAGATAATTTCTAGTTTTGAGTTTGAACAACAAGGAAGACGGTATAGAGTATTATAATGCTTTCAATATGTCTTTTATGTGAGTTTTGCTGTACTAGTTCATCCTTGTGTTTGCCTCAAACAACCTTGCTAGCCTAAACCTTGTATCGAGAGGGAATACTTCTCATGCATCCAAAATACTTGAGCCAACCACTATGCCATTTGTGTCCACCATACCTACCTACTACATGGTATTTTCCCGCCATTCCAAAGTAAATTGCTTGAGTGCTACCTTTAAAATTCCATCATTCACCTTTGCAATATATAGCTCATGGGACAAATAGCTTAAAAACTATTGTGGTATTGAATATGTAATTATGCACTTTATCTCTTATTAAGTTGCTTGTTGTGCGATAACCATGTTTATCGGGGAACGCCATCAACTCATTGTTGAATTTCATGTGAGTTGCTATGCATGTTCGTCTTGTCCGAAGTAAGGGCGATCTACACCGAGTTGAATGGTTTGAGCATGCATATTGTGAGAGAAGAACATTGGGCCGCTAACTAAAGCCATGTTCCATGGTGGAAGTTTCAGTTTTGGACAAACATCCTCAAATCTCTAATGAGAAAAGAATTAATTGTTGTTGAATGCTTAAAGCATTAAAAGAGGAGTCCATTATCTGTTGTCTATGTTGTCCCGGTATGGATGTCTAAGTTGAGAATAATCAAAAGCGAGAAATCCAAATGCGAGCTTTCTCCTTAGACCTTTGTACAGTCGGCATAGAGGTACCCCTTTGTGATACTTGGTTAAAGCATATGTATTGCGGTGATAATCCAGGTAGTCCAAGCTAATTAGGACAAGGTGCGAGCACTATTAGTACACTATGCATGAGGCTTGCAACTTATAAGATATAATTTACATGATGCATATGCTTTATTACTACCGTTGACAAAATTGTTTCATGTTTTCAAAATCAAAGCTCTAGCACAAATATAGCAATCGATGCTTTTCCTCTATGAGGACCATTCTCTTTACTTTTATGTTGAGTCAGCTCACCTATTTCTCTCCACCTCAAGAAGCAAACACTTGTGTGAACTCGTGCATTGATTCTTACATACTTGCTTATTGCACTTATTATATTACTCTATGTTGACAATATCCATGAGATATACATGTTACAAGTTGAAAGCAACCGCTGAAACTTAATCTTCTTTTGTGTTGCTTCAATACCTTTACTTTGAATTATTGCTTTATGAGTTAACTCTTATGCAAGACTTATTGATGCTTGTCTTGAAGTGCTATTCATGAAAAGTCTTTGCTTTATGATTCACTTGTTTACTCATGTCATACACATTGTTTTGATCGCTGCATTCTCTACATATGCTTTACAAATAGTATGATCAAGTTTATGATGGCATGTCACTCCAGAAATTATCTTTGTTATCGTTTTACCTCGCTCGGGACGAGCAGAACTAAGCTTGGGGATGCTGATACGTCTCCAACGTATCGATAATTTCTTGTGTTCCATGCCACATTATTGATGTTATCTACATGTTTTATGCACACTTTATGTCATATTCGTGCATTTTCTGGAACTAACCTATTAACAAGATGCCGAAGTGCCAGTTGCTGTTTTCTGCTGTTTTTGGTTTCATAAATCCTAGTAAAGAAATATTCTCGGAATTGGACGAAATAAAAGCCCAGAGGCCTATTTTCTCACGAAGCTTCCAGAAGTCCGAAGGAGAGACGAAGAGGGGCCACGGGGTGGCCAAACCCTAGGGCGGCGCGGCCCCACCCTTGGCCGCGCCGGCCCGTGGTTTGGGCCCCCGTGCCGCCTCTTGACCTGCCCTTCCGCCTACAAATAGCCTCCGTGACGAAACCCCCAGCACCGAGAGCCACGATACGGAAAACATTACCGAGACGCCGTCGCCGCCGATCCCATCTCGGGGGATCCTCGGAGATCGCCTCCGGCACCCCGCCGGAGAGGGGAATCATCTCCCGGAGGACTCTACACCGCCATGGTCGCCTCCGGAGTGATGAGTGAGTAGTCTACCCCTGGACTATGGGTCCATAGCAGTAGCTAGATGGTTGTCTTCTCCCCATTGTGCTATCATTGTCGGATCTTGTGAGCTGCCTATCATGATCAAGATCATCTATATGTAATTCTATATGTTGCGTTTGTTGGGATCCGATGAATAGAGAATACTTGTTATGTTGATTATCAAAGTTATGCTTATGTGTTGTTTATGATCTTGCATGCTCTCCGTTATTAGTAGATGCTCTGGCCAAGTAGATGCTTTTAACTCCAAGAGGGAGTACTTATGCTCGATAGTGGGTTCATGCCTGCATTGACACCTCGGGGAGTGACAGAAACCCCTAAGGTTGTGTTGTGCTGTTGCCACTAGGGATAAAACATTGATGCTATGTCTAAGGATGTAGTTGTTGATTACATTACGCACCATACTTAATGCAATTGTCTCGTTGTTTTGCAACTTAATACCGGAGGGGGTTCGGATGATAACCCGAAGGTGGACTTTTTAGGCATAGATGCAGTTGGATGGCGGTCTATGTACTTTGTCGTAATGCCCAATTAAATCTCACTATACTCATCATGATATGTATGTGCATTGTCATGCTCTCTTTATTTGTCAATTGCCCAACTCGTAATTTGTTCACCCAACATGTCTGTTCGTCTTATGGGAGAGACACCTCTAGTGAACTCGTGGACCCCGGTCCAATTCTCTTTACTCGAAATACAATCTACTGCAATACTTGTTTTTACCGTTTTCTCTCGCAAACAATCATCTTCCACACAATACGGTTAATCCTTTGTTACAGCAAGCCGGTGAGATTGACAACCTCACTGTTTCGTTGGGGCAAAGTAGTTTGGTTGTGTTGTGCAGGTTCCACGTTGGCGCCGGAATCTCCGGTGTTGCGCCGCACTACATCCCGCCGCCATCAACCTTCAACGTGCTTCTTGGCTCCTCCTGGTTCGATAAACCTTGGTTTCTTTCTGAGGGAAAACTTGCTGCTGTGCGCATCATACCTTCCTCTTGGGGTTGCCCAACGAACGTGTGAAATACACGCCATCAGGGGGCGCCCCCCCCCCCCTTGGCCGCGCCGGGGTAGGGTTTGGTGGCCCTGCCTCCTTTCTCTGGCGGTTCTCGTGTGTTCTGGATGCTTCCGGGTAAAATAGGAACCTGGGCGTTGATTTCGTCCGATTCCGAGAATATTTCGTTACTAGGATTTCTAAACCAAAAACAGCGTAGAAAACAGAACCGGCACTTCGGCATCTTGTTAATAGGTTAGTTCCGTAAAATGCACGAATATGACATAAAGTGTGCATATAACATGTAGATAACATCAATAATGTGGCATGGAACACAAGAAATTATCGATACGTTGGAGACGTATCAAGCATCCCCAAGCTTAGTTCTGCTCGTCCCGAGCAGGTAAAACGATAACAAAGATAATTTCGGAGTGACATGCCATCATAAACTTGATCATACTATTTGTAAAGCATATGTAGAGAATGCAGCGATCAAAACAATGGTAATGACATGAGTAAACAACTGAATCATATAGCAAAGACTTTTCATGAATAGCACTTCAAGACAAGCATCAATAAGTCTTGCATAAGAGTTAACTCATAAAGCAATAATTCAAAGTAAAGGTATTGAAGCAACACAAAGGAAGATTAAGTTTCAGCGGTTGCTTTCAACTTGTAACATATATATCTCATGGATAATTGTCAACATAGAGTAATATAATAAGTGCAATAAGCAAGTATGTAGGAATCAATGCACAGTTCACACAAGTGTTTGCTTCTTGAGGTGGAGAGAAATAGGTGAACCGACTCAACATTGAAAGTAAAAGAATGGTCCTTCATAGAGGAAAAGCATCGATTGCTATATTTGTGCTAGAGCTTTGATTTTGAAAACATGAAACAATTTTGTCAACGGTAGTAATAAAGCATATGCATCATGTAAATTATATCTTATAAGTTGCAAGCCTCATGCATAGTGTACTAATAGTGCTCGCACCTTGTCCTAATTAGCTTGGACTACCTGGATTATCACCGCAATACATATGCTTTAACCAAGTTTCACAAAGGGGTACCTCTATGCCGCCTGTACAAAGGTCTAAGGAGAAAGCTCGCATTTGGATTTCTCGCTTTTGATTATTCTCAACTTAGACATCCATACCGGGACAACATAGACAACAGATAATGGACTCCTCTTTTAATGCTTTAAGCATTTGACAACAATTAATTCTTTTCTCATTAGAGATTTGAGGATGTTTGTCCAAAACTGAAACTTCCACCATGAATCATGGCTTTAGTTAGCGGCCCAATGTTCTTCTCTCACCATATGCATGCTCAAACCATTCAACTCAGTGGTAGATCGCCCTTACTTCGTACAAGACGAACATGCATAGCAACTCACATGAAATTCAACAAAGAGTTGATGGCGTTCCCCGTAAACATGGTTATCGCACAACAAGCAACTTAATAAGAGATAAAGTGCATAATTACATATTCAATACCACAATAGTTTTTAAGCTATTTGTCCCATGAGCTATATATTGCAAAGGTGAATGATGGAATTTTAAAGGTAGCACTCAAGCAATTTACTTTGGAATGGCGGATAAATACCATGTAGTAGGTAGGTATGGTGGACACAAATGGCATAGTGGTTGGCTCAAGTATTTTGGATGCATGAGAAGTATTCCCTCTCGATACAAGGTTTAGGCTAGCAAGGTTTATTTGAAACAAACACAAGGATGAACCGGTGCAGCAAAACTCACATAAAAGACATATTGTAAACATTATAAGACTCTACACCGTCTTCCTTGTTGTTCAAACTCAATACTAGAAATTATCTAGACCTTAGAGAAACCAAATATGCAAACCAAATTTTAGCATGCTCTATGTATTTCTTCATTAATAGGTGCAAAGCATATGATGCAAGAGCTTAAACATGAGCACAACAATTGCCAAGTATCACATTACCCAAAACATTTATAGCAATTACTACATGTATCATTTTCCAATTCCAACCATATAACAATTTAACGAAGGAGAAACTTCGCCATGAATACTATGAGTAGAAACCAAGGAAATATTTGTCCATATGCTACAGCGGAGCATGTATCTCTCCCATAAAGTGAATGCTAGGATCCATTTTATTCAAACAAAAACAAAAACAAAAACAAACCGACGCTCCAAGAAAAAGCACATAAGATGTGGCCGAATAAAAATATAGTTTCAGGAGAGGAACCTGATAATTTGTCGATGAAGAAGGGGATGCCTTGGGCATCCCCAAGCTTAGACGCTTGAGTCTTCTTGATATATGCAGGGGTGAACCACGGGTGCATCCCCAAGCTTAGAGCTTTCACTCTCCTTGATCATAGTATATCATCCTCCTCTCTTGACCCTTGAAAACTTCCTCCACACCAAACTCGAAACAACTCATTAGAGGGTTAGTGGACAATAAAAATTAACATGTTCAGAGGTGACACAATCATTCTTAACACTTCTGGACATTGCATAAAGCTACTGGACATTAATGGATCAAAGAAATTCATCCAACATAGCAAAAGAGGCAATGCGAAATAAAAGGCAGAATCTGTCAAAACAGAACAGTCCGTAAAGATGGATTTTATTAGGCCACCAGACCTGCTCAAACGAAAATGCTCAAATTGAATGAAAGTTGCGTGCATATCTGAGGATCACTCACGTAAATTGGCATAATTTTCTGAGTTACCTACAGAGAATTTTACCCAGATTCGTGACAGCAAAGAAATCTGTTTCTGCGCAGAAATCCAAATCTAGTATCAACCTTCGATTAGAGGCTTCACTTGGCACAACCAAACACAAAACTAAGATAAGGAGAGGTTGCTACAGTAGTAAACAACTTCCAAGTCGCAAAAATAAAAACAAATTACTGTAGCAAAATAACACATGGGTTATCTCCCAAGAAGTTCTTTCTTTATAGCCATTAAGATGGGCTCAGCAGTTTTAATAATCCATTTGCGGGAAATAGTATTTGAAGCAAAAGAAAGCTTCAAGAGGCAAATTAAAAACAAATTTAAGTCTAACATGCTTCCTATGAAGAGGAATCTTGTACACAAATGAATTCATGAAGAACAAAGTGACAAGCATAAGAGGATAAAACACGAGTAACTTCAAGATTCTCAACATAAAGAGGGGAAACTTAATATTATTAAGATGCATATAACCATATTTCCCTCTCTCATAATAACTTTCAGTAGCATCATTGATGAAATCCACAATATACCCATCACTTAAAACATTCTTATCATGGTTCATATGCATAGAGGTATCATTAAATTTGGCATAAGAAGAGTTATTCTCATTAATAGTAATTGGAGCAAGATTATTATCAAGAATTTGAACATGGTAAACAAGTTGCCTATTAAGGGGATTGTTTTTGGTAATCCAATCATGACTATGACAAGTTTCATAAGGATAGTTAGAACCTATATCATAGCATTCTTTATAATAATCATTAGAGATCGGAGGCATAGTGTCATCATAAGAAATAGAATAGTTATCCTTCACAATCGGTTTATCCGTGTCCACACCATTATTGTTATTAGAAGGAGATGTATCAAGAACATAATGACCAGTAGCTAAAGGATTTGCAAACACCTCTTCCCCAAGCTTAGAGCTTTCTACATCATTATGGGAGGAAGCATGGATAGTACCGACACTATGGCAATTATTATCCTCATCATTTTCGAATTAGTTTCCGTAGATTTGCAATATCAAAAGTAGTGTGCTCATTCAAATCATGATTGCTAATGTATGTAAAGGGCATAGGAAGATCATCATATTCAGATTCATTATCACAATAATCATTAGGAGCAACATACTTACGGTTACCTATTGTTATCTCATATACGCGGGGATATGATGTTACCTCTTTCTTTTTATTCTCCTTCTTCTTCTTCTTCTTCTTCATTCCCTTCTTCTTCTTTTTCTCTTCCTTCTCCTCGTTCCCTTCTTCAGGAAGAAGAGGCTTGAAGGGTGGCTTGTCCGCATAACCTGATTTACTTTCGAAACAATAGAAGAAACTTGGGAGGATCCCTCCTTTTCGTTAATTAGTTGAAAACACACAGCGGTCCTATCATATTTTGGCAAGGTGTCATCTTCTAAAATATTTTGTATGTAAGTATTTGTATGGCTATTATCAATGCAATAAGAAAAACACCCATGCAGGACATCATCAATATCAAGATCACTCATATGTAACAAAGAGATTTTTCTCGACAGTTCTTCACACCCCAAAAATAAAGTAAGTTCATCATGCTCGATTAGGAGTAATTTCATCATCACAATACAAATTTGCAGCACTCATTGGGTTCAAAATATCATTGGAGGAGCATTGAAAATTAAAATGACCCACTTCATGGCAAACTTCACAAATAAAAGGATAGAGGGCACAAACTTTTTTACCAAGATCATCTAGAGCCCTAAACCACTTTCTAGTTTTTTCATTGGCATGATGGATGCAATATTCATCTTTGATTTGATTAATTCCACAAGGTCTATGTATTCCACAAAAATTAACATGCTTATAGGAAATAGCATTCTTAGGAGTTTGAGCATGCTTATTGCAATAATTAACAACAATTTCATTCTTCATGCAAGCCTCTTTAAAAGGTTCATGATACTTATCAAAATTATTTTTAGGCAATTCAAAATGAGAAGCAAAGGCTTTATAAAGATTTGCAGCAACTTGAGAGTCAAGACCATAAGTAGCACTCATATTTCGAAATTTATCGGTATCCATAAAAGCTTCAATGCATTCATAATCATAATTTATACCCGACTCTTTACCTTCATTGTTCTCCCATCCTTCAGCGTTGTCCTCAATCCGATCAAGGAGGTCCCACCTAGCTTCAACCTCCTTGCTTGTGAAAGATCCCTCCGAACACGCGTCCAGATAGTCCTTGTGTTGTCCTGAGACCGTAGTATGAGTGCCTTTTTACCTTTCCTCCCCGGCAACGGCGCCAGAAAAGTGCTTGATGTCTACGGGAGCTTCTATTCTTGTAGACAGTGTTGGGCCTCCAAGAGCAGAGGTTTGTAGAACAGCAGCAAGTTTCCCTTAAGTGGATACCCAAGGTTTATCGAACTCGGGGAGGAAGAGGTCAAAGATATCCCTCTCATGCAACCCCTGCAACCACAAAGCAAGAAGTCTCTTGTGTCCCCAACACACCAAATAGGTGCACTAGTTCGGCGAAGAGATAGTGAAATACAGGTGGTATAAATAAGTATGAGCGAGTAGCAACGGTGCCGGAAAAGTGCTTGGCGTGTAGTTGATGGTGGTGGTATTGCAGCAAGAGTAACGCGATAGAAACGAGTAAACGGCGAGTAGTAACTCAGCAGTAGTAACGCAGCAGTAGTAAACAAGCAGTAGTAACTCAGCGGTATTTAGGAACAAGGCCTAGGGATTACACTTTCACTAGTGGACACTCTCAACATCGATCACATAACGAACGGATAAATGCATACTCTACACTTTTGTTGGATGATGAACACATTGCGTAGGATTACACGAACCCTCAATGCCGGAGTTAACAAGCTCCACAATAATGCTCATGTTTTAGTAACCTTTAGTGTAAGATAGATCAACGCTACTAAACCAAGTACTAGCATAGCATGCACACTTGTCACCTTCATGCATATGTAGGAGGAATAGATCACATCAATATTATCATAGCAATAGTTAACTCCATAATCTACAAGAGATCATGATCATAGCATAAACCAAGTACTAACACGGTGCACTCACTCGTCACCATTACACACGTGCGGGAGGAATAAAACTACTTTAATAACACATCACTAGAGTAGCACATAGATAGTAGTGATACAAACATGCTGCAATCATAAAGAGATATAAATAAGCACCTCACTATGCCATTCAATGAGTAAGTATTCCGTGAAATATGGCCTAAGAGACCCACACGGTGCACACACTCGTCACCTTTACACACGTGGGACTAGGAGTCTCCGGAGATCACATAAGTAAAACTCACTTGACTAGCATAATGACATCTAGATTACAAGCATCATCATATGAATCTCAATCATGTAGGGCAGCTCATGAGATTATTGTATTGAAACACATAGGAGAGAGATGAACCACATAGCTACCGGTACAGCCCCGAGCCTCGATGGAGAACTACTCCCTCCTCATGGGAGCAGCAGCGGTGATGAAGATGGCGGTGGAGATGGCAGCGGTGTCGATGGAGAAGCCTTCCGGGGGCACTTCCCCGCTCCGGCAGGGTGCCGGAACAGAGATCCTGTCCCCCAGATCTTGGCTTCGCGATGGCGGCGGCTCTGGCAGGTTTCTGTGGGTTTCGTCAATTGGTATCGGGTTTTCTGATCCAGGGCCTTTTTATAGGCGGAGAGGCGGCGCAGGAAGGTCGAAGGGGGGTCCACACCCTAGGGGGGCGCCCCCCCCCCTTGGCCGCGCCGGGGTAGGGTTTGGTGGCCGTGCCTCCTTTCTCTGGCGGTTCTCGTGTGTTCTGGATGCTTCCGGGTAAAATAGGAACCTGGGCGTTGATTTCGTCCGATTCCGAGAATATTTCGTTACTAGGATTTCTGAAACCAAAAACAGCAGAAAACGAGAACCGGCACTTCGGCATCTTGTTAATAGGTTAGTTCCAGAAAATGCACGAATATGACATAAAGTGTGCATATAACATGTAGATAACATCAATAATGTGGCATGGAACACAAGAAATTATCGATACGTTGGAGACGTATCAGTCCACCCTGAAATTACGGGAATAATGGGACCGGCGTGGACCCAGGGTCGGGGCATGCAACAACGGGTGGGTGTTCGAGGTAGCGGAGGAACATGATTGGCTAGACCTTATACCGGGCCTCACACCGAAGGAAGTGTGGACGGGAAAGCTGCCCGGTTGGCACCAAGGTTAAGATCTCTTATGGGTAAAGCAACACACCTCTGCAGAGTATAAAGAACTGTGACCTGTCACTCCCTGTTCCGGGATAAGGAACTGCGAACGCGGCCGGAAAGGAACTCCATGAAGTTCTAGTAAACCGGTGAAGGCTGACGGACATAGCTCTTTGAAATAAAAGCAATCTCTTGAAGAAATGTTTATCAAAACCTGCATTGGTATTAGACTTTCTGGTCTAATATCGTAGCTAGTGCATTAAACACCTCTTTCCTATAATGAACTTGTTGAGTACGCTCGTACTCATCCCACTCTTAAATCCCTTGCTTAGATTGTCTGAATCGTCTGGAGGAGGACTACGACAACAATGAAGGAGCCGAGATCATCGGCTATGAAGAACCAGACCTCTCTGGAGGTATCGAAGGCGTAGACTATCTCATCGTCTACGGAACCGGGGAGGCTTCCGGAGGAGATCAAGCCTGAACATTTCGAGTAGTAGTAGTAGCCGAGCAGCATGAACTCTTAATACTTAGCTGCTCGAGAGAATAAATGTATAACTTAATGAGACTTCTATATTGTAAACTAAGTTGGGTTCGCCTCGAACCCAGGAGTATCCCTCTTAGGACCCAAGAGGAGCTCCGAGACGATATGTGTACTATGCTTGTAATGATAAGTGAATGAGTTATGGACCTGCTATGTTCGTTGTACTACTCGAGGGATGTAATATTTGCGGAATGGTACTTCGTGAATGTTATATCAACGACGGCATACTACAACATGCGAGTGGTATGCGGGGTCACCACAGTTGGTATCGAGCAAAAGCTTTGACCTTAGGTTGGAACCTAGTAAATGGGACCAAACGTTAGGAGTCAAATAGGATTAGTAAAGAATTCTCTAAAAATATGGTGTATATTCAATTGAGAATACAACAATCATATCTTTTAGTGCGATAATTCTTTATTATCTCTATTATGATGCTTTATTACTAATTTTATATTCTTTCTATTTCTACAGCCAACATGGCAAGTTCACGCCCGGGACGAAACGTGAAAGTGATGGATTCCACACTGAGTGAGTACGAAGGAGGACTTGCTGATATTCTACGAGCCATGTTACTTGAATTTGGGTGTGATCCCCAGATCCAAGTAAAGAAATACATGTACTATGATGGTACTGTATTGGCCAAGTGTAGGGTAGGGCTACGACTTCCCGAATCTTTGGGACTGAGCGTAGTAATGCCAGCAGGGGAAGCCAGAACTATGAACACAGCCTACCATATAGCCGTTATGAGAGCCATAACCGATATTCGGGAGCATAAGACGAAAGAGCTTATGGGTTCCGAATTCACGCACATTCCTCATCTGGAAGAGGAAGATGATCCCATGCTTAACCATTTCAAATATGCAAAACGCAAACCAGCAGAAGCCGCAAAATACATGGACAATAGCCGCAACTTACTATCGTTGTTCTTTCAGTTGAACCGTCATTTGACGGGAGCAATTGATACAATGCTAGAGGAGTTTACGGAACCCAAGGAGGAGACAAATGGGAAGGAACCTATGGAGAATGAGGTACACACACCAGTCTACTCAGCTGGTGACTACATTAGTATTGACCACCCTGAACAAGAAACTACACCAATTACACCTGGGAACTATCTTAGTAGTTCCTATAGAGGATATGAGGGTGGAGAGGAATCCGGAAACAATCAGCGTTCCGAGACTCCTATAGAAAACTCCACGGGTTGGCGTTGGGGGTCTGATACTGGAACTCATAGTACCTCAGTGTATTATGATGGGGAGATGAATGAAGATGCCACGACCTAGCACCAGAGTTATCCGTGGAGTGGGGAAGAAGTTGGAGGGTATCCGACACAGGTTGAGTCGGATACGAATGAAGGAAATACCTATGGTGTAGGCACAGGGGAGTATACCCGATGGGTGGACTACGATGCACTGAATGACCAGTTTGTGAACACTGATTTCTCCCTAGGATCATCATCTGATTCCGACTACCAGCCGACGGGGAGACCGTATGTTCCAGGTTTTGTCAGGAGGACGACACGTTCGACCGGATGGAAGCCTGGGATGTATCGGGAGTGAGGATCGACTAGAGACTACCAAGGGAAGCAATACTACAATACACAAGTACCACGTGTATTGTAGTGTGTAATATTTGTAGAAATTTGTACATATACTTTAATAAGTGAGTTTGCATACTCACATCGACTTGAGTATTGTAATAAGACCACTTATGCATGTATATACAGGGTATATGTTTTGTATGATTTGGATTTGCTTCTTGATTTCCATTGCGTAACTAGTTCTGTGCACAATGTTGAGCTCAGAAAACTTGCGCATGAAGTAATTATGAGTATCATCTTGTGTTGCAGAACTAGGGGAAAATGTCGGGATTGACGGGTGAGGAGAGTGAAGCGCAGCGCATGGAGCGCGAGGCGAAACAGAAGGAAGAGGCTGACGAAGCAGCCAGGAATCAGTTTCCACCACCACCACCACCCATGACGCAGCAGAATTTCGTCCAGTACATGCAGCTGGTGGAAGAACGACAACGTGTGACGTTGGAGCAGCAAAACAAATTCTTTCAAGAGCTGCTGCAACAGAACCGGGTAGAGAGACCCGAGAACCCGGGAGTCACCTTAGCAGACTTCCAGAATACCAAGCCTATATCTTTCGCATACGCGCCCGAGCCAATGGACGCGGAAGATTGGCTTATGGATACTGAGCGAAAGCTCAATACCGTTGGATGCAATGACCAAGAGAAGGTCCGTTATGCTACCCACCTGCTGTGTGGACCTGCCGCATCATGGTGGGACAATATAGTAGCCGTTTATCCGGCTGGAAAGGTATTTACCTGGGAGGAGTTCACGAGGAAGTTCAGGGAATCCAATGTTCCTGAAAGTATTGGGGAACTGAAGCGTCGAGAATTTGAAAGTCTCGAGCGAAAGGACAAGGCAATCCTGACTTATGTCAGGGAATTCTCTAATCTGTCCCGGTATGCGGTTGAAGAAGTCAACACCGAGGACAAGAAGAAGAAAAGGTTCTTGAGGGGGTTAAGTCCCCAGTTCAAGGTTCAGCTCCGAATGATGAGAGCGACGGAGTTTCAAGAGTTGGTGGATGCTGCCATCACTCTGGAAGATGATTTCAAACAACTACAGGAGGAGAAAAGGAAAAAGGCCAAATTTGAGCCTAAGAGGTTTGTTAGTAACAAGCCCAATACCAGCTTGAGTTTGAAGCCCAGATACAACAACAACAACAATAACAGCAACTACTACGGTAGTAGGAAGAACCAAGCATTCCAGTCTGCAAATCAAATAGTTTGCAGAAGCTGTGGATTCACAGGGCATTTTGCCAAGGATTGCAAGAAGCCAAAGATCATATGCTTTGGTTGTCGCCAGGAAGGGCACATGCTGAAGGACTGCCCCAAGAGAAACACCGGGGGAGGTCAGTCTGGAGGAGGTGGAAGCAGAGGAGGAAACACCGGAGGGAACTGGAAGAACAAGAAACCCTTCGGAAAGTTGAACTGCACCAGTCTGGTGGAGGTGGTTAACTCCGATCAGGCAGTGATAGGTACGCTCCAGATACTCACTCATCCTGGCAAAGTACTTTTTGATACTGGTGCAACTACATCATTCATTTCTCAGCAATTCATCATCAAACATGGGATTAGTTGCACTAAGTTAGATACACCCATAACTATACTTTCCGCGGGGGGAACGATAGTAGTAACTCATACCAAACAAAAACAAGTCATTATGATCAATAAGTGCGCATTTGACGCAGACCTGTTCATTTTACCGATGAAGGACATTGATGTCATTCTTGGTATGAACTGGTTAGAAGTTAACGGAGCATTGATCGACTGTGTGAACAAGACAATGTCTTTGAAAAGCCCCGATGGTAGTAGAATGATCTACCAAGGAGACAAACATACACAGATTGAAGTGGAGCTACAGTTGAATAGTATGAAGGAGGTGAAGTTAGAAGATATACCTGTAGTAAATGAATTCCAGGATGTGTTTCCTGCGGAATTACCTGGTATGCCACCAGATAGGGAGATAGAATTCACTATCGACCTAATTCCAGTAACATCTCCGATTGCTAAAGCACCATATAAGATGGGGCCCAAGGAGTTGAAAGAACTTAAGGAGCAATTGGATGACTTGGAACAGAAAGGATTTATACAAGAAAGTGTTTCACCATGGGGATCACCTGTGATCTTCGTAGATAAAAGAGATGGAGGTAGAAGGATGTGCGGAGACTACAGGAATTTGAACAACGTCACAATCAAGAACAAGTACCCACTTCCAAGAATACAAGATCTATTTGATCAAGTTAGAGGCGCGGGAGTCTTTTCCAAAATTGATCTAAGATCCGGTTATCACCAGATAAAGATCAAGAAGGAAGACGTTCCGAAAACTGCCTTTGTTTCAAGATATGGACATCATGAATATCTTGTAGTGCCTTTTGGATTAACTAATGCCCCAGCAATTTTCATGAACCTCATGAATAAGATTTTCATGCCATGTCTAGACAAGTTCGTCATCGTATTCATCGATGATATCTTGATCTATTCCAAGGATAAAGCTGAACATGCTGAACATCTGAAGATAGTGTTGCAAACACTAAGAGAACATCAACTCTATGCCAAGTTTAGCAAGTGTGAATTTTGGCTAGATCAAGTGGAATTTCTTGGTCATGTCATTAGCAAAGATGGAATAGCTGTTAACCCGAGCAAGGTAGCAGCAGTTTTTAGAATGGGAAGCACCCAAGACTGTCAAGGAAATCCGAGGATTCCTAGGAATGGCAGGATATTACCGGAGATTCATTGAAGGATTCTCTAAGATAGCAGGACCTATGACAAAATTGTTAAGAAAGAACACACCATTCGTGTGGTCAGAGGAGTGTGAGAAGAGTTTTCAAACTCTGAAGGAGAAACTCACCACAGCACCGGTGTTAGCAGTTCCTGAAGTTGGCAAGGATTATACCGTGTACTGTGACGCATCCAAGCATGGATTGGGTTGCATACTCATGCAAGATCGGAAGGTAATATCTTATGGATCAAGGCAACTCAGACCTCATGAAGTGAATTATCCAACGCATGATTTAGAGTTAGCAGCAGTCGTATTAGCACTTAAAACATGGAGACATTTTCTCTATGGAGCTAAGTGTGAGCTCTATACAGATCATAAGAGTCTCAAATATTTCTTCACTCAGAAGGAACTCAATATGAGGCAGAAAAGATGGTTAGAATTAATCAAGGATTATGATTTGACCATCAATTATACTCCAGGAAAGGCCAATGTTGTAGCAGATGCCTTAAGTAGGAAGAGCACTGGCGGAGTAGAACAAGAGTTATCACCGGAATTGAGGAAGGAAATCAGCCAAGCCCAAATACAACTTTGGGAGAAAGAAGCTCATGAAGGACTATCAGCTTTACAAGTAGCCGATGAGCTAAATGTCAACTTAAAGAATGAAATAATGATGGGTCAGTTGGACGATCCATTTATCATGGAGGAGATGAGAAGGATAGATGAAGGTAGACCATCAGAATTTCACCGAGGAGAATCAGGATCACTATGGTTTCAAAAGAGGATTTGCGTTCCGGATATTGCTGAAATCAAGGAAGTAATACTCCGGGAAGCTCATCAAACACCATACTCCATTCATCCGGGAAGTACGAAGATGTACATGGACCTAATGGAGCTATTCTGGTGGAACAACATGAAGAGAGAAATAGCACAATATGTGGCGGAATGTCATACCTGCCAAAGGGTGAAGGCTGAGCACCAGAGTCCGGCAGGGAAGTTACAACCTTTACCTATTCCAAAATGGAAATGGGAAGAGATAGGAATGGATTTCATCACCGGACTACCCATGACAAATAAAAAGAAGGACATGATATGGGTAATCGTGGACCGGTTGACGAAAAGTGCACACTTCTTAGCAGTGAACCAACAAGATAAAGGAGAGAAACTCATCTATCTTTACATCAAAGAGATCGTGAGTAAACATGGAGTGCCTAAGAAGATCGTGTCGGATCGAGGATCCGTGTTCACGTCAGCATTTTGGAAGAAACTACACGAAGCTTTAGGATCCAAGTTGGACTATAGCACCGCCTATCATCCCCAGACAGGTGGACAAACAGATAGGACTAACCAGATCCTAGAGGATATGCTTAGGGCTTGTGCCTTAGACTTCGGAGGATCATGGGAAGAACATTTACCACTAGCAGAGTTTTCATACAATAATAGCTATCAAAGCAGCATCAAGATGGCACCGTTCGAAGCTCTGTATGGAAGGAAGTGTAGATCACCGATATTTTGGTATGAAGCCGGAGCAAGCAAAGAGTTCAATCCTGATTATGTCAAGGAAAAGCAACACATCATTGACATTATAAGGGATAGACTGAAGATAGCCCAAAGTCGACAGAAGAGCTATGCAGACCAAAAGAGAAGGACTTGGGAGCCACAAGTTGGAGATATGGTATATCTTAAGGTAAGCCCGATGAAAGGTCTTCAGAGATTCGGAGTAAAGGGAAAGTTGAGCCCTAGATATATCGGACCTTTCAAGATACTGAGTCAGAACCGAGGGTTAGCTTTTGAATTAGATCTACCGGGAAGGCTAGCTCAAGTTCACAATGTATTCCATGTGTCACAACTCAGAAAATGCTTAAAGACCCCAGATGAGCCAGTATCACATGCTGAGCTCGAGTTACAACCAGATTTGACTTACATCGAGAAGCCAGCCAAGATTCTCGAGGAGAGCTGGAAACAACTCAGAAATAAAGCTATCAAGTACTGCAAGATACAATGGAAGCATCATCCCGAGAGGGAAGCCACCTGGGAAAAGGAAGAAGACCTGAGGAAAACATACCCCGAACTGTTCAGGTATTACAACCACAACTTCGGGACGAAGTTTTCTTTAAGGGGGAAAGGCTGTAATGTCCCAGGTTTAGAGACGATCGAGGGGTAGATTTTAGAAAGGGATGTGCATTTCATTGCAAATTCTGGGGAAATTTCGCGCTTTTAAGTAAAACTGCATTGAAGGGGGACAAGTTTCTCTCTCGACACCTTACAGGGTTAGGGTTTCGAGAGTGTGACAAACTTGTATCTCACCTAACTAGTTTATGGTTTTGAGAAGAGACGGGGAAGTTTGCATCACAAACTTAAGTTACTTGGTTGAATTCAAAGTTAAGTTGTATGATTGAATTCAACTCAAAGTTGAATTTGAAATTCAAATTCAAACATAAAAACAAATATCTCATAAATTAATTATAAGGAAATTCATTAAGAAAATAATAAAGAGATAAAGTACAAATAATACCCATAATAATTAAAGCTCATTAGAGAAAACCTTGAGCTTTATTGATCATCACACAAATTACATTGTTTGTACAATATTCATGAGGTAAATAAATAAATATTACACCACATTACAAGAATTGCTGTAATAAAAGAAGAAGAAAATTACAAGTAAATAAAGTACAACCTAAACTACAAGATCCTCTTCATCTTAGTCATCACATTGTCCCTGCACAAAAACACAACAAAAGAAAAGTTATGCCAAGTGGCATAGCCACTTGGCAGGTTAAAAAGAATGGAAATAGTGGATAATATCAAGTCTGCCGAGCTGATCCAACTCTCACAGCCATGTACAGAGTATCAGCAGACACACACACACAGCCTGCTCTCATGGCTGTGTGCATGCAGCACACATACACAGTGAGTCACCCAAAGTGAAAGGTGGAGCTGTCGACCAGAGAAGCAAGAGCCAACCATATAAAAACTTTTCCACAACAAACCCTAGCTCATTCATCGACCAAGCAGCAGGGTAAGTCACCAGGCACCAAGAACAGACCAAGAACACCAAGAACAGGTGAACAGCTAGAGCTGTTTCATCTATTCCCAATCACCGAGAAAATAAACCAAGAGATCAAGCTTGCAAGGAGGAGCGAGGGCAAGCCAAGAACTCAACCAACAGCTGAACCTCTACACCAACACCCACTTTCTTGGAGCTGGAGTGAGGTATACACAAAAGAACTCGAGCAAAACACTGATTTGCTCATAAATCAGCATACACTTGCATCACAGAAGCAAAATGGGTGGAAAACCCTGTTTGTATCATCATATGGCTGCCAAGCCATTTGGTGCCAGCAAACCAGTGACCTAGCTAGAAAGAATTCATCAAGGGAACATTGGTCATATAAATACAGTGGTATAACCAAAGGAATCCATCATTGAGGGATCCTGTCTAGACAGCCAGATTTACAAGACACAACCATAGCTAGCTAACCATCAGACAGATAGACTTAATGATGTCTATTTTGTTTGTCAACAGTAAAGATCACTGAAAATCCAACAAAAGATTGTCCAGTGATGCATTCACCAAGCCACAACCAGCCACAGAGAAAAAGGGGAGCCACCATGATAGCACTAAGTGGCTGTCAAGGCCACCTCAACCCACAGCCAACACATCCAGCCAGCACATCATCACCCAGGGGAGGGGTTCAGTAAGAGCTAGGGTATCCAACATATGTTGGCAACCCTCTAGCTTCATTTAATCAAACTATATGATCATTACTGCTCAGCGAGTTCACATCATTTATCCACTTAGCCAAGCAAAATAACACAGATAAATGAATATACAAGAAATCAATACACCAGAGCTTTGCAAATGATCCAGAGGATCACTGCAAGCATCAGGTGATGCTTGAGCAAGCATCAACATACATCAGCACAAGCACAAGTGTCACACAGACCTCAGAGGGAGCACCAGATAAGCACTGGCAGCTAGCAAGCATACAACCAACAAGCCGATGGTGATCAATTGATCATCGAGCCTGCTAAAGCATACCAAGCATGCTAGAATCAATCACTGGCATCACACAGGAGCTTGATGAATTAAACAGTCACATATAATAAATAGATGCTTCACGAGATAATCAAATATTCATCCATGAATGTATCCGGAGCACATCAAAGGCAAGATGAGCCACTTGGATTAAGATGCACAAGCAAAGCACACACCAATTTATTATTAATAAACATTATATAGCCAATTCATGCCCAATTGAGCACAACCATAAATATGAGCACCAGAATAAGTCACAATAGCTCTGGCACTTGCAAACTTGCAAGAAATTGCGCACAGTAATCATGCCAGAGTATCACACATAATCACACTTGGATTCCAGGCAGCATAGCAACTAGAATAGAGGCATAGATCAGGAAATGGGAGAGAACAGCAAGCACTGGCATTGCCAGGGTAACACTAGCTAAAGCCAGTAGGGCCAGTAGAAAGAACAGCCGCAGCACAGTTATAACCATGGTAGTAGAACAACAGCAGCAGCTAGCCAAAGACACAGCAGTAGCCACACGCAGGCACAGCAAGCCCTAGTGGCGGAGCATGGCAGAGAAGGAAGAAGGAGGGGTTAATGGAGGCGAGTACCTGGAGCAGAGCACCGGCGTGCCATGGCGGCACGGCGGCACAGGCCAAACACGGCAGCGCCAAGCCGCGCCCGGCTCGGCGTCGCCAAGCGCG
Source organism: Lolium rigidum (assembly GCF_022539505.1). Taxonomy (NCBI): domain Eukaryota; kingdom Viridiplantae; phylum Streptophyta; class Magnoliopsida; order Poales; family Poaceae; genus Lolium; species Lolium rigidum. Next base: position 65,615,699 of record NC_061511.1, read on the forward strand.
TGCGCTCCATCACCACGTCAACGCCACGGCGGCGTCACGGCACCAAAGCCGCCGATGGGCGACGCATCACCGCACAACAGAGCGGGCGAACGCGTCGGGGGCGAACGGAGATGGTGGCGAAGGGCAGATCGAGCCAGAAGATCTGATGCGCCGTCGAGAGGCGGACCAGATCAACCGCAGCTCAGCGCCGGAGATGGCCAGAGTTGGCCGGGATAAACCGGCAAAGGGGGCGGCGACGCGGGATCGCCAGAGAGACGCGAGAGATTAGGGTTTGGTCGCGCGTGAGAGGAAGAGGGTGGAATGGGGCTGGTCGAGCCGGACCGGACCGATCGGTTCGATCTAACCCGCTGGGTTGCACCGACGAGTGGGCCCGGGGCAATTTTGCCATTTCACAATTCAATTAAAATGCATAAACTTTGGAAATGCACAATAAATATTTAATAGCTCTAAAAAAATAATTAAAAATATGAAAATTGATCAGCATAAAATTCTCTACTTAAATAAAATATCAAAAGAGGTTTTTAAAGACAATTAAGGATAAGTCTTAATTTGATGATTTAAATAATTATTTAAATCACACACAATATTTTCAATAATGAAAATCAGTCCATTAATGTCTTTGGACTATAAAAACACCTTGACAACATTTCAAGGTTGTATTTTATCCTAAACAAAGTATCCCTAAATTGTTCTTAGTATTAACCTTCCACATAAAATAATAAAACACCGGAAAAGGGGGGAAACAACCCTAAAAGCTGAATCATGCATAATTGCTTTCTTTAACCATTGCCCTTATCGGACAATGATGCTATTTTCAGAGACAGAGGACAAGGGTCAGTCCACACCATCCAACTGCAAAACTTTGCAGTGTTCAGGCAAGTTCATCACTTGCTCATATCATTTGAGTATTTCTATCAAATTACTTGCAAAGTACTATGGTTATCACTATTGCATAAAAACCAAAACCACTACTTTCATAACTATGAATATGACTATGTGGTGGGCAATGGAACCATGGATTGTGTTGATATGGTGGAGGTTCCATTGCAAGGGTTTATATCCATCTAGGATTAAACAACAAATGTCGCCGAGTGATTCTTGTGCCGTAATACCCGTGTTAACCATAAGATCCGGAGTGGGACGGAGTAGTCAAAAGTGTTTCCACCTCTCGTTCATCAACGGATGCGCTTACCGTAGCAATTGTATCTGGCGGAACAACCGGAGGGTGCGGATCCCATTCTAATTCCCCACGGTAAAGCATTGCTTGCCGTAGCAGTTGTGTCTTGCGGAACAACCGGAGGGTGGGGATCCCATTCTAATTCCCCACGGTAATGCGGTCTATGATGGGTTGCAGCTACCGGCGAAGGAGTGTATGGTAGAGCCCAGCACTGTCGTCGTGGTCGGGGTCCACCCTGAAATTACGGGAATAATGGGACCGGCGTGGACCCAGGGTCGGGGCATGCAACAACGGGTGGGTGTTCGAGGTAGCGGAGGAACATGATTGGCTAGACCTTATACCGGGCCTCACACCGAAGGAAGTGTGGACGGGAAAGCTGCCCGGTTGGCACCAAGGTTAAGATCTCTTATGGGTAAAGCAACACACCTCTGCAGAGTATAAAGAACTGTGACCTGTCACTCCTTGTTCCGGGATAAGGAACTGCGAACGCGGCCGGAAAGGAACTCCATGAAGTTCTAGTAAACCGGTGAAGGCTGACGGACATAGCTCTTTGAAATAAAAGCAATCTCTTGAAGAAATGTTTATCAAAACCTGCATTGGTATTAGACTTTCTGGTCTAATATCGTAGCTAGTGCATTAAACACCTCTTTCCTATAATGAACTTGTTGAGTACGCTCGTACTCATCCCACTCTTAAATCCCTTGCTTAGATTGTCTGAATCGTCTGGAGGAGGACTACGACAACAATGAAGGAGCCGAGATCATCGGCTATGAAGAACCAGACCTCTCTGGAGGTATCGAAGGCGTAGACTATCTCATCGTCTACGGAACCGGGGAGGCTTCCGGAGGAGATCAAGCCTGAACATTTCGAGTAGTAGTAGTAGCCGAGCAGCATGAACTCTTAATACTTAGCTGCTCGAGAGAATAAATGTATAACTTAATGAGACTTCTATATTGTAAACTAAGTTGGGTTCGCCTCGAACCCAGGAGTATCCCTCTTAGGACCCAAGAGGAGCTCCGAGACGATATGTGTACTATGCTTGTAATGATAAGTGAATGAGTTATGGACCTGCTATGTTCTGTTGTACTACTCTGAGGGATGTAATATTTGCGGAATGGTACTTCGTGAATGTTATATCAACGACTGGCATACTACAACATGCAGTGGTATGCAGGGTCACCACACGCAGCCACAGCCACTGCAGCCACAACCTGACGCCGACATCGACTCCGACGACTCTGTCGACCTACGGTTCAACGAGTGGCACGAGGCGTACGTAGCAGACGCAGAAGCTGAGGCGGCGGAAGAGGCGGCGCAGTGGGGCGAGCAGAAGTAGGTCCCCGGTGACCCGGAGCAAGCGGCGATTTCATCAACGACGCCAACTTCGAGAACACCGTCGAGATCTCGCGCCAGCGGGCGGCCACGGAGGAGGCGTGACGTATCCTCATGGCGGTGGAGTGAAAAAAGCTTCTTAAGCTGAACGCTTAGCGGCAGGCCGAAGCGTTCGCCCGCGATCAAGCGAGGCTCGCCCAGAACGAGGAGTCTCGCCGATGGTTGGCATCGCTGAGGGGACAGTGTCGCTGGCAAGCTCATGCGTCACCCTATCAGTCGACGTCCATGTTCCACCGCCAGATGCGCGAAGCAGGGGCAGAGAGGTGGGCACGGACGTAGGCGGCAAAGGGGAAGAACGACGACGAGCCGACGACGAGGCAGGCTCGTCGTGCGCCCGAACTGACGGCCCCTAGATTAGGGTTCGAAGTTTAAGTTTTATTTAAGTTTAAATTCGAGTCACTTTTGTATGAAAATAGTTAATATTCGTATGAATTTTGTTTTCTAAATGTTATTTACATTTGAATTTCTATTGGGGGCTGCCGTATGGGGGCGTGGGTGTGAGAACAACATCCCCAAGTAGAGGATGCAGTGCCGGCGTCCCTGTCGGAGCCTATTTGGGGTGCCGATGGAGATCCTCTAAACCATTCGTTATAACTCCATTTTTTATGTGCCCGCAGCAACAACGTTCTCACCATGACAAGCGTCGTTTTTTGGGAGCTAAACACATTACGCCACCCTGGAAATTTAGTTAAGTACATAGCAATCAAATTTGACTGTGTATTTTGGCTGAAGTTCCAAACCTTACCTTAACTGATAGCGACCTAGCTCAGTTACTAAATCCTTCGTATAAATCAGACCTGGAATTTTCACAACTTCCGAGTTGTTATCGATGAAGCCGACGGAAGCATATATGAATTAGTAATCACCGATGTACGATTAAGACACTTGGAACGTTAATTGATAGTATCTCACAACGTTTTTTGGAACTAGGCTGATCCCCTTCTCCCATTTTCATCAAAAAATACAAAAAGAAATTCGTAGTGTTCGGCTGAAAGACAAAATAAGTAACAAGAGAAGCATATTCTCAGGGATTAGATTTAATTTTCACATCATCTGATGCTCGAGTAAGAACCAAGACAGGGCATTTTTCTTCTGTTTACCTTGAGCTGTCGCTATTGTGAGTTGGAGTAACATATACTACCTCCATCCGAAAGTTTAAAGCTTATATTTTTTTCAGAAAATCAAACTATGTTAAGTTTAACTAAATTTTTATTAAAAATCATTAACATGAAAAATACAAAATCAATATTATTAGATAGATAATGAAATATATTTTAATATGATATCTACAAAATATTATATTTGTTCATAAATTCTTCTAAAAATTTGGTCAAACTTTACTTCGTTTGATTTTCTGAAAAAAAATATAGGCCTGACTTTTTGAAAAAAATATAGGCCTTAAGCCTTGGGATGGAGGTAGTATCCTGAATTTATTCTGCGTGTTGGAACTACGTTTCCTAAGTACTCCTATTTGCTTGCGCCGGTTAAGCATTTGTCGTGGTTTAAGAACATTATTACTTATCACCTGGATCTTTCCAAAAAGAAAGAAAGCAATATTACTCACACAGATAAGCATATCATTCTAGTCTTCGATATTGATGCTACGCAGTATAGCTAAGCATACATGGTTAAGAGTCATGCTTTATAAGAGCAAGCAAGGAAAATCAACAAGACGACTCTTTCAACTAAGATTTTCATAACTTCAAGATTAATGCATGATTAATGCATGTATACATTGGATATATGATCACAGTTCTCCCGTGCGAACCTTGAACAGAAAGATCTCGTTTTATTGCCTACTCCATCATCGGCGGAGAGGAAGTACGTAGATGGAAATATAAAAAAGACACATAGCGATTTGCGAGTGCCCTCCTGGCCCGAGCATGCAGGGCCTATTATTCACCGGTAGATGCATGGTTTCAGGAGTCGGACCATGTGACGGGCACCTCACCGATGTTGGTGTCGAGCCCAAGTGCGTTCCACACAGCGACAGAGGTGTCTACAATGTTGTCCTTGCAGCCGTGATTGCTGTCGCACTCGTCCACCACGCGCGCCTGCACGGTGCGCCCGTTTTGGGTGTTCGTGATGCTGATCATCTTCTGGCACCGAATCCCGCCTGCGTACCACCTAGTTGATAGCGCCGCCAGCATCTCCTTGTTGTTGTGGAACTGGCCGTCGCACTCTGCTGGCTCACCTTCGCCGCGCTCGAACCCATTCAAGGTCATCATCGCCGGCATTTGGTCAATCGCAAGTGCACGCGGCGACCCATGCAGCAGGATCACCACGAGCACGGCTAGAGCTGCGAGCTTAGCGTGCGCCATTGCTAGGCCTAATTAGCTAGGTCTAATTAGCTAAGCTCCTGCAGTCCTGCTGCTTAGGCTTGCATGCGCTAGAATTGCCCATGGGTGCTTTTGGCGATTGATTCAGGTGGCCTATATAGACGAGCGTCGCTGTCTCGCGTGCATCGCTTCTTGTTTCAGAACTGCGACACTGGCTAACTTATTCCTTTTCCTTTGACGAGCTCGATACTCTCGATCGATATGGGACTAATTAACGGCTTGTTTTGGGGCCTCTTTTAACTTGTTTTCAGGACACTTGTGTAGTTGTGTGTGGTGCAAAACGATGTGTTTAGATTTAATGGTGAGGCTAAGTATTGCAGCGGTAATACCCGAGCGAATGGCAACTGAGCAGGTCGCCCATGCCGGAGTTGACAGCCATTCTTACTCCATGTGAAGCTATAAAATAACAATCTCAAGCTTATTGCATGTGCATTAAAAAAATTCTTCTAGAATGGCATCACATCGGAAGTAGTATGCAACTCATTTTGGTGTATAAGGCACGATTGGTAGGTGGCAACTCTTTTTGGGCTTGAGGGGGCCATGCAGGGAGGCCTTGATCGGATGGAACAGCCATAAAACAATTTTCTCCATTTTGTTTAGTTGCCCACACGATATTTTTATGCACAACGGAGGAATGGTAGTTGCAGTGTTTGGTTGACTGCAATACACCACTCAACGAAAGGCTAAAGCTGATTCGTATTGTTTGGTTGCAACATTACATAGTTATATGGTAACCTCTTCCTCGGAGAGGTGAGCTTAGCCAACACATATCAGACAATGCAGATGAAATAACTAGAACATAAGCAGTTCATCATAGGGGGTGGTAGTGCCTAATAGAAGCTACCATAATTACCGATGCTCCACGAGCTAACCTAAAAAACTACAGATCATGATGCATCACTAGTTCATCATCAGAGGGGTTACTATATATAGTTATATATCACCTCCCAAAATATTACAGTCTAGGTATGAAGTTTTCATCAGATCCTAGCTAGTGGAATGGATATTAGGTGGGACACAACAGGAAAGCAGTAGCAACACTAACAGTGGTGCTCGCGCATCCATGTCCTAAGACAGGCCGGCCCTCTTCTCTGGCCAATCATGGTAGAAAAGTCCATGCCATCGGCCTTATTGTCCGCAAGGTAATGGATTTCTAAAATGAGGTTGTGTGGAGAGAAGATGTCTGGGCCACGCACGTGGGATTGATCGAAAATTGACTTCATCTGCTGGTAGTTGGTAATGCGCATGTTCTATGTTAGTTGATTTCATCAAAACAAAATAAACATGTTCAACAAAGAAGCGATATGCAAAGCGCACCATGAGGTGTGATTTCAGCTACTCCTTGTCCATCATGATGGCATAGCTGTCGCTGCAAAATGTTACTCATGGGACTTTCTTAACCTTGCACACCATTTCCCACCTAGCTCTCCACTTCCTCATGTGGTCATACACTTGAGAAGGGGAGACTGATACGCTTGTGAAGTCAAAAACATCGTTGCACACACTCTTGCGATATTGCACTAGTGGAAAACTGACCTTCCATCCATATGCTCTCAATTTTCTTAACACACCATCGCAATATGACTTACACGAGAAGAATGATGACTATACACATACTTGCGAAGGTAATTGAGCAGAGAAAAGAGAGGAAAAGTGCTAGAGGGAGCAAATCATCAACTAAAAGTGCAGCCGGGAAGAAATCAAGTACAAAAAGTGCACCCCTCAAGGCCCAGCAAGCGATAGCAAGCAAAAAAAAGGACGTTCCCCAGCTCGGAGAACAGGCCAAACAATCAAACCCACCCCTCAAAGTGTTAGATGTTCCCTTGGTGTACCAGGGACATGGTGGCTTGGATATGGAAGCAGCTGCGATGGTAGCGGCTCAAATGAATTTTACTATGGAGGAATTGCTGAGTTCCCAAGATACTGCACTACCCTTTGCTGATATAGCCCCTAAATTTGTCTACGGGGCCGACTTGGTCAGCAAAAAGAGGCTGGAAGAACTGCCAACACATATGCGCAATTTGCAGCAGTGGTACCTTGATTCGTGCAAGGTGGACCAAAGATTCATCGTGGCGAATATCCCAGAAGAATATTACTTCTGAAGAGAGGATCTCCATATTGAGATTTCCAAACTCTGGGAGCTATTCAATTTATACACCCTCTACAAATCTCTCATGAGTTGCTATTGCTTGTAAGTGTTGACTACATATAAGTTCTTGTTTATTCAGCTGTTCATGTTCATTGCATATACTCATTATATCTTTTTGTACTCTCTTATGCAGATTGAAGATCGATGAATGCAAAAGAAGGCATATAAACAATATTGGGTTTATTGACCTAGATAAAGTACATCATGACACGGTAAGGGATAAAATCAAAGAAACGGGGGGAAACCTCCTAAGCTTTTTAACGGAGTAACATTTCTGTGATTCAATATTATTTCCTTACAACTACAGGTGAGAGTCCTACTCTGTTGTATTGTACACATTCAATTTTTTTACTCAATGTTAAGTGTAATTCATGACGTATATATAAACATGTGCAGTTTTCACTGGATTCTGCTAGACATTCAAGTTGATAAGGGAATAGTTGAAGTAAGGGACCCATTGAATAGAGGCCTGGAAGGGTTCCGCAACTTGCAGGACTTGCTCAAGAGGTAATTTCAATCATTGTCGCATGCTATATCGATATCTTTCGTGAGATATCAATTAATTATCCACTCATTCAATCATTCTTTTGCCTGGCAGGGTTTGGAGAAGTTTCAGGAAGTTGTTAAGGGTAGTAACTTCATATAGAAGCTAACATTTACTCATGTATCATGCGCCCAGCAGCCACATGGGATGAATCTATGTGAATACTACGTTTGCGAGTCCATTCGCATGTTAACCACTGAGAAGAACAATCGTAGATTCAACGTAAGCAATACATTCACAACTTTAATTTATTACCGTCAATATTTCGTTATCAAGATTGATATATTCATATTCATCTCATTTTCCTATATATGTCGAGTTCATGCGGGAGAAGCTCCAACCACACCAACACCTACTAGGAATTACGGAGGAATTGGTGGGACTTCTGGTGAGAGAAATAATAGACGACAATGGCTTGTTTAATCCAAATAGTCGCTTGTGATGATCCCCGTGTAATAGTTCGAATAGACGACGGACTCTAGTTCCGGTAGTCGTGAGCTCCATGTATATGTAAGGAGAATCTACGAATAGACTATTGCTTTGAATATTTGTTTTCTCGATCTATATATAATGCACGAACGTGTACAGTTTGTAGTAGCGTACAAATATATGAAAATTATTCTGAAATAAAAAATGAAATAAAAGGGGGGCGGTGGCTGGGGGGGTGGCTGCACCCCTACCGAACGCTCACTAAACCCTAAAGGAGCAGTGTCCTGCACGCGCCACGTAGAGGACCTTTTTTCCCGGTTTATGTTATAAGCCGGGACAAAAGGGGTTGACCCCTGCGCCCCACGGCGGCCACGAGGTGGATTATATGTAAGCGGGACGGGACAAAAGGTTGGGCCTTTTGTCCCGCCTCCGTTGTCCCGACTGGCCAGCCAGGGCAAAAGCCTCTCACGGGTCGGGACAATAGGTCTGTTATCCACTAGTGTTGTTCTTTGAATCCGCGGCTACAATGAACCCCCTCTTGAGTAGCTCACAAATTTTGTTCGGGACGAACCCTGATAGAGGTGCTCTCCACACCACATTTGGTTTGGGTGGAAAGAGAGATGGATGAGGTAGCACCTTTAATTTCAGGCTCCATCTATGCCATGGATGGCTTGTTCATCAGATCGTGAGAAGGCGGGATGACCTATGCGTTGACTGCCAAAACCCACCGGCGGGCAGCGGCCTTGTCAACACTGTAGAGCCGGGGGGAGCCTAGAGCTGCGGCTGGCTGAGACCCCTCCGAGCGACGGCCCGCAATGCTCTTCTGGTCACACGCGGCGTTGCGAAGTGCAAGGGCGTGCCACCTGACCTATACCGGTCGGGAAGGTGATGAGGTTGCCTCGCTTAGTTTCCTGCAGGGCATACATGTAAACGTTAAATACGAGCCTCGATCGGCTCTCGGGTTATCCCGTGAATCGGCTCAAAGAGCCGATCCACCCATGATCCGTACGGGGTGCACGAATACTTGGTGGTCCCGCTTGATCAAGATGAAGCTAATGAGATCTACGACGATTTAGGGTTTTCACCGCATAACCGGATCATCCTACTCCAGGTTGGGCCTTGCGGCCACGCACGGTGCTCGTAAGCCGATCCTAAACAAGGCCAAAAAACCAACATGAAGTTGATCCTAGGAACATCCCGTTTAGGATTTGCGAACGCCACCCTACGTGCCACCGGGATCCTCCCCCCATTGTAAGGCCAAACTATTGCAGATATTAAACTAATCCTTGTAGGACAAGGAGCAATCGTAACGGATCGGATCTACTAAATAATGATCAAGCGGGGTGCCGCCCCCACACCTGAGATAGGCGTGAGGACGGCTAGATATGCAAGGGTTGCACTACGTAAGCATGCTTAAACGAAGAACAATGCTAACCCTAACACATCTAATGATAACTACGTTGCTCGCCATCAAAAACGCTTCAGTACGAGCAACGCATGAACAACGTGGGGCTTGTGCTGCCTAGATCGCAAGATGCGATCTAGGCAGCATGTCGCTACCCGATAGAAACCCTCGAGATGAAGGAGTTGGCGATGCGCCGAGATTGGTTTGTTTTTGGGGTTGAACGTGAGTTGTTGTTTATTCCATAAACCCTAGGTACATATTTATAGTCCAGCGGACTCTCTAATGCGGGCGTGCACCAAACCGTGCACGAATAAGAATCTATCTCTAAACTAAAATACGATCTAATATGTTACAGATACACGGGCAATTAAGCCCAACTTGGTATAAAAGGCCGATCCACATACTTCTTCTATATATTTCTTCACATCCATCTTTGATCGCGGCCCACCTCCGACTTGGTCAAATTCCGGTGATAACACATGCCCCCTGGTTTTGGAAATATTATTTCCAAAATCATCATGCTCTTCTCTCGTCGGGTCATGTCGTGGCATCACCGTTGCGAGTGCCTCTTGTCTCTTCATATTTTGCGAGTAAGGAGCCATGATGCCGATAACGAAGGCAGCGAAGATTAGTAACATGGCATCAGTGGTATGCAAACAATCGGCTCTCCTTGAGCAAATCGGCTCTTTATTAAAAAACCCTCTTTTAATACTGAAGAAGCGTTCCCAGCCAACTGTTCTGCCGATAGTCGAAATCAGACGACCTCCTTTTCGAGCTCTCCTCTCATAAACACACCGGGCAACGTTGAGCTAGCCATCCTCCAAACGGTAACTCGCGACCTCTATCCGCAAAGACGAGTCGGATCCCCAAATCGCCGCTTGAGCGAGTTCCAATCCAACACCCCCTTCACGGATCTCGACCGCGCGGCTTCCAATCCCTTCAACGCATCCCATGGCGGAATCGGCTAACACCGACACCACGGTCGCCGGATCGAAGGTAATCCTCAACCTCCTCTTGCCGTTTGGTTTTGACACGGGATTAATGCAAACACTTGAATTAATACCTTGTTCCGCCATTAATCTAGGTTTCAGACATTCTTCTGCCACATCCTTCTCTCGCAAATTCGATGTGCCTCGGCCCTCGTTCTTCCGAGAGCCCTACCCTGTTGATCTCATGCAAAGCTAACAGAATCCCCTTTGTGAGCCAAAACCTAGATCTGACTTCCTGGGCCGACTGCCTGCGAGCCTGGCCCAACCCCCCTGAAGGTTGGGTGGCATGGTACAGTAGGGTATCAAAGTCTCACTATGCCACTTGGGAAACCATAGGAATAGCCGATGCCCTGTCATTATCGCTGTCTTCTCTTGAGAAGAATGAGAACATCTTGAAAACCATCGGCTACTTCTGGTCTGACGCACTGAAGCTTGTTTCATGTTTGGTCATGGTCCTATGACTCCGACCTTGCTGGATGTGGCCATGATCACGGGGCTAGACATTGCATCTCCCAGCCCTTCTGCATTCAAGCTGCCAAAGGTCCCCTTTACTCTCTCCTCCAAAAAAGAGTGTACCAGTCGGGGTGCCTATCTTAATCGTTATATGAAAACCAAAGGCCCGAGTGACGGAGAGGGAGCACACGGCCTTCTTGAATTTCCGGTTGGAGCACTTCATTTTACGTGGTCCGTCACTTGCTCCTACCAAGAATTACCTCTCCCTGACCTATGAACTCGCTAAAGGCACCCAACTTGGTGCTGGGCAAGCTATTCCTTGGAGAGATTTATCGATCCCTTCAACCGATGTCCGTCAAACTGTTCACTCGCAAGACGATTAAAGCCGGCGGCCCCTGGTGGTTCATCCAACTATGGGCCCAACTATACTTCCAAAGCCAAATCCCAGACTTCCCATCGCTGACCAACTGCACCTTTCCGGATGAAAATGGCAAGGAAATTCGGTGTACCAGCTACGGCCAAGCCCTGTATGGTCTCCCGGGTAGCAGATTGATCCCCAAGGAAGCAGCAGGGTGGTTTAAGATTTTCTTCCAGGGTTTAGACAACCCCCTGTTCCACCCTTATACTGAATCGGTGAACTTTGAAAACCCCGTTTCTTTCCGATTGGACGACCTTGCCGATGACGCCGGCACACAACACTTGTACTCCCTCATGATTCGTCCTTGCTTTCTCCCTGTTGGCATGAGCACCTCGAACCGGATCATCAAGCCCGGTTATGAGTGTTATCAACCGATAGTAGCAGCTCGGCGGCTTGGTCTCGGACAGGTGCCCCCACACTTCTTCCTACACCACCCGACGAGCAAGTAGAGCTGAACGCCCGACATCCTCACCGCCCAAAGGTGTTACACCTTCTTTGACGCTCCGGCCATACCAATCCCCCACGACCTCCGTTTCTCCTTTACCACCGATGGCTTTGAAACTTGGTGGTCCATGTGGAAGACCCATGTCTTCAGGAGGGCACTAGGACCGCAGCTGAAGGAGCTTGACGCCGAATATGATCCCCCTGCCGACCAGGTACCGTCACTTAAGTATTTCTTGTAACTGCTTTATGGTGATTGCCCGTGAACTGACTCTCTTCTCTTGGCAGCAACAAGATGGCCCCGCCCCTACACAAGCCGACGGCTCCCCTTTCGTCTTTCTTCCTCCGGCACCAGTGGTTCTCTTCTGCCAGAGTTCGCCTCCCCTGAAGAAAGTTATAATGCAGGGTCAGCCGATTTCACCGAAATCGGCTTCCAAGAGCAAAGCGTCTTCGGGGCTCGTTGCCCCCCGAGCCTCGACTCAGGCGAGGACGGCGGTGAGGAAGGTAGCGGTCGGGAAAACCCTGAAGCGTAAAGCTCCGGCCCAGGAAAGCTTGCGTGTAAGTTGGTTTAGACCCTGCAAGCGCTTGTCCGTTTTTTTTCCCAACGAATTTGTTCATAACGCACTTGCATCCTTTCCTACGAGGCCTCCACCGATGGATCCTCCGGTGGAGCCGAAGAAACCAGCCGAGGGAGAATCGAGCTCAGGTGATTCCGAGAGGTCCACTACCCGGAGTCAGACGGCTTCGCCAGCGCCGGCTTCCAAGAAAAGGTCGATCACCGGAACCCCTACTCCTCAGGCCCCGACCAGATCAGGGTTACGTACGAAGCATCGCTGCGTTAAGAGGGTTCGCAAGAACCCACCAACCTCTCCATCAAGCCAGGAGGTCTCAAATGTAATTATCTTCGTGGTCATGCTCTCATGTTGTCCCGTTATCACTTGGATCGGCTAAACACTTCCTCTTGTAGGTCGCCGAAACTTCTAGCGGGGATGTTGAGGAGGTACAGAGGCCGTCCGCTACCCTGGATCTAGCTGCCCCGACGCCCGCGGCTGTACGAGCGGTTGATCCAACCGAGTCCCCAGAAAAGCCGATCGTTACTGCGCCGGCTGCTCCTTCCCCCTTGGGAGAGGTATGTCTCTCCCTTTTGGCTCTATCAGTTCCTTGTCACCTGCTAAACTCACTGTGTTTGCCTTATCAGGGTTGTGATCTCTCGAGCTTGCTTACGTTCGACCCAGCATCCATCGATCCCACCCCTTCCAAGGCAAGTGGGGAGCCGGACATCGGCACGGTCCGTGGCCAGCTCCGGCGCCTCAAGGACTTGCTCTCTACCTCTATTGAGGCTCGATTGAGAATTCGAAGAAGTCAAAGGCATCCTCGCGGATATCCATTCTCATCTCCCTATGACCCTGCAAGTGAAGCTTTGGCCCGCCGTCACCCTGTCGGTCTTTAAGTCACGGATTCAATCAGCTCGCCAAAGGATTACTCTTCGCCACTCCCAACTTCCGCTGAGAGCCGATATTGCCGAGAAGTGCCGACGGCTCAATGAGAAGAAGGCTGCTCTGGACGCCAAGACGGATACTTCCGCCACCCGTACCGAACTCGAGACCTTGCACAAGGAGTTGGAGGACCTCGAAGAGAGGGTAAGGGTGACCAAACAGCTCATCCAAGATAAGGAGGCCCTTGTTGCCCGCTCCGAAGAAGAAGCAAAAGGTCTCACGGCCGATCCGAAGACCGATCCGGCTGAAATCCGTTCCCCGAGCAATCAGGCTGGTGACGGGCAAAGACGCGGATGACGAGGCTGAGATCGCTGAGGCGGAACGCATCCGTGTTGATGCTATTATCGCCCTCGGCGTGTTTCTCCAGTAGGGCTTTCATAGACAAATGATTCTGCTTCTCGGTAGGGCCTTGATGTGTTAATCGCTACGTTTGCAACGTTTTGCTTCTCTCCTTCTTGTTTTTTTTATTGGACGATTTTCCACCGGCTATCGTTTACCATCTGTCTGGTGTGGTGACCATATGCCTCCCTCGAGCCGAATCTGTCTGGTAACTACAGATCTCGGCTTTGCGTTACGCCCAGGCGCTGTACTCGCAAGTCAGCCCCGTTGGGATTCGTGTAGTCGACGTGGCTGCTGTCCGTTAGATCGCCGCTGGACCCAAGCAACCATGTGGTGAACATAATCTCAGCCGGCTCGTTGGATCAAAGCCCTCTCATGAAGGTATCGTAGTTCCCCTCGTGTAAATCTGGGGCACTAGGCTCCGTCGGGAGGACGAGTAATGCGTTCGCATCAGCCGAAGTCTCGCCATCGGCTTTCCTTTGCTTGTTTGTTTTGCGCATCAGCCGATGTCCCACCGGGCGTGCCAGAATGTGTTGACTGCCAAAACCCACCGGCGGGCAGCGGCCTTGTCAACACTGTAGAGCCGGGGGGAGCCTAGAGCTGCGGCTGGCTGAGACCCCCCCGAGCGACGGCCCGCAATGCTCTTCTGGTCACACGCGGCGTTGCGAAGTGCAAGGGCGTGCCACCTGACCTATACCTGGTCAGGAAGGTGATGAGATTGCCTCGCTTAGTTTCCTGCGAGGGCATACATGTAAACGTTAAATACGAGCCTCGATCGGCTCTCGAGGTTATCCCGTGAATCGGCTCAAAGAGCCGATCCACCCATGATCCGTACGGGGTGCACGAATACTTGGTGGTCCTGCTTGATCAAGATGAAGCTAATGAGATCTACGACGATTTAGGGTTTTCACCGCATAACCGGATCATCCTACTCCGAGGTTGGGCCTTGCGGCCACGCACGGTGCTCGTAAGCCGATCCTAAACAAGGCCAAAAAACCAACATGAAGTTGATCCTAGGAACATCCCGTTTAGGATTTGCGAACGCCACCCTACGTGCCACCTGGATCCTCCCCCCATTGTAAGGCCAAACTATTGCAGATATTAAACTAATCCTTGTAGGACAAGGAGCAATCGTAACGGATCAGATCTACTAAATAATGATCAAGCGGGTGCCGCCCCACACCTGAGATAGGCGTGAGGACGGCTAGATATGCAAGGGTTGCACTACGTAAGCATGCTTAAACGAAGAACAATGCTAACCCTAACACATCTAATGATAACTACGTTGCTCGCCATCAAAAACGCTTCAGTACGAGCAACGCATGAACAACGTGGGGCTTGTTCTGCCTAGATCGCAAGATGCGATCTAGGCAGCATGTCGCTTACCTGATAGAAACCCTCGAGATGAAGGAGTTGGCGATGCGCCGAGATTGGTTTGTTTTTGGGGTTGAACGTGAGTTGTTGTTTATTCCATAAACCCTAGGTACATATTTATAGTCCAGACGGACTCTCTAATGCGGGCGTGCACCAAACCGTGCACGAATAAGAATCTATCTCTAAACTAAAATACGATCTAATATGTTACAGATACACGGGCAATTAAGCCCAACTTGGTATAAAAGGCCGATCCACATACTTCTTCTATATATTTCTTCACATCCATCTTTGATCGCGGCCCACCTCTGACTTGGTCAAATTCCGGTGATAACACCTACACAAGTCAAATGAGCCATGACATGTGCAGGGTTCACTGACCAACACAAACCATCAGAATAATGGTAATCATGGCATAGAAGGCTTACATTGAGTGGTGCGGGAGTAAGCGTAGAGGTTGGTGAGCTGGACGGAGTGGAAGGCAGCACCACAGTGGTTGTGTGCTCAACGGAGTGGAGGGCATGACGACCTAAGGTAATTTAACACTTATACTGTGGAATTGGTCAATCTATAGCACTACCTAAATCCACTAAGGTGGGTAAAAGTGGTTCCATACAATCTAAATTCACCATCTACGAAATTAATCTGCCACATGTACGGTTAGATCTACGCATGTTTACCCTGCATACACATCTACCGCATCCAGGGTTCAGCTTTCTTACAGAGACCGGAAGAGGATCCAACAGAACAGAGGTCGGCGAAGATGGAGAAGGCACGCCGGCAGCGGCCACCACCGAGCTCCTCGTCATAGCCAGTGAAGAAGCTTCTGCCATCACCTTGGATCTCGAACGGGGAAGTTCTCGGCTTGGGAGGAAATAGCGAATTTAGATTTGGATGGTGAGTAGCGTAGGGCTAAATAAGGGGCCGAAATAAGGCGGCGGTGACTGACATGGGCATACCCTTCGAGTACCCATTGTTAGTATACCTGGCTCGGCCCAATATGGAGAAGACTCAATATGGAGAAGGCCCAACAAGGCAACCCGAAGGAGTAGTCGACTAGGACTCTTGTAAAACCCTAGGCTGGTTGCATATATAAAGCTAGCCAGGGCACCCGAAATAAGGGGGACAACGAGATAGACAGAATATAGACAATATAGTCTCCGCCTACGGCGGCACCCCGTAAACACATCTATGATCATATACCGGATTGCTAGCAGCACGTAGGGATCCTCCACCGAGGGGACCCGAAGCTGGGTACGTCGTGTGCCTAATCTCGTCCCCGGAATCTCCATCGTCGCTCTCTCCCGAAACCCAAGTCTACAATACGTAGGCATTGCCGAGGTGTTCCCTCGTCAATTGGCGCCGTCTGTGGGAACTGCGGCGACTGGATTTCGTGATCCGGGCGAGATCCTTTATTATCAACAACAGCTAGATCCCATCTGACGAGCGGTTCAACTTCTTCAACGACGGCTGCGTTCATCGCCAACTTCGCCGGCTTGATCGCGGAGCCAGCAGTGAATTCAAGTTAAAAAAGATTAAGCATCACAATCCAGGCTGCGCCTCCGGAAAAAAATCATACGGCTGCAGGTCAAAAGATCAAGTTCCGATATTGAAGTTCAGATCGGATGCAACGCAACTACTACAAAGCAAAAGCAACGAGGGATGGTCAAATCATATGCAAGCCGAGCAAAAAAAAAAAGAAAAAAAAAACTCGTCGATATGGTCTTTAGAGAAGAAAGGACAGAGAAGAAAATCAACGATCATACGATCAAGAAGGTGCTACTACCTCACGGGAAGGAAAAAAACAAAGGAGTACAGCGGATCAGCATGAGGCATCAATCAATCAGAGATACATTAGAAATCAGTCGCAGAGGTTGACAGGGACACGAGCAGGCCACCATCCTATACCAAGGTTCAAGTACCAAGAAAAGAAAATTACAAGAAGATGATGACTACGGGATGAAGCAAAAGAAAGGAAGGCAGATCAATTGAAAGCTATCTGCTGGGTAAATAAACTCTACGACGAAGACGACAATTCTACAGCAGCGAGTCGTTGGCTTGCATGGACAGTTGAAAGATACTTAAATTTCATCTTCGTGTATGACCGCCAACGATTTCAACTACATACATTGCACATAAGTCCGGAGGACCCTACATCGTCATCAACATGAAGGAGCCGTCTCGACAGTTAGCGTCGTCATCGACTTGAAGGAGCCAACATCACTATCAAAAACGAACATTAACATACCGACACCATCCGTGTCGCTGCAGTACCGGACTCTTCTGTTCGCCGACAATCAGGTGCTATATTTTCAGTTAAGTACTATTCGCAAAATTTATTTGGCCAATATTTTTTCGGCTCGTACTATTTGCGTGCAGTTTCTTGTGTCGTGATATTACTGCAGATCGGGAATAATCTTTGACTACTTTACTTTGTCGATCCCGTTCGCCATCACGCGCCCAACGTTGCGCACTCGACATCATGCACCTGCCATGCTCGGGGGCTCGCCCGTCACGAACCCGACACTACGGACTCAACACACTCGGGCGCCGCACGACTACATCGACTATGTCCACCGCATGACCTCCTTTCACGTCGGCTTTTCCACAGCCGATAAAAAAGCTAAGTGTCCCTTTTTTTCAAGATTCATATATTATTAACTTTCACCACACCAGAATATCCGGGTGCTGCAACATTGCATCATTACAACAAATTTACCTGACATCCGGGGCTGCGCCATTACTTTGTTACTACAAGTATACTCGGTTACTTGATGAAGTTCTTCTCTTCGGCTCTGGATATATCTTCTTCGGCTCAGTGGAATTATTTTCTCCGGCTCAGTGGAATTATTTTCTCCGGTTCAGTGAAATTATTTTCTTCGGCTCAGTAGATTTCTTCGGCTCAATGGATTTATTTTCTTCGGATTACTGGATTGGTTTTCTTTGGGTTATCATTGGTTTTCTCTAATATAATACTACCGGGCGGATTTCCGGGACAGTGGATTTATAATTGATGATTCTTACTGGATTTATTTCTTTGGGTCAATGAATTTATTCGGATTCATCTATATGGATACTACTAAGTTTACTCTTATACAATACTACCCGATGAGCTTCCGGGTCAATGGATTCATCTTCTATGGCCATTACTGGATTTATTTTCTTCGGGTCAATGGATTCATCTTCTATGATATCAGCGGATTCATCTTCTATGGTTATTACTGGATTCTTAGGGTCAATGGATTCATCCTCTATGATATCGATGGATTTATCTTCAGTATATGTTCTATATTTAAATGGCCTAATCTTCAATATGGATTCATCTCAAATACTTCATCTGGGGTTCATCTTCATATATTATTGTCTATGGCTTCATCTTAAATGGCGTCACCTTATATGACGTCGCAACTCCGTCAACTTCTTTCGACATCATGGCTAAACACTCGGGGGCTCGACCATGACTTCGCCTCGGGTCGCAACTGCGACACAACATCTAAAAACAATCATGATATGCGCTTGGGGGCTCGGCTATTTCCCCATCAATAATTTGGCGACATCTACTTTCATTATTTTATGGTTTCTACTTCGGCTCGACTTTTTCGCTGCACTCGAAGACCTCATCGCGCATCGACTTCGTCGTGTCAAAAAAAGCTAAGTGTTCTTTTATTTTGCACAAAGTTGATTATCGTTTACTTTCGCCGCACCCGACACTCGGGGGCTGCGCGGCATATATTCACTTTACATATCATCAAATCTGAGCATCTGACACCGCATACGAAAAAGAGAGTCAAGGGAAAGATAGAAAAAGTTTGTTTATTTATGCAGGAGAAAGCCGACGAAATTGTCTACAAGAGAGAACCCGACGAAATTGTCCAAAGGGAGAACTCGACGAAATTGTCTTCAAGAAAGAACAGGACCCGAAGAATTGTCCTCGGGGAGGACCCGAAGAATTGTCCTCAAGGAGGACCCGAAGAAATTTTCTTCAAGAGAGAACTCGACGAAATTGTGTTCAAGAAAGAACAGGACCCGAAGAATTGTCCTCGGGGAGGACCCGAAGAATTGTCCTCAAGGAGGACCCGAAGAAATTTTCTTCAAGAAAGAACTCGACGAAATTTTCATCAAGGAGGAACCAAAAAAAAAAGAGAGAGATGGACAAATCTTCGGGTCCATTGACTCGTCATATTCTTCCGAGCAAGAGCATCGGTGATGAACCCGACAATATAGAAGAATTCAATATATTCGGCTGTCTCATCACGCCCGAGAAAAATATAGAAGAGCCCGTAAAATGGGTCATTGTATCAGCCGAACAAGGCACTCGACAATATATTCTCAGGGCGCCAAAGTCGCGAATAATCTCTGAATGCCGCAAAACTCTGCGAAGGTAAGACCCCGGGTCCGTCCTGTGTGGCGTGGCATCACCAAAGACTGCGCTCTGCTACTTTTTTCCACATCAACAGATGTGAAGAAATATCCCAGCGGACGCGCTGTGGACCCGATAAAACATGACTGGGGCTCGACAGATGGTAAGACCTTAAGCGGCACCTGTCGAGTTAGCACCGGTATCCCGAGATCATGTCCAGGGACGTGATCTTGAAGTAGGTTTTTGCGGATTGCCACTAGAGCAGTTAACTAGTACCTGATCCATCAGATGAACTAGCCCCAATTACCATTATCCCTGTACAATATAGATATGGATGTCAAATAAAAATAGCAACGGCCTGAAGTCGATAAAAAGAGGGGCTGCGCCAAGTTCTTTATCGAGTAATACAACTCGAGCCTATGCCTAGGTGCAAGCACCTGCCCATAGGCTCGGGGGCTACTCTTATCGAGAGTATTGTTCACCCTCCCGATAAGATACAAGAAAGAGGAAAAATTGGTGGTATCGATTAAAAGCAAGTTGAGCCTACACCCAAGTGCAAACACTTGGCTGTAGCCTCGGGGGCTACTCCCATCGGGAGCGCTGGCCGCGCACCCGATAGAAAAATAACTTCGACAGCATCTATGACAATCAAGGTTTGTAGACTCAACTCGATTCTACGACTCGAGTGGAGCCTACTCCCATCGGGAGCACATGGATTTCATCAAGTCCTCCAGTAAATATAGTTAAGTTCTTCATCGAATAGTACAACTTGAGTCTATGCCCAAGTGCAAGCACTTGCCCATAGACTCGGGGGCTACTCCCATCGGGAGCGCTGCCGCGCACCCGATAATTTCAAGAATCGTCGACATCATCTACGCTACACATGATCTACGACATGGACCTCGCCTTGTATTTTTTCGACTTCGGGTATGGTTATGCTTGGAGTTTCTACGCAAGTCTTCGACTTCCCTATAAACTCGGGGGCTACTGACATGGGCATACCCTTCGAGTACCCATTGTTAGTATACCTGGCTCGGCCCAATATGGAGAAGACTCAATATGGAGAAGGCCCAACAAGGCAACCCGAAGGAGTAGTCGACTAGGACTCTTGTAAAACCCTAGGCTGGTTGCATATATAAAGCTAGCCAGGGCACCCGAAATAAGGGGGACAACAGATAGACAGAATATAGACAACATAGCTCCGCCTACGGCGGCACCCTGTAAACACATCTATGATCATATACTGGATTGCTAGCAGCACGTAGGGATCCTCCACCGAGGGGACCCGAAGCTGGGTACGTCGTGTGCCTAATCTCGTCCCCGGAATCTCCATCGTCGCTCTCTCCCGAAACCCAAGTCTACAATACGTAGGCATTGCCGAGGTGTTCCCTCGTCAGTGACCGAAAAACTCCCGCCGCTTTTTTTCGCATGATGAGGGCATTTTTGGAGTGTTTTTACTCCTTTATTTCATATAAATATCCTTATGTAGCAATATGATTTTTGTATTTCACTGCGCTTTTGCTCACCTTTTATGCTTGTTTCCACAGGATCTCAAAATATTAATGCGATGATGAAATAGCAACAAAAACTAGCATTTTGATGGTATTTTAACTTGATAAAATTCATCAAAGCACTTAACCACATGCATGGGCCAAAGGAGAATGCGAGGAGGAAATCCAGAGAGCTTAGCGGGCATTAGTATGGGGGCACCTTACTGTCCGCACGTACGCTGCGCCAGGAGCTCCGCCTCGTTAAATACTTTCACCGCACGCAGACAGTTTGGAGATCCAACATACACAGCCGCCAGAAACACCGAAACACCACCTCTGGGATAGACCCGGAGGAGGAATTTGGAGAAGACATCTTCCGGGCTGCTACGCGGATCATTGGAGGACAAATCATCATTCCCATCATCATCAACCGCTACATCTTTACTACCATCACCAATCCCATTCTTATTCAACCATAGTTGTGATCTCAATTGATATTGTGAATTTGTATTTGAATTCATATTGCTACCTTTATTCCATCCATAATATCATCATGATGTTCTTGATTGCTTCCATGTGTGAGTAGTTCCACTTGTTCTTGGAGAGATGGAGAAACCCTACCTAGCATGACTATGAGATGAATCAAAGATGATCTATGATTTTAATATATGAATATGTGTTAGTTTTGTCTCTAGATATTATATCAAGTGCACCATATAATATTTGCCTTAGGAACTAGAGAGAGAACTATCCTTAGAAGTATGATAAAGTGTATGGGGAGAAGTGATATTACCGTGACGGTGCTTTATCATATGGAAGAGGGGGATAAAGAGAGACTCACTAAGCTCATATCGATAACCATGGAGAAACGATGAACGTTTTCCTAGTGGTGGGAGGAGAAGCAACGAAGTCGGGCTGCATTTGCCCGACGATAAAAGTGGCGGCCGACAGACTGACCACACCCCCAAAACCCGGTGATCCCTGTCCATACGTGTAGCCGAAAGGTGGAGGAACACCCATCCTCAGAGGAGCTTGTGGAGAACCCGCAAACGACGTGACATGACAAGAAGGCCCGCGCGGCGGAACAAGCGCCCCGGCAGCCGCCAGCGCCGCGGCTGAAGGGTAAGGAGGCCCCTAAGGAGGATCCTGACCAGACGGAGGCTACGCACCAGCCATCACCCGAGGAGGAAGAGCCGCAACCTCTGCGAATGACCTTCGGTGGCCCGGCCTCCAGGCGCAGCTAAGATTAGTCGACGGCAGGCATAACTAATATTAGTTGATGGCGGGCACGGAGACGGTGGCGACGCAGACCAAGTCGAGGCAGAAGTCGATGCCGAAGGAGAACTCGATGGTGATGACAGCGAGGAGGTAGGAGAATACGATGACGATGGTGAAGGGGGCACGGCTAAGGTCAGGGCAGACACGTGAGGCAGGGCGGCGGTGTTCGATCCAAACGTGGAGAAGTCCCGCTGCAATCACGCTCCCGTTATATCCTTGTTGCTAACAGAAGCCTACTTGCTCTTCAATGGCTGAAATGGAGAGATGAGCTTAGATCGACCGGGCCTGTGTGTGAGTTTTTTTTTCTTAGATAGCATGATTGTTAAATTGTATAACCCCCTGTCGCCAAAAGTTGCTCACTTGGGACGCATTTTGGCCCACTTTTATTTTTTTCAGTAATAATTTGGCTGTGTACCCTAATAAGTGTACAAACTGGGGTAACAAACCTTCTGTTTCAATATAAAGATATTGGAAGTTTTAAATTTTAAATGAAAGGTAATGCAACAAAAATGTTGCTGCTTACAAGAAAATTGATATCCTGATTTTTTTTTAAATCTAGATACGAAATTTTACACAGGTCACAAGATTAATTAATTCTCGAAAAAAACACAGGTCACAAGATCCATATAATCCATCCTCAATGTTTTACCTCATTAAAAAGATGGACAGTGATCTGGTGCCCGAACCTTTCTACGCATGGTTATTTCTACGAGAAAGAAGTACGTTGTATCCACCCACAATACATCTGCTGCTCCATGGTTACTCAGCTAGGATCTTGGATTCTTCCTTGCTTGGAGAGGTAAAAACTGGTACCATCTCTCTGGCAAGAGCGACATGCCCTGTTCTCTCTTCAGTTATTACCGCTGTAACACATTCGCGACAACATGTAATCCAAAAGAGCCCATCTCTACTCAAATTCAGTTGTCTTACATGCATGTTTCAACGCAACAATTTTAATTAGGCCTGTATCGACCATACCGGTCGAGAGAGTATCTTACTCAGCGAAAAATTCCTTGTACTCACCTAAGAAGTATAATTAGTTAGGAACCTTTGACGGAACCACGCAAGAGACCAGGAGCCACACAAGGGCACATCCGCACATGTGGCTAAGTAAGTACGGTATATTCCAAGCTTGGCTTGCAGCTAGCCACCTAGCTTCGCCTATATAAAGGAACTCCCAGAACCAGAGGCACTACAACTCGATCAGTACCAGTGTACCCACTCCCACGGCGAGTCAAGTGCAAGGCTTAGCAACATGGCGAACGCCAAGCTCGTCGCAGTCGTGGCCACGCTCGTGATCTTCCTGGAGGTGTCATCCTGTGCCATGGCACGGCACCACGGTAAGCCGGACCCATGCAGCGGTGAGGACGATGGCTCCGTGCCAGGCCTGCTGCACAAGCACAAGAAGCCCGGCCACTGCCCGTCGCCAGACGGCGGCGGTGGCGGCACTCCTGGCATCATGACAGTGAATGGGTTCGAGAAAGACGAGGATGGCGGAGGGCCGTCGGAGTGCGACGGCAAGTACCATAGCGACAAGACCTTGATTGTGGCGCTGTCAACACGGTGGTACGCCGGCGGGAGGCGATGCCACAAGCCGATCCGCATCACGAGCAAGCAAAACGGGCGCACCGTTGTAGCCCGAGTGGTGGACGAGTGCGACTCCAACCATGGCTGCAAGGACAATATTGTGGACACCTCTCAGGCCGTGTGGGATGCCCTTGGGCTCGACAGCAACATTGGCGAGGTGCCAGTCACCTGGTCCGATGCATGAAAACGGCTTTATTTATAACCTGAGGCCTTATGTTTCACTGGTGGAAAAACAGGCTTCGGGTGAGCCCCATAAGTCGCGATGCTGCAGGAACCGCGACTAATGGTACCTTTAGTCGCGGTTCGGGAGGCGAACCGCGACCAAAGGCCTGGGCCCGGGCGCTCGGTGGTCAGCCGGTGCACGTGGGGGGCAGTCGCGGCTGGCCGGCCAACCGCGACTAAAGGTGCCCGAAGGCCTTTAGTCGCGGTTGGCCAGGCCAACCGGGACTAAAGCCCCTCCCCTATATATACCCACCCAGCAGCCAACACTTAGCCATTTGGTGCCATTCTCTTCACAAGCTTCACAAGTGGGTGTTAGGTTTGCTTTTGGTTCCTCTTATGCACATAAGGTGTTTGATGAAATGCCCCAAGAGCATGAAACAAACATGATATGAAGTGTTGGAGCCACACTTGAGCTTTCTCATTTATTTTTTCCTCCTCGATCGCGGTTAGCAACTTGAACCTTTGATGTGTCGTTGATAAAATGTGCATGTGTGTGTAGTTCATTGTTTAATTTATATTGTTTGTAGCTAGTTAGTTTAACAAATGCATGATGGTTAATTATATATTTTATATTATAATAATGCAGATGAATCGACAATGGATGTACGGTAACCGACTCTCCGGCGAGTTCAGTGCGGGTTTGAAAGATTTCCTCGTAGTGGCTAATGCGAACAAGCAGTGGGGTTTTGTTATCTCGTCCATGTGTTAAATGTAAGAATCGGAATGGTTACTCTTCCTCAAGAGATGTTCACATGCACCTGCTTCGGCACGGTTTCATGCCAAGCTATAATTGTTGGACCAAGCATGGAGAAAGAGGGGTTATAATGGAAGAAGATGAAGAAGGGGATGATTTCATCGATGAAAGCTATCTTGCTCATTTCGGTGATACTTTCATGGAGGATGCTGAAGGTGAAGGGGAAGGTGAAGGGGAAGGTGAAGAAGAGGCACGTGATGATCCCGTTGATGATCTTGGTCGGACCATTGCCGATGCACGGAGACGCTGCGAAACTGAAAAAGAGAGGGAGAATTTGGATCGCATGTTAGAGGATCACAGGAAGGCGCTGTACCCCGGATGCGATGATGGTCCGAAAAAGCTGGGCTGCACACTGGATTTGCTGAGATGGAAGGCACAGGCAGGTGTAGCTGACTCGGCATTTGAAAACTTGCTGAAAATGTTGAAGAATATGTTTCCAAAGAATAACGAGTTGCCCGCCACTACGTACGAAGCAAAGAAGGTTGTCTGCCCTCTAGGTTTAGAGGTTACGAAGATACATGCATGCATCAACGACCGCATCCTCTACCGCGGTGAATACGAGAATTTGAATGAATGCCCGGTATGCACCGCATTGCGTTATAAGATCAGAGGCGATGACCCCGGTGACGATGTTGAGGGCCGTAAACCCGGGAAGAGGGTTCCCGCCAAGGTGATGTGGTATGCTCCTATAATACCACGGTTGAAACGTCTCGTTCAGGAACAAAGAGCATGCCAAGTTGTTGCGATGGCACAAAGAGGACCGTAAGTCGGACGGGGAGTTGAGACACCCCGCAGATGGAACGCAATGGAGAAAGATCGACAGAGAGTTCAAAGATTTTGCAGCCGACGCAAGGAACATAAGATTTGGTCTAAGTACGGATGGCATGAATCCTTTTGGCGAGCGAGCTCCAGCCATAGTACCCGGCCCGTGACTCTATGCATCTACAACCTTCCTCCTTGGTTGTGCATGAAGCGGAAGTTCATTATGATGCCAGTGCTCATCCAAGGTCCGAAGCAACCCGGCAACGACATCGATGTGTACCTAAGGCCATTAGTTGATGAACTTTTACAGCTGTGGGGCAGACCTGGTGTCCGTGTGTGGGATGAGCACAAAGAAGAATTTGACCTACGAGCGTTGCTTTTCGTAACCATCAACGATTGTCCTGCTCTTAGTAACCTTTCGGGACTGTCAAATAAGGGATACAATGCATGCACGCACTGCTTACATGAGACCGAAAGTGTACATTTGCCAAATTGTAAGAAGAACGTGTACCATGGGCATCGTCGATTTCTTCCGAAAGGTCATCCAAGTAAGAAAGAAAGGCAAGCATTACAACGGCAAGGCAGATCACCGGCCGAAGCTCGCGGAACACACCGGTGCTGAGGTATTTGATATGGTCATGGATTTGAAAGTCATCTTTGGAAAGGGTCCCGGCGGACAATCGGTTCCGAAGGGAGCTGACGGGCACGTAGCCATGTGGAAGAAGAAATCTATATTCCGGGAGCTAGAATATTGGAAAGTCCTAGAAGTCCGCTCCGCAATCGACGTGATGCACGTTACGAAGAATATTTGCGTGAACATCCTAAGCTTCTTGGGCGTGTATGGGAAGTCAAATGATACAAAGGAAGCACGGCAGGACCAGCAAAGTTTGAAAGACCCTGATGACCGGCATCCGGAACGGTTTCAAGATCGTGCCAGCTACGCTCTGACCAAAGAAGAGAAGGTCATCTTTTTTGAATGCCTAAGCAGTATGAAGGTCCCGTCAGGATTCTCGTCCAATATAAAGGGAATAATAAACATGGCGGAGAAAAAGTTCCAAAACCCGAAGTCTCACGACCGCCACGTGATTATGACGCAATTGCTTCCGATTGCTTTGAGGGGCTCCTGCGGAAAATGTTCGAGTAGCCATTGTGAAGCTATGTGCATTCCTCAATGCAATCTCTCGGAAGGTAATCAATCCAGAAGTTCTACCACGGTTACGGAACGATGTGATCCAATGTCTTGTCGGTTTCGAGTTGGTGTTCCCGCCATCCTTCTTCAATATTATGACGCACCTCCCGGTTCACCTAGTCGATGAGATTTCCATTCTCGGTCCCGTATTTCTACACAATATGTTCCCCTTCGAGAGGTTCATGGGAGTATTAAAGAAATATGTTCGTAACCGTGCTAGGCCAGAAGGAAGCATCGCCAAGGGCTATGGAAATGAGGAGGTAATTGAGTTTTGTGTTGACTTTGTTCCCGACCTTAAGCCGATTGGTCTTCCTCAATCGCGGCACGAGGGGAGACTAAGTGGAAAAGGCACGATCGGAAGGAAATCAATGATATGTATGGACGGCCATTCTCTGACTGAAGCACACCACACAGTTCTGACCAATTCCAGCTTGGTGGCTCCGTACTTTGAGAAACACAAGAATATTTTACGCTCGGACAACCCCTGGGAAGCCTGAATCCTGGATTAGGAAGGCCCACATGGAGACTTTCGGCGGTTGGTTGAGAAAACATTTAATGAGTGACAATAAGGTTGTAGATCAGCTGTACATGTTGGCCAAGACACCATCTTCGACTATAACGACTTTCCAAGGGTACGAGATAAATGGGAATACATTTTACACGATCGCCCAAGATAAAAAGAGCACCAACCAAAACAGTGGTGTCCGCTTTGATGCAAGCAACCGAGAATGGGCAAAAGGTCACATATTATGGTTACATAGAGGAGATATGGGAACTTGACTATGGACCCTCCTTTAGGGTCCCTTTGTTCCGGTGCAAATGGTTCAAGCTAACAGGAGGTGGGGTAAAGGTGGACCAGCAATACGGAATGACAATGGTAGATTTCAACAATCTTGGTTACCTTGACGAACCATTCGTCCTAGCGAAAGATGTCGCTCAGGTTTTCTATGTGAAGGACATGAGTAGCAAACCGAGGAAACGGAAAGATAAGAAAACGATCAGTACATCATGCGATGATCCAAAGCGCCACATTGTTCTTTCAGGGAAAAGAAACATCGTGGGAGTGGAGGACAAGACGGACATGTCGGAAGATTATAATATGTTTGCTGAAATTCCGCCCTTCAAAGTGAACACCGACCCAAGCATTAAGTTAAATGATGAGGATGCTCCATGGATACGGCACAATCGTAAGCAAGCAGGGACACAAGGGAAGAAATGATGTGTAATAATTTATTGTACCAAACTTTGTTGAATGAATCATGTGAATTATATTACCCGTGATGTGTTTGGTGTCCATTTTCGAATGATTCAATTGACTCGAGATAGCACTGATGATACATGAAATTTGGAGTGACTCAGTCATACTCCTGCATACATGAAATTTGGAGTGACTAAGTCATACTCCTGCATACAGGAAATTTGGAGTGACTAAGTCATACTCCTGCATACATGAAATTTGGAGTGACGATTTAGTCATACTCCTGCCTAGGCGTATAATATGCATACTCGTAGTCTTCATAGCCGCCGCCGTTGTACCGGTAGTCGTCGCCTTCTAAGTTGCCGGCGTCGTCGTCGCCGCTCTGTCGTCGGCCGTCGTCGGGCGGCGCTCGTGGCTCGAACCGAGGGTAGCGCAGGCGGGGGATATCGCCGGCCGTGATGTAGTCCATGACGCTCCGCGAGTCCGGCCGTACCACCATAGCCGACGGCCGGCCTCGTGGAAGTTTCCGGGAGGCGACCGTCCTCCTCATACCCGGCGAGCGCCCTCTCACGCCGATTGATGAAGAAGGCGTCCCAAGTATGCTGGTTATCGGGATGCCGGCCGGGATTCATCCGTCTGCTCCGGCGTGAGGTCGAGGTAGTAGTGGTTCGTGATGACCGCCCGGCGCGCAGCACCCGAGGGACGGGAGGGACCGGCATGCCGCCGGCGCTTAGGCTCCGGCCCGGCAGGGACGCGGTAGCCCGGTGGGCAAGGGTAGTTCGAGGCGCAAAGCTCCTCCACCTGCCGGTAGGTTAGAGTGGGTGCGGTGGAAGCCATGAGAGAGTGATGAGAGATTGTAGAGATGTGATAATGCTGGCCAAGCCGGGCTACATATATGGAGTGACAAATGGCGGGAAAAATGGGAGCGGGAAGAAAGTGGCGGGAAGAAAGAGGCGGGAAGAAAGTGGCGGGAAGAAAGAGGCGGGAAGAAATTGGCGGGAAGAAAGAGGCAGGAAGACAGGGAAGAAATGGCGGGAAGACGAGGCGGGAAGAGGGGGTCGGCGGAAAGACAGAGGCGGGAAGAGGGGGCCAACGAGAAGACAGAGGCGGCCGGGAAGAAATTTTGAATTGAATTAGTTTTATTTTTATGAATTTATTGATGTATTATTTGTATTTTTAAAATTTTGAATTGAATTAGTTTTATTTTTCTGAATTTTTTGATATATTATTTGTATTTTTAAAATTTTGAATTGAATTAGTTTTATTTTTTCTGTATTTTTTGATATATTATTTGTATTTTTAAAATTTTGAATTGAATTAGTTTTATTTTTATGAATTTTTTGATATATTATTTGTATTTTTAAAATTTTGAATTGAATTAGTTTTATTTTTCTGAATTTTTTGATATATTATTTGTATTTTTAAATTTTTGAATTGAATTGGTTTTATTTTTATGAATTTTTTGATATATTATTTGTATTTTTAAAATTTTGAATTGAATTAGTTTTATTTTTCTGAATTTTTTGATATATTATTTGTATTTTTAAAATTTTGAATTGAATTAGTTTTATTTTTCTGAGTTTTTCTGTATTTTTAACATTTTGAAAAACAAAAAGTAATTCAAAAATACCTTTAGTCGCGGTTGGCGAGGCCAACCGCGACTAAAGGTCTGTGCGCGCGCGGGAACGAAAACCGGCGAAAAAAGCCTTTAGTCGCGGTTGGTCTAGCCAACCGCGACTAAAGGGTGCCCTTTAGTCGCGGTTGGTGTCGCCAACCGCGACTAAAGGGCCTCCCCTATAAAAGCTCGCGGCGCCCTCGCGCGATCCACACTTCGTCTTCTCGCTCGAAACCGCCGCTCACGGAGACGCGTCACGCATCGACGCCGCCGGACGACACGCCGCCAACGACGCCGCCGGACGACGCCGAAACGCCGCCTCGATCTCGCAGTCTCTCGCCGCGCCGCGCCTCGCCGTGTGTACGTCGTCGACGCTCAGCTCGCCGCGCCCCCTCTCGCCGTTTCCCCGGCTGCCGTACGGGTGCGCGCACTCGCGCCACCGGCCGCCACCACACGCCGCACGACCGCCGCCGCCACACACCGCACTCCGCCGCCACACACCGCACTCCGTCGCTAATCTCGAGCCCCCCCGGCCGGCCGCCGCTCGATCGATCTCCTGCCGCGCCGCCGCCGCCGCATCGACGAGATGGAGACGACGACGCGGCACCGCCGCCGCCCCTCGCCGCTGCCCCCGCGACCGCTGCCGCGCCCTCTCCCGGCCGGCCGTCGGCAGGGCGCCACAGCGCGCGCGGCGCGCCCTCGCCGCGCGCGCGGGTTGCGCCCCGCTCGGCAGAGAACTAGAGAGGGAGAAGTTTTTTGGTTTTTTTTTGTTTTTTTTTTAAATCGTAACTAAATTTTTTTTAATTAAAATTGTAATTTAATTAATTACACACTTTTTTGTTTACTGAACAAAAAATTTACTATAAGTTTAACTATAAGTTTTTTTAATTAAAAACTAGTAAAAATGCAACTACGTACAACTTTGACTTAATAAAAATTGAACTAAAATGGGTACTAAAAAAAACTAAAATTTTGACTTAATTAAAAACTTTGTCTTAATTAAAAACTTTGACTTAATTAAAAACTTTGTTTAAAAAAAGAACTAAAATTTTGACTTAATAAAAATGAACTAAAATTTTGACTTAATAAAAAATGAACTAAAATTTTGACTTAATAAAAAATGAAATAAATTGTAACGCCGCCGTACCGTCGCCAACGCCGTCAACGCGCTCTATTCATAAAAATGTAACGCCGTCAACGCTACCGCCTCTATTCAACGCGCCAACGCCAACGCCGTCAACGCGCCACCGCCACCGCGAGGGTTATGTGTCCTCGTCACCGCCACCGCCCTTTCGCCACCGCCCTTTCGCCACCGCCACCGGTCTCTCGGTCACGCGGTCACTCGCGTCCCCCTCTCGCCTCCCGCTCGTCGCCTCTCTCGTTTATATGTAGAAGAGATGTGATAATGCATATACACAATTAATTTGTTTTGACTACATGTTTTCGGGATCGACATATGGCGGACGATAGAGCTGACCCGATTCCGGACAAGTATGATCCGGACGTCGAAGACCATATGTTCGGCATCATAAAAGGCGATATTCCATTTGTGCCGACCGGAGAAGAAGAAGATGATATCTCTTCTTATCCGAACCTTGAGGGTGAAGATGAAGGGCGCCGTCGACAAGATGATGCCGAAGAAACGTCGATAAACGACGATCTTCAATTGGAAGTAGCAACCACCTCCGGCGCCGAGGTATATATATATATACATATTGAGCGTCTGGTGATACAACTAACTGATTTGAATAAATGTGTGTGTACTAACGCGCGCGACTCTCTTTCTTATTTTAGCCCTCGGCCGGATCGTCGAAAAAATCGAGTACGTCGTCAAAGCGTGGCGCAACCAAGACGATGAAAGCAGGAGAAACATGCACCATCGATGTTGTCGACGAAGCAACCGGCAGGCCGCCGGAGCCCAGCAAGAACGCCACCAAGTTTGTCGGCCAATGCGGAGCCGTTGTTAGAGACAACGTCTCGATCACCCGCCGAGAGTGGAATGAGCCAAAGAAGGCACGTGTTGGTTTCACTTTTGTCGATAAGAGAGAAAAAAGATTGCTTCAACAAGCTTATGGAACATTTCGTTCTACCTCCGGAATACCGCAAATACGATGAGGAGGGTAACAAGATTGCGGAAAACAAGAAGAGGCGCAAGCTAGTCAAACAGTTCGCTCTTTCTAGGATGGCCAACGCATTCCGGAAATACAAGCAAAATCTAGCCCATGACTTTGTCAACCAGGGCAAGACTCCGGATTTCAAAGGACAATATGAGAAACCGCAACATGATTGGCCAGAATTTGTGAAGCAAAAGAAATCGGAGCAGTTCCTTGAACTATCGAAAAAAAATAAGGAAAATGCGGCCAAGAAGGAGTACAATCATAAAATGGGGCCAGGAGGGTATCGCTTTGGCAGCCTAGGTGGGAGAAGATGGAGAACGAGCTGAGGGCGCGAGGAATCCGTCCGGGTACGGAGGGATGGGACCCAAGGGCCAAAAGGCTGGTGGTACGGGCATGGGGGATCGCCGAACCCGGAGACAGGGGAGTGTGTTTACCAGGGCAAAATAATTACACCCACCCAAAAGCTTATTGAGGCAATGAGGGATGCTCAAGAGGGGAGGATCAAGTTCAACGGAGAGAACGACGCCACGACAAAAGCCCTCGGGAATCCTGAACACGGAGGACGTGTACGAGGCATCGGGCCCATTCCGTGGAAAATAGGGTTCCCCGAACGATGACCCGTACGGTTACGTAAGCCGTAAGAGAAAGATGGATCGGGAAAAAGATGTTGTGGCGCAGTTGGTAACGGAAATGGATGTGATGAAGAAAACCGTGAGTGTACTAGTAGCCGAAAGAGAGGCAGCTCGGGCGCAGCATGAAGATCATCCAATGGATCTCGGAAGCCAGCAGCGGAGAAGAAGCAGCGTGGCTTCCACGGAGGCCTCACCGGCTGGTGCACCGACGATAGAAATTACTGCACCGGAGCCTCTGGTGGTCGAAATTACTGCACCGGAGCCTCCTCGCTACCCCGTGGACGATATAAAGGAGATGAAAGCATGTCATCTGTATTATCCTATCGGGAACATGTCCATGAAGGTAGCCATCGGCAGTGCTTTACCACCTGGAGCACTCCACCACAACAACCCCATTCAAGATGGCTATGCTCGTGTCACGGTGGAGGAGATAGTCCAAGGGTTTGAGGACCTGGACATTGACATTGCTACACCCGAAGGGGTGAAAAGACTTGGAGATGTCAAGCGCCGAGTTCATTCTATGGCAGAAGAAATTTATCAAGTTTCCAGGCGAGGCGCCAACAAGTCCACCCCCGTACGATGGTGGTGGTGGCGGTGGCGGTGACGGTGGCGGTGGCGGTGGCGGTGACGGTGGCGGTGGTGCTTCACCTAATACACCTCATTCACGTCAGCCGACGCCGCCCCCCAGTCCTCGTCCGGCGGGTGATCAGACACCGGTACCGCCCCCAATCCACCTCCGGCGAAGAAGCAGAAGCAGTCCTGGGTTATTAACCCGGACCCTTATGTACCTAGAACCACAAAGATACCAGAGCCATCACTGAAGCCTCTCATCCCGAGGCCTTGGGAACTTAGTGTCGAGGAAAATGCGGCGGCCGTGGCTGCTCAGCATGAGAAATGGAAGGAGGAGTGCAAGAAGAAAAGAGAGGGCGAGCCCAAGCCGGTATATTCTGACAAGCAAAAGCAGTGGGCTAAGTCATTTTTGAACACACCGTCCCAAGCCGCGAAGAATCTGCCTGACGACTATTTACGTGAACTTCGTAGGCAAGCACTCGCGTTCAAGAGGAACCAAGAGTTGGCGGAGAAGAAATCCTTGGAGGACGAGGCCGAGACAAAATTAGAAAGGGGGAAAGAAGTTGCCCAGCTCGGGGAACAAAGTAAACAATCGATCGCCCCGCTCATAGTGCAAGCCGCCGGTCCGGATGCCCCCGATATCATAGCAGCTGCGGCAGCACATGGATTGACCGTAACGAGTGCCGGAGAACAAGCGGCCGACTTAGGTATCACTCTTCGTGCACTCGTTAGGCCTTGATGAGGCGCCAATGAAGGACGTAGTATTTACATATGTGAAGAATGGCCCTCTCATCGAGCCTCGCGCGAGAAGAGGATCTACCTCGACAAATGAAAGGTCCGCTAAATTGGTACAAGGGTTACATAAAACATAAAGACGCCAAAGACTATATCTATGCGGAAGTTAGATATGAGCATCACTTCAAACGTTACCGGGTACAAATTCCTCCGAGTGAATTGTTCCAACTGTTCAATCTGCGCGACCTCGACAAATCTATCATCGGTTGCTACGTTCGTAAGTGATTTATTAATTTCTACCCCATCTCGTTCATTGCACTGCACATATATATATATATATATATATATATATATATATATATATATATATATATATATATATATATATATTGTCCTAACTATCTTGTTGTGTACGCTATTATGCAGAATGAAGAAGCGGGAAATGCGAATAAGGAACATCCATGATGTTGGGTTCATTGACCCACACATCGTTAATTCATATGTGTTAGAACACCACCCCGCCGACGTGGAGGATGACTCTGTGGCGGTTTATTAGAAAACAGCAACGAGAAAAGTGATATTCTATTTCCTTACCATTTTGGGTGAGTGTTTCTGTCTTGAGCACATTCTCTTTTGTTTACTCCATGCATGGTATGTGGCTAATCGATGAGTTATGCATGATCTGTGTATGTATCGTGTCCGCAGGTTCCACTGGATTCTTATGGTAATTAAAGTTCGGACCTCCTCGGTTCTCGTCCACGACTCTCTGAATATGGATCCGGCGCTTTGGGGCGACATGAGAAAAATGATGCAAAAGTAATTATTTTCATTCATTTGCGCTCTATATCGATCGGCCTATTTCGTTCATCATTTCCTAATATCAAGTAACTAATTAATAACTCTCTTGTTTATTTAATTTTCTTTGCCTCGTAGGGTTTGGAGACGGTTCGTAGATACCAAGGTCGGTGAATTCAAAAAAGAGCTACATTTTAAAATGGCAGTGCGGACGACCGGGGATACTCAGCCACCGGGGACCAATCTATGTGGATACTATGTTTGTGAGAGGATCCGGAGATACTGCAATGAGCGGGACCGAAGTGTGAGAACAACATCCTGAGGAATAACCTCCGGAAGACGCTTAGTCCGAAGCTCGCTTCCGACCACTTCAAGAGGAACTAGCTGGATGGTTGGCGAGGGAAGTCATCGATCCTAGAGGAGAACACTATTACGATGACGTAGAACTTTATATGCACCAGAATTTGTAACTAACTTGTTCAAAATTGTATATGGTCATCCGATATTGAATATATATTGTATATGGTCATCCGATATTGAATATATATTGTATATTCCTCTTGAATTCTTTTTGGTTCTAATTTCAAATTTGTTTGAAATTGTACATTCATATGCATGTATGTATACAGTACCGTAGAATATGTGAAACTCCTTCAAAATTAAAACCCAAAAGAAATAAAATAATACAAATTAAAAAGAAACCAGATTTAGGGGGAGGGGGGGCTAAACCCTAAACCCTGCGGAGCCCTTTAGTCGCGGTTGGCCAGAAGAACCGCGACTAAAGGTCCTCCACCCTGGCGCTCGCCTGCGGCCCACGTGGACGGGCATTTAGTCGCGGTTCGTAAGGAACCGCGACTAAAGGGGGGCCTTTAGTCGCGCTACTTTGGTCGCGGTTGCGCCACCGCGACTAATGGCAGTTGCCAACCGCGACCAAAGCCCCTTTTTCCACCAGTGTTTAAAAAACCCACAGCGAGCGGTGGAGGCCATTGGGATGTAGCGGTCGCGAGTCAAGCGTCAAGTCGTTAGTGTCTCTGCTCATCTCGATGGATATAAGCTTCAGTTATTTGGTCGAGCAGCAGAATAAATAAAATAGGGTCCCAATAAACTACTACTAGTACGGATGATTGTGTGGATTTATCATCTTGTAAAAGTATCACACTTTATGTAATGCACTTTTCGTTGTCAGTCTCAGTTTGATTGTTGATGTTCATATGTTGGGTTGTGTACTTTTGATTATCTTTTATCACTAAATAGGAGATCTTCGCTACATGATTTCTCTTAATATGCAAAATGTGATGTCATTAGCTTTCGATGTCTGTAATTTTCATCTAATTTACTTTTTCTCTACTATTTATCCGAAAAATTCACGTTCTCCAGTCATTCTTAATGTTTTTACATACCGAGCATGCACTGTTCATCTCCACGGCATTTCCTATCCGTCTCTTCCATTCATGGGTCTTTACATCACCTCCACTACGCACACCGCTTACTGACTTCATTTTCGCTATTTTGAAAGTCTCCAATCCGTGGAATCCCCAACGTCTTCGACTCTGGCCAATTTACTCAAGCAGCCGCGAATCAGAGATTTGTCTTCCACCCTTGTCAGGATGTACGGTTGTACCAAATCAGCATTTTTTTTCGATAAAGGATGCTTTATTACTTCTGATAAGCAATTACATCCAGCCTCTGCATAACCAGGATGCACACAACCGTTCAATTATCTGGAATCAAAGTATAAAAAAAAGGCGAAATACATATCGGAACGATAAATCATATAATGCCTAGGGTGAAGGTGGTGCTGCTATCTGTAGACTATGCTGCCATCCATGTAGGAAAAAAGTATCCCTCGCCGTAGCCTCCAACCGTGTACCAAAGCAGCATAGTCGTGCCGGAGTCCAGCCTCGGGCGTCTCCGTGCCGAGCTCTGCTGGCCTACATCCAGCCGTATTCAGCCTTGGGCGTCTCCTCCTAGCAAGTTGTCCACAGCGGCGGCCACACAAATCCGTGGCATATTCGGGCTTTATTAATTCCCCAAGGATATGTATTGTTAATTTTTTTTATAACAAGATTCCTGCTCTCATCTTTCATACGGTGGTGTGCAAGGGCAGTATCAGCCTATCTGATCACTTTACTGCGTGTCAAATGCGCTCGATAGAATTCCACCGAAATTGGTAAGAAATATTGGTTGTTCCATATTGCATACTTTCTCATGTCCATCGATATATTCTATAGTACTAGCACATATCACCTTTCAATTTGCATAAGCACATGAACAGTTTATTAATTGTTTTATCTATGCAGGTCAAGATGATGTACCTCTTAACCTAAGTAAGTTGATTGCCTTTTATAAATAACTGTCAAGAAAAAGTTAG
Organism: Lolium rigidum; assembly: GCF_022539505.1. Lineage (NCBI taxonomy): Eukaryota > Viridiplantae > Streptophyta > Magnoliopsida > Poales > Poaceae > Lolium > Lolium rigidum. The sequence goes on from NC_061511.1 coordinate 65,652,319, forward strand.
AGGGCACAACATTAAGTAATTTATCACTTGGCAGATCCTATAAAACCTTACTTTTCCGCATTGCCTCCTTGATATATCATAACTATGATTATGGAAATGTGGGTATTCATGTGTAAAGCTCAAACTGTGTGGAAGCGACAATCTTTTGCATAACTATTTGTTCTTTTCCTGAGTCTGCCAAAGGCAAATCATGTTACATTCTAATTCTAAGTATAAATTTTTATACTGAACTTATGTAATCATATGTATTTTTATATTATTTTATAACTAAAAAAGGTTCATTCAGGTTAGTCCCTAAATGCATTTTCTATTTTCATCTTCCAGCTGAGTACTAACATAGTACTAGATGTCAACTCTTTATGGACTTGAGGTAGCTGACTGTGTTGATATGAATGCTTTAAAATAATTAAAACAATGTCATGTTTCTTTGTGCAAATCTTTCTTGGGAAGAAGTCGTGTATGAACTGCATTTGTCTCATTTTGATGGAAAAAGTCCATTTCAAACCCTGAACTCGTAGAGGTTTGGCGGTTTGAACCCCGAAGTCGAAATCCCTGTTGTTCATACCCTGAACTATTAAATCCCGGTCTAAATTAAACCCTGAGCTGGTTTTCCAGAGAAAAGTGAAATTTAAAAATTGCTACTCTCACTACCATCATGGGCCCACATGTCATATGTATCTCCTACCTCTATTCACCCCTCTCTCTCTCTCTCTCTTGGATTCTTTTCTCATCTTGCCGTAGAGGAGGGGCCCGCGCAGAGCAGCATGCCGGCCCATCTGACCACGTCGTTCGACGGCCACGCCGCTCCAATGCGTATCCTCGCTCCGGCTGTTCATGGACTAACTGCCCCGCGCGAGGGACGAGGACGAGCAACACGCCACTAAACAGAGCAAGCGCCCGCCGTCCTGGGATGCCGTCCCACGGTAATTGGCCAAGATCTCGCGGCGGCTCCGCATGGCCTCGAGTCCCCGCGCCGCATGAGCCGAGGGGAGAGGGCTATGTCGCATGCGCAAGTGCTGGTCGGTGCAGGTCGCCCAAATCCGGTACAGACGAACTGGTGATGTCTGTCTAATCGACCGCAAATATGTGGAAGAATTGGAACAAACATCGATCCAGTACCAGTACTACCACATCGACATTTATCGAGTGATGTTATCTGCGTGTGTAGCAATTCACAGAGACGAGATATTTGTCCAGTACTGGTGTATATCCGCTGATTATAATCAAGTGTTGTTATCCAGCACCACTACTACCCGTGATTTGGAGCAACGTCGCTGCCTTCGATTTAGAAACATAGTGAGAGATGAGATTGGAGAGACAACTAAATTAATCAGCTGAGATGTTCGTCCTAACTTCAGAACATAATCTGGCCGAGCCATCAGGCCGCACGCGCCGCCGGTGCCTATCTGGCACTTCCCCACCATCCCTGTTGATGCCGTTGCCGCGGGTTGCTCGATTGGGATGGATTTGAGAGTAAACAAAAGAAAATTAGTTGAAGAAAATGAATATCATACATGGGCTCCACTATGAGTGAAACTAGCATGTAATCCCGGCCGGGATTGTTGCTTCCCGGTGTACCAAACAGGTTCAAGGTTTAATTTAGACCGAGATATAATAGTTTAGGGTACGAACGACAGGGATTTCGACTTCAGGGTTCAAACCGCTAAACATCTACGAGTTCAGGGTTTAAAATAGACCTTTTCCCATTTTGATTCATGGCAGAGTATTATCAATTTAAGGAGAATTGGAGGAGACGGTACCAGTACCATACTTACAGGAGAAGGCATACTACTTTGAGAAATTATGTTGTTTGGTTTCCTACATCCATACAACGAGGACAAGTAGTTATGGTACATGTAGATTCATATTTCTAATATTTGTATTTGGTCTCAAATCTTCTGGCAATTATGGATATGGAGAAGAAAAAGACTCAAGGCGTTTTATTGCCATTAGAAATCTGAATCTACATACAAATATCCATATTTGGTTGCAATAGCCGCACGCCGCCTGCGGCGCCGCAACCACCACCGTAGCCACAGCCACTACAGCCGCTGCCCGACGCCGACATCGACTCTGATGACTCTGTTGACCCACGGTTCGACGAGTGGCACGAGGCGTACGTAGCAGACGCAGAAGTTGATGCGGCGGAGGAGGCGGCGCAGTGAGGTGAGCAGCAGCAGGTCCCCGGTGACCTGGAGCAGGCGACGATCTTGGGCTCCTTGAACGAGCAGCGCTTCCGGAGGCTGAAGGAGTAACAACGCGAGTACATCAACGACGCCACCAACTTCGAGCACGCCGTCGAGATCTCGCGCCAGCGGGCGGCCACGGAGGAGGCGAGACTTCTCCTCATGGCGGCGGAGCGACAAAAGCTCCATGAGCTGAACGGTCAGCGCCAGGCCGAGGCGTTCGCCCGCGATCAAGTGAGGCTCGCCCAGAACAAGGAGTCTCGCCGATGGCTGACATCATTGAGGGGACAGCGCAGCCCGCAAGCACCTGTGTTGCCGGCGTCCATGCTCCACCGCCAGATGCGCGAAGCAAGGGCAGAGAGGTGGGCACGGACGCATGCGGCAAAGGGGAAGAACGACGACGAGGCAGGCCCATCACGCGCCCCAACCGACGGCCAGTAGATTAGGGTTCAAAGTTTAAGTTTTATTTATGTTTAAATTCGAGTCACTTTTGTATAAAACTAGTTAATATTCGTATGAGTTTTTTTTTAAATGTTATTTACATTTGAATTTCTATTGGGGCTACCGTATGAAGGACGCCGGTGTGGAAATAGAATCTCCAAATAGGGAATGAAGTGCCGGCGTCCATGCCGACGTCTATTTGAGGGACGCGGGTGGGATGCTCTAAACCATCCATTATAACTCCATTCTTTATGTGCCCGCAGCAACAACGTTCTCACCATGACAAGCGTCGTTTTCTTGGAGCTGAACACATCACGCCACCCTGGAAATTTAGTTAAGTACATAGCAATCAAATTTGATTGTGTATTTTGGCTGAAGTTCCAAACCTTACCTTAACTGATAGCGACCTAGCTCAGTTAATAAATCCTTCGCATAAATCAACCTGGAATTTTCGCAACTGCCGAGCTGTGATCGATGAAGCCGACGGAAGCATATATGAATTAGTAATCACCGATGTACGATTAAGACACTTGGAACGTTAATTGATAGTATCTCACAACGTTTTTGGAACTAGGCTGATCCTCTTCTCCCATTTTCATCAAAAAATACAAAAAGAAATTCGTAGTGTTCGGCTGAAAGACAAAATAAGTAACAAGAGAAGCATATTCTCAAGGGATTAGATTTAACTTTCACATCGTCTGATGCTCGAGTAAGAACCAAGACAGGGCATTTTTTCTTCTGTTTACCTTGAGTTGTCGCTATTGTGAGCTGAACTACATTCCTAAGGCTACTCATAGTGGGGAGTAACATAAGGTGATGTCATGCATGAGTTACTAGTCCATGTTACTACATTCATAGTGTAAACTAACTTAAAGGTGGTATCATGCAAGTCTTATTTATTAATTGTAAACTCATTTTACCTTGGGGTGTGATGTTATGATAACATAGCTAGTTACCACCTCCCTCTCTTAATTTATTATTGTTATGTCATGTCACCAAAATACCTTGGAGTGTGTGATGTTAGTGCATAGTATCATATACTAGTATCATGCATATGATACTTGCCTATGATACTAGTATCTCTCTATTGGGTGGTATTATAGAGTAGTATCATAACCTTTTAATTTTACTCCCTGCAGCTCAAATCCTATCTCTCCTCCTTAATTAGATGTCACATCATCATTTTTGTGAGCATATGATGCATGATACTACTTATGATACTAGCACTATATATGGCCAACCTAAATTACTTCCACTATGAGCAGTCTAAGTATTTTCCTGCGCCCGTTAAGCATTAGTCGCGGTTTAAGAACATTATTACTTATCACCTAGATCTTTCCAAAAAAGAAAGAAAGCAATATTACTCACACAGATAAGCATATCATTCTAGTCTTCGATATTGATGCTACAGCTAAGCATACATGGTTCGAGTCATGCTTTATTAGACCAAGCAAGGAAAATCAACAAGAGGACTCTTTCAACTAAGATTTTCATAACTCATTAATCTCGTAGATTAATGCATGTATACATGGATATATGATCACAGTTCTCCCATGCGAACCTTGAACAGAAAGATTTCGTTTTATTGCGTACTCCATCATCAGCCGAGAGGAAGTACGTAGATGGAAATATAAAAAAGACACATTGCGACTTGCGAGTGCCCTCCCGGCCCGAGCATGCAGGGCCTATTATTCACCGGTAGGTGCATGGTTTTAGGAGTCTGACCATGTAACGGGCACCTCACCGATGTTGGTATCAAGCCCAAGCGCGTTCCACACGGCGATGGAGGTGTCCACAATGTTGTCCTTGCAGCCGTGCCTGCTATCGCACTCGTCCACCACACGCGCCATCACGGTACGCCCATTTTGGGTGCTCGTGATGCTGATCATCTTTTGGCACCGACTCCCGCCCGCGTACAACCTAGTTGACAGGGCCGCCAGCATCTCGTGGTCGTTGTGGAACTTGCCGTCGCACTCCGCTGGTTCGCCCTCGCCGGGCCCGAACCCGTTCAAGGTCATCGTCGCTGGCATTTGGTCGATTGCCACGGCGCACGTCGACACATGTAGCACGATCACCACGAGCACGACCAGGGCTGCGAGCTTAGCGTGCGCCATTGCTAGGCCTAATGATCAAGCTCCTGCACTCCTGCTAGCTGCTTAGGTTTGCATGCGCTAAACTTGCTCGTGGGTGCTTATGGCGTCTGATTTGACTGGTTTATATAGGCGAACATTGCTGTCTTGTGTGCATCTATTATATGGTTCGGAACTGCGAGATGAGCTAGCTTATTTCTTTTCTGTAGATGAGCACGAAACCTTATGATCGATCGATGTGTCCGATACAGGAATATGACTAATTAACGGCTTGTTTCAGGGACACTTGTGTAGTTGTGTGCGGTGTAAAACGATGTGTTTGGATTTGATGGTGTGGCTAAGTATTACAGCGGTAATACCCGAGCGAAAATGGCAACTGATCGAGCAGGACTACTCCATGTAGTAGCTATCAACAATCTCAAGCCATCTTGTTAAACACGCGTCTATAATGTTCTTTTAGAACGAGCATCACGTCAGTACTAGTACGCATCTCCTTTTAGGATAATCAATACTCTATGCTCCACTAGTATGTAATGCCACTAGCTTGTGTCCGAATCAGTAGTGTTGTAGGATCTCTAGATGGGCAGGTCTGATTAGCGGTTAGCTTAGCTATAAATTTCTGAAAGTTCGTAAATACATGATGATATAGAAATAGAACGCACTTCATTACACAACTTACCGTTCCATTTTACATGCATATATGTTTTAAAAGGCTAAAATTATATTTTTTGAATCATTTTTATGAGAAATGTGCTCTCAATTTCTCAATACACTACGTTTTTTTTCGATAAAGGGAATATATTAATATCAAAACGATACCAATTACACCCAGCCTCTGCAACAACGCACCACCCTAATGGCACTACGGATGCACACAGCCAAAAAAAGGAAAAGAAAACTAAGAAACAAAAGTCCCGCTACAGTATCTCGGGCCTAACAACAGCAATACATCCACCGCCAAGACAACACCTGAAATACAGAATCTCCAAAAACGCCTCCAAGAAGGGAACAGTGCGCTAACACCATCGTCGCCCAATCAACGATCTTAGGTTTTCAATCTGAAGATAGTCCACACTCTCAAAACAATGCCTCCAACAAGGTCATTGCTGAGCACAACCAGCTAAGGCCAGACCTTGGTTTTCACTCGAAAGGTAGGACTCGAACTCACTGTGTTGTCGCCCCCACTTTCATACCGCTGCTGTGATATGAAAGTGGGGGCGACAACACAGGTGAAGTTCAGAGTCCTACCTTTCAGGGTGAAACCCCAAGGTCTGGCCTTAACTGGTTGTACCTGGCAATGACCTTGTTGGAGGCATTAACATTGATCTATGGTATCAAATCGACATTATCATAACCATCATAACACATACTTCCATCTAATATGTGTCAACAGATTGTTGAGACCGATGCTACATGGGTAGGTTAGATGAGGTGGCCGGATAGTGATGGTGACATTGGATGTCCTAAATGAGACTGGCACACGCAACAAATGTACCTAGGTTCGGCCCCTCATGGCGGAGGTAAAGACCTACTACTGCTTGATTATATTGATAGATCTATTTACAACTCGCTGGAGGCCGAGATGGAGGTTAAAGGTGGGCGAATGTGTTCTAGGGTTGCTACTTCTAGCCAAGGGCGACTTGACCTAGAGTTTACATCATGAGGGTGAACCTAAGTCGACTAACCACCGTTGGATCCTTAACTTGTTCTACGCGTCGATCTTCTGCATATCGATTGGCCTCTAGGTCGACTTGAATTCTTAGGAGCGAGTCCACCAGGGAGGCGACTGAGTATGCATCCCACATGACACCCTAGTGCTTCATAGCAACTCACTCCGATGGACCTACTCGGTTGAGTATCCCCTCGCCAGTATGCATTTTCCATTGTAAATGTTGGCATTTATTTTCGACATACTTGAATAGAGCTATATACACTAGTAGTCCCATAACTTACGTGAGGTGTGCAAACTAGTCCCAAAACTTGTAAAAATGGAGTACCGCAGTCCCACAACTTGTTTTCATGTGCAAAAACTGGTCCAAGCGATTTAGGAGGTGACACGTGGTGATGTCTTTTATAAAAAAAATACCCCTCCGTATTTTTGTAATGAAATGTATCTACAGTTCTACCTTACAATGCAGAGCCCACTTGTCAGAGAAGATAATAAAATTTAATACGTCGTTGTGGTGATTCAAACCGTGAGCTTCTCCATGTTGGACACGTGAAATAGCAACCGCAACGCAAACCCATTTCTGTTGATAATTTTACAGTAGCTGTACATAAAACGGCAAGCAGAGCCCACGCATTTCCCCCACCCCTCGTCGTACGTGGTAGCTGTTGTTTGTCGTGTTCATGCCCAAGACTGCTAATCTGAGTTTGAATAGGATAAGAAATCTAGTTCGTGTAGTGCTAGGTACTACTTGGAGACATTTAAGTTGAATAGCCCAAGGCTTTATAAACACATAACCGAAAAAATGTTAGCAGACCCCTCAAACCAGCACGTATACGTATACTTGGAGACATTTAAGTTAAATAGCTCAACCGCTCCTGCCGTCATCGGATCCGCGTGTCCCGCGCCAAATGGTCTCCAGGAGGTCCTCAAGCGGCCGCGGAGGGTCCTTGCCTGGTCGCGGTGAGCGATTTCATGCAGGGATTTCGTCGCCAACGCGGAACAACCCGCCATCGTTAGTCTCGTCGAGGCGGCGAGCCGCCACGAAGCCGATAAGGTGAAGGAGTGGCGACAGATTGCAAAGGAGCATCCGTACGAGGATCTCGTCAGCGACGACGAGCGAAGGCCGCGCCGTTGCATCCGCAACGCCCACGGTCCCGGAGGCTAATTTTGGTATGTAACATTGCGTGGTAGGGCATTTTGTTAGTTCAGGAATATGAATTGCAATGTTGAATTTTTTTTTTGAGAGAACATCGCAGCTTTATTGATTAACACACATCAATACAAAGTTCTTTCCGGATAGCGACCGGTAAAACATGAGAAGAGAAAAAACAAAGTTGCAATGTTGAATTGTGCCGCATTTTGGATGATCAAGGTCAAATTGCAATGATCAATGTCTTCGCGTTTTTATTTTAAAAATAATTACAGTTCACATTGTCGTATCCGCTATGCGAAGCCTTTTTTTTAGCCCGCATATCGCGTTTTCCCCGATCTTTAAACACGTGCTTAGGGTTTACGTTTCGAGGATTTGCTAAAGATGCTCTAACACAATCACCACCAATAATGTATAATTATCGTGAAGTGTGATTAATCGACACGAATTGGTGTTGGATGTTGTGGTTGTTGCAAACTCGTTTGTCGCCTGATCCCAAAATGAATAGGTAAGTTGCTGTGAAACTTGGAACATAAATGGGCGTGAGATGCATTGGCTATTTCATGTGTCCAACAAGGATAAAGTTCGAGTCACTACATCTACCAATTAAATTTTATTATCTCCTCTGACAAGTGGGCTCTGTATTATATGGTAGAACTAGTAGATTCATTTCATTAGAAAATACAGAGGGGCATTTTTGCATAAAAGACATTGTCACATGTCACCTCCTAAATCGCTTGGACCAGTTTTTTACATCAATACAAGTTCTGGGACTGCAGTATCCTATTTTGCAAGTTGTGGGACTACTAGTGTTTATAGCTCTAAAACTTGATCAAACTTACTCGGTGATACTACTTTGCATCTTGATCCTCATGCCAAAATGATCTCAAGAAAGACATCCTCTTACTAAGTCGTTTTGGTAGCCCATAAAAAGACATCATACACAAGGAACATTAGTTAGACAAGATCTAAGCAAAAAAAAATATCTACTACCATAACTAAATATCTTCCTTTTCAAGTCCACAGTTTTTCTCCACTTTAGCTTATGTACCTTTTTGGTCAATATTCCTCAACTTCTTATATAGGACATATATAAAGACCTAAATATTTCAAGGGAGTAGACCTTCCCGACAAGTGAAATTGGACATGTACCATACAATATTGTCCTTAACTCTACCAAAACATTCTAGAAAACATAAGTTTTATTAAAATTGACCTTAGCACAATTTATCTCATGCAATTCTTTACACTTCAAGCAATCTTCAAAAATAAATATTGTATCGTCGGTGTGCTGCATCATCTAATCAAGATGACACTAAATGTTTAATTGAACTATGATCTTGATCTGTGTCTACCGATACAGCTAGGGCATGCACATAAGTATTAAAATGAAGGGGAGAAAGCGATCTCCACATCTTAGTTCTTTGGTATTAATGTTGGAACTATTTTATCATCAATCATAATAGCAAATTTACCATTATCTAGAAATCCTTTCATTTTTAGAACATCAACCAGTAAAATACATTTTATTTTGGCATATGCCTTTCTGAAACCATCTTTAAAAACAACACTACTTTCTTGTTCCGTTCTAAAACTATGCAAATTTTCATGTAAAGGTAAAACTTTATCAAGAATACCCCCCCCCCCCCTAACTAATGGAGCTTGAACTGGGGAAAATACATTTTATTTTGGCATATGCCTTTCTGAAACCATCTTTAAAAACAACACTACTTTCTTGTTCCGTTCTGAAACCATCTTTAAAAACAACACTAAGAACATCAACACTAAAAACAACACTAAGAACATCAACCAGTAAAATACATTTTATTTTGGCATATGCCTTTCTGAAACCATCTTTAAAAACAACACTACTTTCTTGTTCCGTTCTAAAACTATGCAAATTTTCATGTAAAGGTAAAACTTTATAAAGAATACCCCCCCCCCTAACTAATGGAGCTTGAACTGGGGAAATAAGGATGTGTTTGGTTTTTACCCAAGATTGGCATTTCCAAAAAATTTGTTGAGCTTTTGTTTGCCAACAAGTCATTTAAAATTGGCTACAAAACTGAACTAATGTTTATAGTAGAACATTGCCTATTGATGCTCACAAGCGTGGGGCACCGTTGAATCTTAGTTGGGAAATGCTAAGCCTAATTTGTAGTTCGACACGATGGGAGCACAAGAATACCAATAATATTTTAGCAATTGAGACATCACTCTGAAGGGCGGGCCTGGTGCAGCGGTAGAGCCTCACCGCCTGTGACCGAGAGGTCTCGAGTCGCGGTCTCCTCACATTGCACTTCGTGAGGGTAAGGGTTGCCACTAACACCTTCCCCAGACCCCGCATAGTGCGGGAGCTCTCAGCATTGGGTATGTCCTTTTTTTAGACATCACTCTCAACCAAACTTATCAATATTCTTGAGAGAAAAGTTTTTGAAGTTCAACAGTCGTAAAAAGAAGCAAAATAAATCACAACACCAATAGATTTCTAGTTTTCACCGGAAAGTTTATAAGCATAACTAACGTAGGCATCGGGTGATACAATGACGTTGCATGGATAAGATCATGCATATAATAACAACATAATGATAGCAACACTTGGATCTAACTTACATGTATGTAGGTGCGTGTTCCTAATATAGTTGTACGTTCTAACAAAGAATTTGCACAACATTTTGTTGTCCTATCCTCCCGGTTTACCGATGCCACTTAAGGAACTTCGGGTAATTAACGATGGAATTTTCCAGACATCTGGATCAAAGCATTAACACTTCATGAACACACATAATCCTAAAATTAATTTATGATTCCCTTGTTGTCCCCATGTTGTTCATCATTTGTGATTCATATGTTTCACATAATAACATGTATCATAAAATGCACATCAATACTGAACTCATATATATGATAACGCAATAAACGTTGAGTACCAAACTACCAATGTCATGTTAATCGATCCCTAGTCACAATTATTACACATAAAACATGCAATAAAATCCATATATAAGTATTCTCAAGACCATCATGCATCGATAAATTCAGCTACTCTGCATTATTACATGAACAATCTTATTCAATTCTCATCCACCTCATAGGCCGATATAGAAATATTCACACATGGTGATGGGAGACAAATACATGGTGAGGTAGATGCACGAGGTGATGATGGCCTCCAATTCCCCATCTCCGATGTGGAGGGGGAGAGATCAAGCTGACCCTAAAACACTCTGAACTTGTTTTGCAGAAAAAATTCCCTTGTATTTTTGCTCGAATTTATTTCGTTCATTTCCTCCGTGGAAAAGATATAGAGAAGATTTTGCTAAACAACATTAGTTCCGACAGTTTTATCCAAGTTTCGGTGAGATTCCGGGAAAAAAATATGAGCAAACTGATTGGAAAAAAAAGAATACATTTTGGACGTATCACATGCCAATAAGTTAGTAACTATCCAAACATAAATCAATGCAGTAAAGTTTGTTAGGGTAAACTTTGGTAGCTACGTAAACATATCCTAACTCCATTAGACACCATAAGTACCCTATTATTGATGACTTCAAAATTCTTAAACAACCAATTTAAGAGCCATGTACCAACACGTCGATCTTCTCCTACTATTTTGTCCTCGTACGGATTTTCGCATCCGAGAGTCCATCCAACCATTCTGCATCCAGCTAGCAAACCATATTCTTAATATTTCCGACATTTATGAAAAAGTTAAATAAAGCCAAAATAAATTCTAGAGAAGTCCATTTTTCCATTATAGAACTCATTAAATTAAGATTAGCGGTCCTGACACGACAAATCCCAATAGTGTTGATTAGGCCCATGTGCCTTGTATGTTGAAAACATTTCCCGCATGCTAAATAATCTCTCTACATTTAATATATTATGATCAACCAACACTAAACCCAAAGGAACATTCTAAGGTGAGCGAACTCTATTTTCAATTGGCCCAATTTTTTTTGTAAAATTAGTGTCCTAATTAAATATATCATGATCCCCTTGAATGAGATCAGGTTAGAGACTTTGTTTCTTCTCCTTCTTGTACTAGAGTTGCCATAAAATAATAAAATAGAAAAATTCCTTGCAAAAGATGAATTTATTTAGATCTCTAAAACAACTTAATTTATGGTTCTTTCAAAATATGACTCCACTGTTCTTACAAATCTTCATTTTGTAAATGTTTTTCTCTGAAGTTAGACCAGAATACTCACTACCTCTATTAATATATATTGCCGATATCTTACGGTGATCTTATTTTACTTTTCTAACGAATATGCATAGTTATGGTCCATCATTTAATTCCTCTTCTCATCCCTCTAGCTTTCTTTTGTCATTTGTAAAAAAAATGATTTTCCACGATAGAAACTTTTCCAAACATTACCCATTTGTTTGGATCAATTCTCAAAAAACAACAAAGTCCAAATTGACAAGCCTATACACTTTCTTTTGACTATATCGAGTAGGAAGTTTACCACCAGTGAAGAATGATCAGACATATCCCTAGATAAAACTTTAATAAAAAAATGAAAGGAAAAAAAGCTTCCCTACTCAAGTTTACTAAAATTCAACTTCTTAAAGATTGCATTTATCTATTGGAGCTAGTAAGGGCGTGTTTGGTAGACCGGGGGAGCTCAGATTTTCCCTACCCATCCCACCTTTTGTTAAGAGAAGCTGTTTGTTAGGTCGGCTCGGGCCAACTCCCCAGTGCCCAGCTCATATGAAAAACGGGCGAGAGCCCTGCCCGAGAGCGAAGCTCAAATCGAGCTTCGCTACTGATAACCCACAAGTATAGGGGATCGCAACAGTCTTCGAGGGAAGTGATGGCGTGTAACTCACACGTTCGTTGGGAACCCCAAGAGGAAGGTATGATGCGCACAGCAGCAAGTTTTCCCTCAGAAAGAAACCAAGGTTTATCGAACCAGGAGGAGCCAAGAAGCACGTTGAAGGTTGATGGCGGCGGGATGTAGTGCGGCGCAACACCAGGGATTCCGGCGCCAACGTGGAACCCGCACAACACAACCAAAGTACTTTGCCCCAACGAAACAGTGAGGTTGTCAATCTCACCGGCTTGTCTGTAACAAAGGATTAGATGTATAGTGTGGATGATGATTGTTTGCAAGAACGAGTAAAGAACAATAGCAGCAGATTTGTATTTCAGATGTAAAGAATGGACCGGGGTCCACAGTTCACTAGAGGTGTCTCTCCCATAAGATAAATAGCATGTTGGGTGAACAAATTACAATCGGGAAATTGACAAATAAAGAGAGCATAACAATGCACATACATGATATGATGAGTATTGTGAGATTTAATTGGGAATTACGACAAAGTACATAGATCGCTATCCAAGCATGCATCTATGCCTAAAAAGTCCACCTTCGAGGTTATCATCCGAACCCCTTCCAGTATTAAGTTGTAAAACAACGGACAATTGCATTAAGTATGGTGCGTAATGTAATCAATAACTACATCCTCGGACATAGCATCAATGTTTTATCCCTAGTGGCAACAAGTACATCCATAACCTTAGAGGTTTCTGTCACTCCCCGCATTCACGGAGACATGAACCCACTATCGAGCATAAATACTCCCTCTTGGAGTCACAAGTATCAACTTGGCCAGAGCCTCTACTAATAACGGAGAGCATGCAAGATCATAAACAACACATAGGTAATAGATTGATAATCAACATAACATAGTATTCTCTATCCATCGGATCCCGACAAACACAACATATAGAATTACGGATAGATGATCTTGATCATGTTAGGCAGCTCACAAGATCCGACGATGAAGCACATGAGGAGAAGACAACCATCTAGCTACTGCTATGGACCCATAGTCCAGGGATGAACTACTCACTCATCACTCCGGAGGCGACCATGGCGGTGAAGAGTCCTCCGGGAGATGATTCCCCTCTCCGACAGGGTGCCGGAGGTGATCTCCAGAATCCCCCGAGATGGGATTGGCGGCGGCGGCGTCTCAGTAAGGTTTTCCGTATCGTGGCTCTCGGTACTGGGGGTTTCGCGACGAAGGCTTTAAGTAGGCGGAAGGGCAACGCGGGGGGCCACACGAGGGCCCCACACGCCAGGCCGGCGCGGCCAGGGGCCAGGCCGCGCCGCCCTGTTGTGGCGGCGCCCCGTGGCCCCACTTCCTTTCCCCCTCGGTCTTCTGGAAGCTTCGTGCAAAAATAGGACCCTGGGCGTTGATTTCGTCCAATTCCGAGAATATTTCTTTACTAGGATTTCTGAAACCAAAAACAGCAGAAAACAAGAATCGGCTCTTCGGCATCTCGTTAATAGGTTAGTGCCGGAAAATGCATAAATACGACATATAATGTGTATAAAACATGTAGATATCATCAATAATGTGGCATGGAACATAAGAAATTATCGATACATCGGAGACGTATCAGCATCCCCAAGCTTAGTTCCTGCTCGTCCCGAGCAGGTAAACGATAACACAGATAATTTCTGGAGTGACATGCCATCATAACCTTGATCATACTATTGTAAACATATGTAATGAATGCAGCGATCAAAACAATGGTAATGACATGAGTAAACAACTGAATCATAAAGCAAAGACTTTTCATGAATAGCACTTCAAGACAAGCATCAATAAGTCTTGCATAAGAGTTAACTCATAAAGCAATAAATTAAAATAAAGGTATTGAAGCAACACAAAAGAAGATTAAGTTTCAGCGGTTGCTTTCAACTTGTAACATGTATATCTCATGGATAATTGTCAACATAGAGTAATATAACAAGTGCAATATGCAAGTATGTAGGAATCAATGCACAGTTCACACAAGTGTTTGCTTCTTGAGGTGGAGAGAAATAGGTGAACTGACTCAACATAAAAGTAAAAGAATGGTCCTTCGCAAAGGAAAGCATCGATTGCTATATTTGTGCTAGAGCTTTTATTTTGAAAACAAGAAACAATTTTGTCAACGGTAGTAATAAAGCATATGTATCATGTAAATTATATCTTACAAGTTGCAAGCCTCATGCATAGTATACTAATAGTGCCCGCACCTTGTCCTAATTAGCTTGGACTACCGGATCATCTCAATACACATGTTTTAACCAAGTGGCACAAAGGGGTACCTCCATGCCGCCTGTACAAAGGTCTAAGGAGAAAGCTCGCATTTTGGATTTCTCGCTTTTGATTATTCTCAACTTAGACATCCATACCGGGACAACATGGACAACAGATAATGGACTCCTCTTTAATGCATAAGCATGTGGCAACAGTTAATGTTCTCATATGAGATTGAGGATATATGTCCAAAACTGAAACTTCCACCATGATTCATGGCTTTAGTTAGCGGCCCAATGTTCTTCTCTAACATTATGCATGCTCTAACCATTAAATGAGTGGTAAATCTCCCTTACTTCAGACAAGACGAACATGCATAGCAACTCACATGATATTCAACAAAGAGTAGTTGATGGCGTCCCCAAGAACATGGTTATCGCACAACAAGCAACTTAATAAGAGATAAAGTGCATAAGTACATATTCAATACCACAATAGTTTTTAAGCTATTTGTCCTATGAGCTATATATTGCAAAGGTAAAGAATGGAAATTTTAAAGGTAGCACTCAAGCAATTTACTTTGGAATGGCGGAGAAATACCATGTAGTAGGTAGATATGGTGGACACAAATGGCATAGTGGTTGGCTCAAGGATTTTGGATGCATGAGAAGTATTCCCTCTCGATACAAGGTTTAGGCTAGCAAGGTTATTTGAAACAAACACAAGGATGAACCGGTGCAGCAAAACTCACATAAAAGACATATTGTAAACATTATAAGACTCTACACCGTCTTCCTTGTTGTTCAAACTCAATACTAGAAATTATCTAGACTTTAGAGAGACCAAATATGCAAACCAAATTTTAGCAAGCTCTATGTATTTCTTCATTAATGGGTGCAAAGTATATGATGCAAGAGCTTAAACATGAGCACAACAATTGCCAAGTATCAAATTATTCAAGACATTTTAGAATTACTACATGTAGCATTTCCCGATTCCAACCATATAACAATTTAACGAAGAAGATTCGACCTTCGCCATGAATACTATGAGTAAAGCCTAAGGACATATTTGTCCATATGCAACGACGGAGCGTGTCTCTCTCCCATACAATGAATGCTAGGATCCATTTTATTCAAACAAAAACAAAAACAAAAACAAACCGACGCTCCAAGCAAAGCACATAAGATGTGATGGAATAAAAATATAGTTTCACTAGAGGAACCTGATAATGTTGTCGATGAAGAAGGGGATGCCTTGGGCATCCCCAAGCTTATACGCTTGAGTATTCTTAAAATATGCAGGGGTGAACCACCGGGGCATCCCCAAGCTTAGATATTTCACTCTCCTTGATCATATTGTATCATCCTCCTCTCTTGATCCTTGAAAACTTCCTCCACACCAAACTCAAAACAACTCATTAGAGGGTTAGTGCACAATCAAAATTTACATATTCAGAGGTGACACAATCATTCTTAACACTTCTGGACATTGCACAAAGCTACTGGACATTAATGGTACAAAGAAATTCATCCATCATAGCAAAAGAGGCAATGCGAAATAAAAGGCAGAATCTGTCAAAACAGAACAGTCCGTAAAGATGGATTTTATTGAGGCACCAGATTTGCTCAAATGAAAATGCCCAAATTGAATGAAAGTTGCGTACATATCTGAGGATCGCGCACGTAAATTGGCTTAATTTTCTGAGCTACCTACAGGGGGGCAGGTCGAAATTCGTGACAGCAAAGAAATCTGTAACTGCGCAGTAATCCAAATCTAGTATGAACCTTACTATCAAAGACTTTACTTGGCACAACAAAGCACAAAACTAAGATAAGGAGAGTTTGCTACAGTAGTAAACAACTTCCAAGACTTAAATATAAAACAAAAATACTGTAGTAAAAACATGGGTTGTCTCCCATAAGCGCTTTTCTTTAACGCCTTTCAGCTAGGCGCAGAAAGTGTATATCAAGTGTTATCGAGAGATGAAGCATCAACATCATAATTTGTTCTAATGATAGAATCAGAAGGTAACTTCATTCTCTTTCTAGGGAAGTGTTCCATACCTTTCTTAAGAGGAAATTGATATTTAATATTACCTTCCTTCATATCAATGGTAGCACCAACAGTTCGAAAAAAAGGTCTTCCCAATATAATGGGACAAGATGCATTGCATTCAATATCCAAGACAACAAAATTAACGGGGACAAGGTTATTGTTAACGGTAATATGAACATTATTAACTCTCCCCAAAGGTTTCTTTATAGCATTATCAACAAGATTAACATCCAAATAACAATTCTTCAATGGTGGCAAGTCAAGCATATTATAGATTTTCTTAGGCATAACGGAAATACTTGCACCAAGATCACATAAAGCATTACAATCAAAGTCATTGACCTTCATCTTAATGATGGGCTCCCAACCATCCTCTAGCTTTCTAGGAATATAAGTTTCAAGTTTTAGTTTCTCTTCTCTAACTTTTATGAGAGCATTTGTAATATGTTTTGTGAAAGCCAAGTTTACAGCACTAGCATTGGGACTCTTAGCAAGTTTTTGTAAGAACTTTATAACTTCAGAGATGTGGCAATCATCAAAATCTAAACCATTACAATCTAAAGCAATGGGATCATCATCCCCAATGTTGGAAAAAATTTCAGCAGTTTTATCACAGGCAATTTCAACAGTTTTAGCAGTTTCAGGCAATTTTGCACGCTTTGCACTAGGAGTAGTAACATCGCCAACACCAATTATTTTACCATTAATAGTAGGAGGTGCAGCAACATGTGGATCATTAACATTACTAGTGGTGGTAATAGTCCAAACTTTAGCTACATTATTCTCTTTAGCTAGTTTTTCATTTTCTTCTCTTTCCCACCTAGCATGCAATTCGGCCATCAATCTTATATTCTCATTAATTCTAACTTGGATGGCATTTGCTGTAGTAACAATTTTATTTTCAATATCCTCAGGTTTAGCAGCCATTTTATTGATTAAAGAAGATTGTGACGCTTGTACATGTATGAGATTCGGTTTTCAGCATTTGCAAGTTTAGTTTGCAACCCGAAATCTCCATATTCAGATTTTCAAGTTGATTTCCTATATTCTTCAACAAGGTAGATTGTTCATTCATAGTTTTAGTAAACAATTTGTTTTGCTCATATTGTGATTGCATAAAGCTCTTGGTGGATCTTTCAATTTCTAACATCTTTTCCTCATTAAGTGAAACATATCTACCATAAGAATTACCATTAGCAGGATATGGCCTAGAATTTTGAGCAACCAATGAAGCTAACGGAACATTATTAAGATCAACATTAGTCCTACCATTCACAAGCATAGACATAATAGCATCAATCCTATCACTCAAGGAAGAGGATTCTTCGACAGAATTTACCTTCTTACCTTGTGGAGCTCTTTCCGTGTGCCATTCAGAGTAATTAATCATCATATTATCAAGGAGCTTTGTTGCTTCACCAAGAGTGATGGACATAAAGGTACCTCCAGCAGCTGAATCCAATAGGTTCCGCGAAGAAAAGTTCAGTCCTGCATAAAAGGTTTGGATGATCATCCAAGTAGTCAGTCCATGGGTTGGGCAATTTTTAACCAAAGATTTCATTCTTTCCCAAGCTTGTGCAACATGCTCATTATCCAATTGTTTAAAATTCATTATGCTACTTCTCAAAGATATAATTTTAGCAGGGGGATAATATCTACCAATAAAAGCATCCTTGCATTTAGTCCATGAATCAATACTATTCTTAGGCGGAGATAGCAACCAATCTTTAGCTCTTCCTCTTAATGAGAAAGGAAACAATTTTAATTTTATAATGTCACCATCTACATCTTTATACTTTTGCATTTCACACAATTCAACAAAATTATTGAGATGGGCAGCAGCATCATCAGAACTAACACCAGAAAATTGCTCTCGCATAACAAGATTCAGTAACGCAGATTTAATTTCAAAGAATTCTGCTGTAGTAGCAGGTGGAGCAACAGGTGTGCATAAGAAATCATTATTATTTGTGGTTGTGAAGTCACACAACTTAGTATTTTCAGGAGTGGCCATTTTAACAGTAGTAAATAAAGCAAACTAGATAAAGTAAATGCAAGTAACTAATTTTTTTGTGTTTTTGATATAGAGTGCAAGACAATAAATAAAGTAAAGCTAGCAACTAATTTTTTTGTGTTTTGATATAATGCAGCAAACAAAGTAGTAAATAAAATAAAGCAAGACAAAAACAAAGTAAAGAGATTGGATTGTGGAGACTCCCCTTGCAGCGTGTCTTGATCTCCCCGGCAACGGCGCCGTGAAAATATGCTTGATGGCGTGTAACTCACACGTTCGTTGGGAACCCCAAGAGGAAGGTATGATGCGCACATCAGCAAGTTTTCCCTCGGAAAGAAACCAAGGTTTATCGAACCAGGAGGAGCCAAGAAGCACGTTGAAGGTTGATGGCGGCGGGATGTAGTGCGGCGCAACACCGGGGATTCCGGCGCCAACGTGGAACCTGCACAACACAACCAAAGTACTTTGCCCCAACGAAACAGTGAGGTTGTCAATCTCACCGGCTTGCTGTAACAAAGGATTAGATGTATAGTGTGGATGATGATTGTTTGCAAGAACAGTAAAGAACAATAGCAGCAGATTTGTATTTCAGATGTAAAGAATGGACCGGGGTCCACAGTTCACTAGAGGTGTCTCTCCCATAAGATAAATAGCATGTTGGGTGAACAAATTACAGTCGGGCAATTGACAAATAGAGAGAGCATAACAATGCACATACATGACATGATGAGTATTGTGAGATTTAATTGGGCATTACGACAAAGTACATAGACCACTATCCAGCATGCATCTATGCCTAAAAAGTCCACCTTCAGGTTATCATCCGAACCCCTTCCAGTATTAAGTTGTAAAACAACAGACAATTGAATTAAGTATGGTGCGTAATATAATCAATAACTACATCCTCGGACATAGCATCAATGTTTTATCCCTAGTGGCAAGAGTACATCCATAACCTTAGAGGTTTCTGTCACTCCCCGCATTCACGGAGACATGAACCCACTATCGAGCATAAATACTCCCTCTTGGAGTCACAAGTATCAACTTGGCCAGAGCCTCTACTAATAACGGAGAGCATGCAAGATCATAAACAACACATAGGTAATAGATTGATAATCAACATAACATAGTATTCTCTATCCATCGGATCCCGACAAACACAACATATAGAATTACAGATAGATGATCTTGATCATGTTAGGCAGCTCACAAGATCCGACGATGAAGCACATGAGGAGAAGACAACCATCTAGCTACTGCTATGGACCCATAGTCCAGGGGTGAACTACTCACTCATCACTCCCGAGGCGACCATGGCGGTGAAGAGTCCTCCGGGAGATGATTCCCCTCTCCGGCAGGGTGCCGGAGGTGATCTCCGTAATCCCCCGAGATGGGATTGGCGGCGGCGGCGTCTCAGTAAGGTTTTCCGTATCGTGGCTCTCGGTACTGGGGGTTTCGCGACGATGGCTTTAAGTAGGCGGAAGGGCAACGCGGGGGGCCACACGAGGGCCCCACACGCTAGGCTGGCGCGGCCAGGGGCCAGGCCGCGCCGCCCTGTTGTGGCGGCGCCCCGTGGCCCCACTTCCTTTCCCCCTCGGTCTTCTGGAAGCTTCGTGCAAAAATAGGACCCTGGGCGTTGATTTCGTCCAATTCCGAGAATATTTCTTTACTAGGATTTCTGAAACCAAAAACAGCAGAAAACAACAACTGGCTCTTCGGCATCTCGTTAATAGGTTAGTGCCGGAAAATGCATAAATACGACATATAATGTGTATAAAACATGTAGATATCATCAATAATGTGGCATGGAACATAAGAAATTATCGATACGTCGGAGACGTATCAGGAATTAAAATCCAAATTTATTGATTCGACACAAGGGGAGGTAAAGAATACTTATAAGCCTTAACAACTGAGTTGTCAATTCAGCTGCACCTGGAAAAGCACTAGTAACAGGGGTGATGTGAAAGCAGCAGTAATATGGGAGCAGAGTAATAACGATAACACAGACAGCAGTAGCAGTAATATGAGAGCAATGGCACCAGAAAATAGTTGATACTACTTCCAATGTCTTATAGAAACGAGTATATGATGATGAGATATGGACCGGGGTTCCCAGCTATCTACACTAGTGGTAACTCTCCAATAACAAGTGTTGGGTGAACAAATTACAGTTGGGAAATTGATAGGATTGAAATAGCATTAAGACAGAACATCAAGATTATTAATCATGTAGGCATGTTTTCCATATATAGTCATACGTGCTCGCAATGAGAAACTTGTACAACATCTTTTGTCCTACCAGCCGGTGGCAGCCGGGCCTCTAGGGAATCTACTGGAAATTAAGGTATTCCTTTTAATAGAGCACCGGAGCAAAGCATTAACACTCCGTGAAAACATGTGATCCTCATACCTACGCCTTCCCCTCCAGTTATCCCAGTTGTTGTCACTCTGGGGCCTCGGGTTCCGGACATAGACATGTGCAAACAACTTGTAGATTGATACGTCCAAAACGTATCTACTTTCCCGAACACTTTTGCTATTGTTTTGCCTCTAATTTGTGTATTTTGGATGCAACTAACACGGACTAACGCTGTTTTCAGCAGAATTGCTCTGATGTCTCGTTTTTGTGCAGAAATCCAACTTTCAGGAAAATCCTCGGAATTTATGCGAAAGGTCCTATTTTCCCAGAATATCGACGGAGCCGGAAGGGCAAGCCGGTGGGGGCCCGAGGGCCCCACACGCCAGGCCGGCGCGGCCCGGGAGGGGGCGCGCGGCCCTAGTGTGTGGCGGCCTCGGCTGGCCCCCGACGCCCTCCTTCGGACTACTTATTGCCTTCGACCTAAAAACGCACGGGGAGAAGTCGAAATCGCAAAAACCATCCAGTACGCCGCCACCGTCGCGAAACTCCGTCTCGGGACCAGAAACTCCGTTCTGGCACTCCGCCGGGACGGGGAATTGGAGGAGATCATCTCCATCATCACCACCGACGCCTCTCCATCGACCAGCTATGTTTCCTCCATCCATGTGTGAGTAATTCCCCCGCTGTAGGCCGAAGGGGATGGTAGGGATTGGATGAGATTGGTCATGTAATAGCATAAGATTGTTAGGGCATAGTGCCTAGTGTCCGTAATTGGTACTTTTATGATATTGTTGCAACTTGTTATGCTTAATGCTTGTCACTAGGGCCCGAGTGCCATGATTTCAGATCTGAACATGTTATCGATTCATGATGATATTCATTGCTTTATGATCTTACCTGCAAGTTGCATACACGTATTGTTGTCCGGAACCCGAGGCCCCAAAGTGACAGAAATTGGGACAACCGAAGGGGATGGCGGTGATATGAGGATCACATGTGTTCACGGAGTGTTAATGCTTTGCTCCGGTGCTCTATTAAAAGGAGTGCCTTAATTTCCAGTAGATTCCCTAGAGGCCCGGCTTCCACCGACTGGTAGGACAAAAGATGTTGTGCAAGTTTCTCATTGCGAGCACGTACGACTATATATGGAACACATGCCTATTGATTGATTAGTACTTGGATACCGTTTTATTATTATCCGCAAATGCCCCGCTTTGATTGTTACATGAGTTTCTCTCAACCATGCAACGCCCGTTCATCCATCCCCGTGCCTACGTATTTTAATCCTGCTCGTTTACTATAATCACTACTGCTGTCTTTGTTACTTCCGCCGTTGTTATTTCACTACTGCTACTCGCTATAAAACTGTTACTATCGATAAACTCTTGCGAGCAAGTCTCGTTTCCAGTGTGCAGCTGAATTGACAACTCCGCTGTTAAGGCTTTCAAGTATTCTTTGTCTCCCCTTGTGTCGAATCAATAAATTGGGTTTTACTCCCTCGAAGACTGTTGCGATCCCCTATACTTGTGGGTCATCATAGATACAATCTAAGCAATAAGTATAGAGCTTAAATCTAAGATCATGCCACTCGGGCCCTAGTGACAAGCATTAAACACAACAAGATTGCAGCAACAATAACTTCACAAACTTTATAGATAGACTAATCATAATGTAACAATCCATCGGATCCCAACAAACACAACACCGATTACATCAGATGAATCTCAATCATGTAAGGCATCTCATGAAATCATTGTATTGAAGTACATGGGGGAGAGAGTACCAACTAGCTACAGCTAGAACCCGTAGTCCATGGGGGAACTACTCACGGAGCATGATGGAGTCAGTGGCGTTGATGGAGATGGCTTCCGGGGGCACTTCCCCGTCCCGGCAGGGTGCCGGAACAGAGACTTCTGTCCCCCGAAACGGAGTTTCGCGATGGTGGCGGCGCCCCTGGAGTCTTTCTAGAGTTTCGTAAATTGGTATCGATGTTTTAGGTCACCAGGGCTTAAATAGGCGAAGAGTCGGAGTCGGAGGGGCCACGGGGCCTCCTCACACTAGGGGGCGCGCCCCCCCTTGGGTCGCGTCGCCACCACGTGTGGGGCCCCCAGGGCACCCCTCTGGTCCCCCTTTGACTTTCTGGAAGGTTCCGGGAAAAATAAGATGTTGGGTCTTCGTTTCGTCGAATTCCGAGAATATTGCCCGAACAGCCTTTCTGGAACCAAAAACAATAGAAAACAGCAACTGGCACTGTGGCATCTTGTTAACAGGTTAGTTCCGGAAAATGCATAAAAACATTATAAAGTGCAAGCAAAACATGTAAGTATTGTCATAAAACAAGCATGGAACATCAGAAATTATAGGTACGTTGGAGACGTATCACTACTCATCCGGGACGAGCACATCCCGCAAAACATTGTTCGGCACTTCGGCTGGTCCCGCGAGACCCCCAGACCCCCACCCGGCGCCTCATTTCCCCGTCCTCCTCCTCTCATGTCATCTTCTCTCTCTGCGTCTCCTCTCCCGGCCCTCCTCTGACCCTCCTCCTCCTCCCGTGAGATGCTCCCATGTCGCCCCTCCCGGCCCTCCTCCGATCCTCCTCCTCCTCCCGTGGAGGCGGTTGGTCGCCGTTCGATTCCATCTCCTCTGCAGCACGCCGCCGCCTCCAAAAAGCGCCGCCCAAGCTCCTGTCTTCATCTGTGGTCCGCTGCCTCCAGCCACGGCCGACAGCCGCCTCCAGCCTCGGCGGCAAGCCACCTCCAACCTCGGCGGCAAGCCACCTCCAGCCACGGCGACCAACCGCCTCCAGCCTCGGCCGCCAACTGCCGCCCGCCTCGGCCGCCAGCCACGGCTCCATGGATGCAGACTTGGGTAAGAATGGATGCAGGGACCCGATTGCTTTTTCTTTTTTTTGCGAGGACCTTTGTGTAAAATCTGGACCAAAGAATATCTCAACACATACAAACCAGCCAAACAATATCTCTACTCAGCTGGTATGAGGACAGACGAGCTGCCAAACACACGCCACAATCTCAGCTCATCATAGCTAAGCTAAGCATGTATGAGGGGAGAGAGGGATTCTTTGTTGACCCGGGCTACCAAACACACCCTAAATGTCCTAACATGCATGTCAATATCTCTTAATTCTCTAAGGGTGCTAATAAAATTGAAAAATGGACAAAGTCTTTTAGCACCACACACCTTTAAATATATGAAAGCTTTGTAGTTGCTTCTTTTTTCTCTTCATCGGTTGTCATCCCTATGTCGCCACAAGATATCGTCGGGGCAAAGGCGTATCGTTGTCCTTGCACTCTGGCTCGCAGCCATTCCGGCATGGCCATTCTTGCGGCGCAATATTGTGTCGAAACCTACTGGTCCAACGGGTGCCCACTAATCAGCATCCTACTTACATGCTACTCCAAGATGGATATAGTGATTTAGATTTGATGTTATAAATATAAGTATTGTTATATTTTTTCTATCTTTTAATAAAATATTGACTAAGGATAATAAAATCTAAAAATACTTACTCCCTTTGTTTGTGGAGGAAAACATTTGTTTCTACGGAAGTAATTGACGGAATTGCGCTTATTTTCCTTATCTTCTACAGCAATTCGAGGAGGCGTCCATTCCACTTCCATCGGGAATCTAGACAGCTAATGAGCTAAAGCCGCCGCTCCATTCTCCTAGTCCCAAGTAAAAAACCCTAGACTTCCGGGGGCAGCAGCGGCGGCGAAGGTCGAACCAAGGGCCAGGACGCACTGATCCGGGAGCCCGACCCGAGGAAGCGTCGAAGCGATGCCGCCAGGAGGAGGAGCAGGAGGAGGCGAGCATGGCTGCACGGTGCCGGGCCATCCGCCGGCGACAGGCCGCCTTGGCCGCGCCGAGGACGCTCCGCCCCATCCGCCGCCGCCGCCGCCGCCGCCGTTCCCCGCCACCGACGTTTCGCTCGAGGTTTGTTCCCCCTCGTCTTCCTTCCTCCGATCTGGAATCCAACAAACGGGAACCGAAACGAGCCGTCTCTTCCGTTTGCAGATGAAGAAGAAGCAGAAGCAGGAGGACGAGCAGGAGCAGCAGCCATTGGGGAGTCTTCCCGAGGGGCCGCTCGTCGACATCCTGTCTCGGGTGCCCTACAAGTCCCTCTGCCGCTTCAAGTGCGTGTCAAAGCCGTGGCTTGCCCTCTGCTCCGACCCCAAACTCCGCAAGAGGTGCCCGCAGACCCTATCCGGGTTCTTCTTCAACAAGAGCAAATGCGGCCTCAGCTTCCGCAATCTGTCCGGGAAAGGCGCACCAATGGTTGACCCTTCTCTCCCTTTCCTGGGCGGGAAGTACGAACGCGTCGAGGTCGAACAAAGCTGCGGGGGCCTTCTCCTCTGCAAGTACTGGGAATCCTACAAAGGGCGAAACAAGAAGAAATACGGTTATGCTGTGTGCAATCCTGCGACTGGGCAGTGGAAGGTGCTAACTCTCATTGTGTTACCGGACCCAGTGGATGGTGTTCCTGTGATTTACGACGATATAGATGACTTCTTCTTGGCTTTTGATGCGGCCAATCCGTCCCGTTTTGTGGTGTTTGCCCCTCTGAGCAATTCTTTCGGCGAGTTTGCACAAGTGGCCATCTTCTCCTCTGACACTCGGCGATGGACTTCCGTGGAGAATGAGTGGGGTTACAAAAATGTTCTCATTGGTAAACCAGAGTGTGCTTTACTGAATGGCACTATGCATTTTGGTACCCATTATGGTACAATAGTCACAGTGGACATGGAGGGAAAGGTTTGGAGGGAATTTGATATGCCGGACGACACGCCAGATAAGCATAACTATACTTCGATTGGGCAGTCTCAGGGGTGCTTGTATGCGTGGCAGATAGATAATGATAATGATTGCAAACTCTGTGTATGGGTTCTTCAGGACTATGCTACCGGGAAGTGGACCCTAAAGCACACTGCTAACGTTTCAGAAATATTCGGGAGGCAGCTTGATGAAGATGATCACTCCTATACGCTATTTGCGATTCACCCAGATTGCAATATGGTTTTCATCACCGACAGCGAGAACATGACACTGTCATACGATATGGATAATCAGAAAGTCAGTGCTATAAGCACATCTAGAACTGAATTCGTGGATGGTGCACTCTATGTTCCCTGTTTTGCAGAATGGTTGGCCGAGGGTCACTAACAGCCACTGCAGCTTCTTGGACTGGGCGCAGCAGTACTTGATCAAAATCAGTTGTTGGGCATGTGGCTGATCTTCCTGATCTGTGGAACTGGCTTGGAAATGTCCTATGCTCCTAGCTCTATTATGTTTACTTCAGTTTGGTCTTCCTACCTTTTTGTGTTTGGATTTGTGCTGTTTTGTGGCTTTGAACAATGCTGGTTAGCCATAGAGATCTTGTAAGGTCACTTTGAAGCTCTTCAGGTGGGGTAAATTTGAGATAATATGCTATCAGTATTTGGAACTATTTATATTTCCACTTATTTCAATTTTCAAGCAAGTGAATTTAGTATGCAACTTGTGATCCATTCATGTTAAATAGTTACCTTACTCTATTTTTTCTGTATTTGGAAGGACTACTCTCTTTTCTTATTTGAATGACTACTCTGGCCGTGATGGAAGTAATATTGTGGATTGACCATTATATATTGCTGCATGTACAGCGAGGGTAAACATATCAGCTTGGTTTTCACTGAATCCGTATTTAGCTGAAATGTGTTAGAGAAGACAATTTTGTTAGGGGTGGAAAACTGCATAATTCACTCCATGATATTTCCTAAGTTGATACTGGGGAATCACACAACTTCACAATTCGCTATTACCTCTCATGCACCCCTGTTGGTCTTTCTGTTATTGTTTGTTATGATTAAGCAGTCCATGAACGTATTTTTCTTCTTGAATTCTGACTGACCATATTATAACTTCAGAATCACGTCCATTACCAAGTATTCTAAGTGTCCATACTGACTTTTCTCTTATTTATAGTAATTGATGATTTGATCAATTTATGTTGATTCTATAAATTCAGAGCAAGTTAAGTATTTCTATTATTTTATGTACTACAAAGAGATGGTGTGTATGTAGCATTGTTGCTACCTGTATGTTGTAGCCCTGGCATGCATTGCAAACTTTAGAAGAATTTTAACATAAGCTGTAACCTGATTTTTGTTGCCATTCAAAATTAAAAGGATAGAACTGCCTCCTGCAAATTTATTTTCAGTCAAGCATTTGATCAACACGGTTCATCGTAATCAGTTGTTGGGAATAGGCCAAATCGTCTTGCTTTCTGAAATTGGCTTGGATATGTCTTACCTCCTCTACTTTAGTTTGGTCTTCCTATCTGTTGCGTGCTGTTTTAGTTAGCCGAAGGGATTACTTTTGTCACTTTTCCGTGCTGTGGGGCAAATTTGAGAAAATATTTTTTTTATATTTGGAACTCATTTTGTTTCAAGTTATTTCAAGCAATAATATCTTTAGCATGCAACTTGTTATGCATTGCTATTAAGTAAATATTACTCTTATGTTTGTTATGTCACACTTTTTCTTCTTCATTTGGAAGCATCACTCTCTTGTTTTGTTTGTTATATTTTATTTGAAGTGGTTACTCGTCTTCGCGATGATATGATATTGTGCATTGACATTTCTGCATATACATAAAGGGTAAAGACACCTGATTTCTGTCAAACATTATGCCGCTAAATAGACCTAGAGAACATAGTTCTTTCTGTTAAGGACAAAACCAACTTTTTTAAAGGGGTATAGAATATCATAATTCACTCAATGACATATGTCTTTACTTTAGACCTGGGTAATGCAACACTACTTCTCTATTCGCTACTTCACTCATGCATGAACATAAACCTGGTGAATTATTTAATTCTTTTTATTAAACTGTCCATTAATACATTTTTGTTCCTGATATTTGAAAGACAATAAGTTCGGGAATCTTCTTTTTTTCTTACCTAGCATAGACATCACGACAAGTTAAATATCTCATTTTGGATTAGGTGGCTGCATATGTAGTCCCGTTACTGTCTGTAGCTCTGGCGTGCATTGGACTACATAACTGAATTGTAAGTTTCTAACACAATCTTCTTCTTTTTTTTTGAGAATTCGGCAGGTGAGCTGCTCGATATATTAATAGAAGGAGATTGGCTCAGTTAATAAGGGAAACCGGGCCCAAAAACCGCACAACGCGACCCAGTTTATAAGGAAAACCGAGTCGAAAACCTGAAAAGAGGAACAAGACTAACACACACCCTAACACGGCACAAAGTCGATGCCTCCACAGGCGGCGCCTTCAAGAAGGTAGCGGCATAGCTGCCGCCGTCGCCCGCTCCAAAGGAGCTTGGGTTTTCACCCGGAGACCACACGACACACGCAGCGCCGGAGATTCCGCACACGATGACGCCAACAAGAAGGGCAACGACACCAAAAGGCGCCGCTGCCAACGGCACTGACCAGACACAGTGCAAGACTTTCGTCTGGCATCCTCTCCGCCGCGAGCCAAAGCAGGGCATGAAGCTTGTCACCACCCAACGAGCCTGCGCGCGCGCTAGCGCCAGCGATGCACAATGCAGCCACAGGGAAGCCGAGCAGCGCCGCGCAAGGCCAACCGCGTCCACCACAAGCCAGACAGAAGCCGCGCCATGGCCGGACGGGGCGAGGAGCAGGACGGACGGCAAGCTACGGAGAGCAGCGAAGGTCGAAGCCGTTCCGCAAACCCGCCGGCAGGGCCAACGCGCAGGGGCACCGACGCGAGGAGCGGTCGGAGATGCGCCGCGGCAGGGACGACGACGAACCACGCCGAGGCAAGGGCGACGCGGGCAGGAACGCCTCCACCAGAACACGCGGCAACGAAGAACCGTGGGAGGCCCGGAGAAGACAACAGGACAGAACACACACCGGAAGGGCCGGGGAGCGGCGCACAGGCCGCGGCCCTCCAGGCCCAGATCGAGCCCAAACGGGCCCTCCCCAGCCTGAACCGCGCCATGGCCGGGCGTCGGCGGGCGGCGAGCTG
This sequence comes from Lolium rigidum, assembly GCF_022539505.1. Classification (NCBI taxonomy): domain Eukaryota; kingdom Viridiplantae; phylum Streptophyta; class Magnoliopsida; order Poales; family Poaceae; genus Lolium; species Lolium rigidum. Next base: position 65,681,350 of record NC_061511.1, read on the forward strand.
CAGGAGGCAGCAGGGGGCCGCGAGGCGCGACGCCACGGCGAGGGCGCAGGAGGGGCGGAGGACGGCGGCGACCTCCGGGGTCCGGCATGGCGTCCTCCCTCCGGGACGGCCGTGCGAGAGCCCGAGAGGGATAGCTCCTCGCCGCCCCCTTCATCGGCGGTGGACGGCTTAGCCGCCGGCGGCCTCGGGAGGCGACGAGGGAGCGGGCAGGGGACTAGGAGGCGGCGGCGGCGGACTGGGGTTGGGCTCCCCTGTCGCCTGGAGGAGGCGACCGAGGGGAGCGGGTTGTCGAGAAGATCTCTTGCCGTTCTAACACAATCTTTAACCTCGTGTTTTTAGATTCATTCAAATTTAAATGCGCAGTAAAATCTCCTGAAAAATCATCTCCAGTTAATTATTTAAACCAAACAACTATGTAGCAAGAAAGACTGGTTCATTGTATCGAGTTTCACTCAACTTTTTGTCTCGTAGGTACGAGTAATTAATAGCAAGCCTAATCATTAACCTAAATATTGCAAGGCCAGCAGCCCAGGAAAATTAAATTAAGTGCATACACTTTGGAGGCACACGTCGAATTGGTCAATTTACTAACCTGCTTCTACGAACAACTGATAGTGTCAGACACTAAACTTATGGATTAGGCTTGCTGTATACGATACGATGTGCTAATCTACTTCAAAGTATAGTTGGAACGATGGTAACCTCAAAATACTGCACTAATTATGCTGATCAATAACTTTCTATCATATTTTTTCTGTTTGGTAATGTTTCATAAATAATATGAGTCCTCATAACATACTAGACATAGCAAGACGGGTCTCATCTTATTAAAAAAGAAGCCCATCCTTCTCCAAAAGATCACTAGAACTAATAACTGAGAGGCCAACTTCAAGCTAAGAAAGGATGAGCATGCTAAATTCCGCGGGACTTTTTTGCCCTCTCGAAGGCATCTATTACCACAGCAGGACAAGATCTTTTGAGGCGAGCATACCCTTGGCTTGCCATCACGTCATCCATTCTATCTGGAGAAGCGATAAATTCAAGGCAAGCATTTTTGAGTTCGCTGCAGTGATGCTGGTCGGCTAGAGCTAATGCACCGGTGACATTCTCAACATCGAGACTTTTGCAAAGGTTGCTCTCACACATCACCTTCATCCTTTCCATGGCATACCTATCTGCAGCAACGAGCAAGTGCTTAACCATTTCTTTACCATCGTCTCCCTCAAGGTTTTCCATGGAAGGCAACGAATCTGTGTAGATGAAATACAGCAACGCCTTGAAAACAGCAGGCTGCATGTCCTCAACTGTTATGTTCCGCCTTGTCATGTCGCTCATCGGCCCAAAGAGCTCCGCTTTGAAGACAGGTGATCTTGCTGCAATGACAATCTTATGCGCGGGGAAAACCTCGTCTTTAACCTTGAAGACGACATCTGCTTCCTCCTCCTTCTCTAGCAACTCTTTGAAATACTCTGCCAAATCTGAGGGAGGCACTGAGATGTCGAAGGTAGCCGCAGTCACCATGGATTCTTTCAGAACTGTGATGTCGCACTCAATCACAAGGCTGTCATCTCGCAGGTACGTCGATGGTTGTAACAAGGTGCCCAGGGCAGGCCCACGCTTGAACACAGACAACCTCTTCTTGGAGAGCACTACTGACGGTGGCAGCTTGTTGGCCGGGTCGAGCAACCTGAACTCCACCAACGCCCTCGCCTCGGCATCATCGGTCACAAGGTGAAGCAAAATGAATGCAAGATCTGTATTGTCCTCCTCCTCAAACATCCACTCGGGGATGTACTTGATGCGCCAGAGGTAGCCACCGACATCGAAGGTGGCGGACTGCAGGGGCTTGCCCTTGCCGGCGCCAAGGCTCCTGTGAAGGTTGTAGCCGGTGATCTTGAACGTGTGTGTGCCCCGCACAGCGCTTGGGTAGCACGTCGACGCCGTCCTCATCATCCTGTGTTATTTCGCCCACACGATCAAGCGCTGCAACTTTCGGTTTCTAGCTGAAGCCCTTCAGGTGTATATATACACGTCTGCAGCAGCAGCTCTAACACAACTCGGAATAGGATTCGTACAGAACTTGACATGGTAAACTAGCCGAACTAGCCAACACACGGCGATAACTTGCAGTCGGAAACAAACGCATACCTCAACACTTGATACTTGATACTTTATATGTTTAATAAAAGGTCGTGTGCATCAATTGATGCAGAGGCTGGGGCTGCTGCTCCTTTATCGAAAAAAACACTTGCATGATTAGAGCATCTCTAGCAGACATCCTGTACGAGCCAAATCCGTATAATAACAATTTTTATGCGGGTTTGGCCAAAAAAAGGGGCGAGATTAGCCAAATCATGTACGAGCATCTCTAGCAGACATATGCACAAAAGCAGCGTCATCCTATAGAGGCCAGCATAACCAGACAGGGATCAAGTACCAGCACCTTAACGATGAGCATCAGCATAAGGGCTCGCGATACCTCCTGCAGCTGAAGATGCTGGAGCATGAAGTCTCCTTCCTGAAGACGTCGATCTTGAAGCGGTCGTCCATAGAGGTGAAGACGATTGTGTCGTCGACGCGGAGGGCAAGCCTGCGGGCGAACTCACTCCATTCCTTGATGAAGTCGACGCGCTCGGCCCTCCACTGGAGTTGCACCTTGACGACGCAGCGCTCGCCCATGTACAACCACACCTTCACCGGCGGGCCATTCTTCTTCAGCTTACTTGCTGATCAGGTGCTACTCCAAGTAGGGCGGCACGGCGAGGGCAATGAGGTCCTGACTCTCCAGCTACACGAAGAACGCCGGCACCCGCACTTTGGCAACATGCCCCAGGTCTGCAGGACGGTCGACGTGAAGCCTTGGCGCGGTGATCTGCCGGTGGGCTTCAATGAACCCTATATTGAGGTCACAAAGCTGCACCCGCACGACAATGTCCCTTGCGTCCAGTATAAGCCCGTCCGAAAAAGTTTCCAGGAAAGGCCAGTTCTGCAGATGCAATAAGAATGCAAAGACTTGGCTATACTTGCATTGTGAGCACCAGAGACAGGGATGAAGTCCATGCCAATGTGAAGCACTGCCATGGACTTGCCAATCTAAAGTCCATCATGTTTGGCATTGCCAATGTCAAGCAATGCCATGAACTTGCCAATGTCAAGTCCATCATGTTTGGCATTGCCAATGTCAAGCAATGGCATGGACTTGACATGGAGCTTGAGTTTGGCATTCACAAGCTCAAGCTCCATCATAGACTTGGCATTGTCATGTCCATGACATCACTTCACATGCAGTGCACACTGACATGAATACTATCTACATGCACATCAGTCGGAGCTGCTACAATATCATCGAACACATCCACATTATCATCTATCAGGAAGAGATGGATTGAAGTGCTTACGATGGGGTGGTGATGGGGCAGTGTGATAGCGGCCCCGACTGAGGAGGAGGCCGCGCACCAGCGCCGGCATGTCCTTGAGGACATCGCACCCCAAATCCAGGTGGAGGTGAAGGCGGAGCAGGAGCACCTGTCGGCTGGTACATCATCGTAGCCGCGGTCGGGAAGCGAGGAGCTGATTGAGCTGTCGGCTGCCGACGAGCACGTGATCGGCTAAACAGCGGTGGCGCGAAGCGCGGCGCGCCATTCGGAGTAGGCGGCCGCGGCATGACCCATGGCATCGGCGGGTGCATCGGGGTCGACGCGAACCCCAGCGGGGGCTCCATCTTCCTACTGGAGCCCGGTGCACCTGTCGCCATTGCCGCCTCCCTCGCCGACGAAAACCCTAGGGGGCAGGGGTCAAAAACCACCGGAATCGAGGGGTCCGCCGGTGGAATCACGGCGGCTTGAAGAGCGGCGATGGCTGCGAGTTGCGACACCGGCCAGCCTCGTACTCGCGAACGGCGACGACCGATTCAGCACGGGTACGTGTGCGGCATCGATCTGCGCCGCCGAATCGAGGCCGCCAGCCTCGTACTCGGACGATGCGCAGGAGCGCCTCATTCGACCGCGTGACCGTCGGCCGGACAGCACGATCCATTGGCGCCAGAGCGGAAGGAGGCGGAGGAGGCGAGGAGGCCATGGGCGACGGTTGATGCGACAGGGCAGTGACTGTCAGTGAGAGAAGTGAATGGAGAGAGAGAAGGAGGCAACCGGTGACTTGAAGTGGGGAGCGAGGGCCACGACAACACGGTGTCTCCCGCGGTTCTCCACGCGTGCAATCGTTGCACGAGGGCGTGCAGAATCGCACGATAATGGAACAGGTCCGTTGGAAACTACCGATTCAGATGTACCTCTAGGTCTATCCCATGGGGGATTTGAGAACCGGTTGGACCAGAATGCAGGGGACTTCCAGGCAACCAAACACCCTATTTCTTCTGGGCCGGTGCGGAGCCAGGGGCTCACAGACTACCAAACGCGCCCTATCAGTTTGATACACTTCTCATCTCCCGTGGTGTCAACTGGGCTGTACAAAATATCCCAACGAAGACACGGAACTCGGGCAGTCAGCCGCCGGTTGTCGTGCCGCCCCTGCTTACGATACCACGTATCCGCCCCTATTTCCCGGAGCGGCTGAAGTCCGACGGCGAGCCACAGAGAGGTGACAGGCCGCGTGAGCTGCAGCAGCATCCTAGTTTCCTTCTACAGGCAAGGTGTTTGCTTAAATGCTTCTGAGATGAGCATATGCGCCCTGGGTGGTTCGAGTATTTGCAGTTTGTTCTCCTTGCCTGTTCATCTCTAAAAATGATTTGCTACCACACTTATCACGCCCACAAGTACATTCTGAATCCAAGATCGCAATTCATACATTCGTCCTCCATTTTTTAAACCCGCTTTGTGTTAGGAATTTGGAATAAAATTGTGAAAGCAGTATATGAAGGTCACTTCTGACTTTACTTTTACCATGACGCAGGTTAATCCATTGTCGAAACAACACACAAAGAGGTTGTCGTAGTACCAGTCAGGATGAAGTTCAGAGGCGTCTGCAGGAAGCTGTACGATTACGTGAGGTATGATCTGAGAGAGATCGCGTTCCCGTCTTCTCTACCAGACCCTCCGGGCACCAAGAGACGTCCTAAGCTCTCACTGAATGAGAAATGGTGCATCCTCAAGGAGGCAACCAGGCTCTATGCGGCTTCCTGGGTTAGGGACATTGGTCCTGAGCTCAGGCCAAATGATTACAATAAGGAGAAAGAGGAACCCAACCCCAACATCACCAAAGAGGGGAAGACTACAAGTGAGCCTACCATGCTTGAGGATCTTGCGGTGGCAGCGAGGGGTGGGGCAGAGACCCTGAAGCCCATGCTACGTCGCATATACATGACCCGTGCCTCGACCTACACGAGTGCGGTGAAGAACTATGTGGAGACATATCAGGAAGGGCTGAAGGATGTCTTGGATGATAAGGTTGCTGGAAAAGGTCACCAGCAAGGCAACGAGGCAAAGAAGTTGTCAACAGCGACACCACCACCACCATCATCATTGTGATCTTTTTTTGAGTTTACGAGGAAATATTATCATCAGGAATCGCAGCATAGCTCATATATGATCTTCAGAGTTGATGTCCTTCTAGTTGTGTAGTGCGTTACCCATTTCCTAGTTTTTTCTTCTTCGTGCAGGTCTCTGATCTTGTTTATCTTCTACTCTGCATTTTGTGAACTCTGAACTGTACTCTACATTGTTGTTTGGAGATTGTTCTCCGGTTTGTTTCAGTTCCAGTTGTTTCTTGCTACATTCACATTGAAATCAATGTCTTCAAGGCTGTGCAATTTCCATTTTGCTAGAAACCGAACAGAGACATATCCTATCATTTTCTTTGGTGTAGCTCAGTACCACATTGTTTGCAGGGAGCCAAACGCGGTCTGTGAGTGGGAAGCCGTTTGTTGTTAATGGCTTCGTATGTCTGGGGTCTGCTTACTTGGGTTTTGTGTAGACAAGTAAAATTCTGCATGAGTAGGTATGTGATCTTCTTCAACTCCTAGTCTAGGTGTTTGCAACTTTGCACTGGAATGTATACTTGTTTTCCATGGAGGTTGTTCTTGGGCTTGTTCCAGTTGCAACTTTGCACTGGAATGTATACTTGCAACTTTGCAACTTTGCCCAAGGCATCAGTGGGAATTGTTTTGGAATTATGGATGAGCTTCAAGTAGCTGCACAGGAATTGCTTAGACCTTTCCACAGACGGGAGAGACTTTTCATGAGTGACTTCGTTTCGGGCGTACCAAGGTCTTCATGAATATGTTCTTGTTTATCTTATACTCTGGGATTTGTGAACTGTACTGTACATTTTCGTTTGGGGATTGTTCTTCAATCTTCAGCTTGTTTCAGTGGCCGTTGTTCGTTGCTGCATTCACATTGAAATAAATGTCTAACATGCTGTGCAATTTCCATTTTGCTAGAAACAGAAACAGAGACATGGCCTATCATTTTCGTTGGTGTAGTTCAGTACGACATTGTTTACAGGGTACCAAGCGCGGTCTGTCAATGTGAAGCTGTTTGATGGCTTTGTATGTCTGCTTACTTGGGTTTTGGGTAGACAAGTAAAATTCTGCATGAGTAGGTATGTGATCTTCCTCAACTCCTAGTCTAGGTGTTTGCACTACAATGTATGCTTCTTTCCCGTGGAGGTCGTTCTTGGGCTTGTTTCAGTTGCTATTATTTGTTGCTGCATTCAGATTGGAGATCAAAGTACTCTAGTCTTCTAATCCTTAACTGGAAATAATGGATGACATGTGCTGTGTGCCATGGTGCCAGTCAAAACTTCAAGCCTTCGGGGCCTCGTCATGAGGGTAAGTGTTGAGTACAACTAATGCAGATATGGTTGCATTGGGTGGATTCATAATTTAAAAAAATACGCAGAATTGCAAACATAGTTTATCTGTTGAGCCAGATAATGCAGAATGCCAGCCCAGTCCATTCGTGGGCAGACAACCAGATTTTTTTTTTTTTGAGATCAAACGCTATGAATATATTAATTTGTGAGAGAATCCATTACAATCTGGTTCTCGACACACACAGGTGCTACATCAAACCACACCCTACATAATTTATTGTCGCAGCCTTCCTTTGCCATTAGATGTGCAGCTTCATTACCGAGCGCCGCACCGCACGGACGGAGGATTCTACAAAACTTTGAAGCCGGGTTTTTGTACAACAAGATTTATTAACACTAGAATAGGTGGGTACATATGAACATCAGACTTTCAGACATCTTACTGTTGTCGGCCTCTTCAAGTCCATATACAATATGACTGAAAGACAAGGATACCCTGTCTCTGTAAAATCGGAGTTTATTTCCCTTCAAAACCTTTCACCCAGATAAACTGAAGAAAAAGCCCCAAAACCTGAGGCTGCAATTTCCATCCGTGGTGAACCTCAAAATTTCTTTAGATAGTTAGATAAAAATGGCACTAATATCAACTGATAAACTATTACCAACCTTTGACACAATCATAGCACCCATTGTTCATGCCAACCAGAACTGTATCACACCAACTGTAGGTTAAGTAACTAATGCGAAGACATAGATGATCGGGGGTAAAGAAATCAGGAAAGCGTGCTAAATGCTACATTTACTAGAGTATGCAGTTGCATAACAGAGTGAGCATACACATCGAGAAAGAGTAGAAGATAACAAAGGGAAGTGGGTGGATACAAGACCAGTTCATATCACTTGTCTTTCTGGTCTTTCAGATTGGCTGAGCATAACAACAACTAAGAACTGAAGACTGAACAACTGTGTCATACGAGGCTCAAACATGTAAGCACAGCTGGACTAGTTGCGCTCCGATCATCCTCCAGGAATTCATATGGACAATCAAATTTCTTCTTTTCCGTTACCTCCTGTCACAAAATCTCATCATCATAAACTGAAGTGTAGCCTCACAATTCTGCAGCAAATTCAGGGTGTTGAGCATATTATCAGAAGATTTCACCCCAGAAGCAAAAGAAGAAAGTTTTACAGTATAAAACATCATGGGTTACCATCTTAATTATCATGCACTTTCTCCACTAGGGTTCAAGAACCAAGGCGGCCACGCAATCGTGTAAGGGAAAATCAGCGCCAACGGGCATTTATCTTTATGCGACACCATCCACAGCTTCATAGTTTCCAGATCAATGGAGAGTAGTCGATCCCCATTGTGCAAGAAGAGGACGCCGGCAACGACCCCAATGACATCCATCCCACACCGGTAAAAATGCTCCGAACCAATCATCGCCGCCATGGCCCTTTGGAACCTCACAGACTTCTCCACAAGGGTCCATGTCAGACCGCTGCTGCCATCCTCCCAACCACCCCAAACCTCGATGCAGGAGCCGCACATGGTGAGAAGGTAGAGCCGACCGGCGCCGTTCTCTCCCTTCTCAATGACGTCGAAGCTGAACTGCCGGGTGAAAGGCTTGAGCTCCAACACTGAGAACTCCATGGTCACCGTGTTGAGCTCCACCATGCGCTCCCAGCCCTTGAGAACTCCATGGTCACCGTGTTGAGCGATCGGTTCGCTTGCATCGCCGGGAGTCGGCGAGATCAGACTGGTGTGTGAGCGCGATGCCAGCGACGTCGGCCCAGCGGAGCTCGCTCGAGGACATCGTATAAATCAAATTATCTCTATATCAGAAGATTTGGCATCTCGAAGGCTTACGCCGGAAAAGGAGATTTTGCTCGTTAACCACATTTCCTTTAACACAATGGTAGATGACGCTGCATTTTATTGATCAATAGAAAAAAGATTGGTTCGGTTTATGAGGGAAACAGAGCTTGAAAGCCGTGCTACCCCAGCAAAGCTAAGACAATCACAGCACACGCCAAGGCACGGCAACACAACACAAGACAACACCTAGCAAGGTAAAGACATCAGTAGCAATACGCGCGGCAACACAACACACACCAACACTACAACAACAATAACCGACATCAACAACATCTGACAGCAATAAGCACATCTTCGGAGATTTGGGAATAAGTTGGTAAGCAGTAATGGCACATTTCAAATAATTAACCCGCCACACTAGCTAGGCTGATTGAGAGGGGTACACACCAAATGCACATAAGTTGTCTCTTTTAAAAAATCCACATAAGATGCAGAGTGTTGGGTCAGTTAGCAGATTGCAATCATGCCACCGTACGTCAACGAAGCATGGCCTAGAATGTCGTTCTCGGTCAACTTCAGCAATTCCATCCACTATGCAACTCAACCAAGAGAGCAGTTCTCTTTCAACAGCAGCTTAGGTGTTTGCTGAAATTTGTCAAAAAAGTTTGCTTGTGCGGAGCATCAACACGAGGAACACAGCCGAACAATAACATGGGCTGGATGCAGACAAAAGTTTTCGTATGCAACCAAACTGCAGTGCATGCTATCGTTGCCGTTCACCTCTATGCCAAGATTCGTGCTAAGAATAGTCAATTACTTTTCCAAACGAGCATCTTTCAATTTAGTGCCCCGATGCTACACCCGGTCGGTCACTCTGTCAGTCCGGCAACAGTCTGCGCCAAGTGGAGCCGTTGGGTTTGGCTTTTCTCTCTTGGAAGCGCAGATATCGCCCCAGTCACCGTGGCTCTTTCCTCCCCGCATCCCACGCCCTCCACCCTCCCCCTTCCTCCATCCCACGATCTGCCACGGGTACCTGCCCATCCCGGTGGCCGGCGGCGCCCCGCTTATTGCGGTGTCGGCCTGCCGCTCCGCCCCTCCTCCTACCCCGCGCATCCATCCCCGAAGACCTGCCGGAGGAGCCCTCCACCGGCCGCCGGCGCCCCGCTGTTCCCTGCATCGAGCGCAAGTCCTCCACTTCAACCTGAGGGCACAACACCTCCACCCCTGCTCCTCCCCTCCGGCGTGAGGCCGCCGCTCTGTCCCTGCGTCGACAGGGGATGGATCCGCGCCAAAGCAGCTGTTGGTGGCGCGAGAGGTGGGGGTCAGCGGCAGGCCCTGGTCGGCGTCAGTAGCCAGACCGGCAGGGATAGGAGGTCCCCCCGTTCATCCTTCTCTAGCAGCTTGCTATTGGGGAATTGAAATTAGATCGAAGATGGCCTTACCTTCTTTTTTTCCTGATAATACTTTCTCATGCTATTCTCTCCATTTTGATCTCCGGGGATTATATCATCTTCCGTCCGGAGGTCTTTTCTGTGTGCTTCAATTTTGACACTAGATTCTTCTGTGGTTCTTGCAGGCTACTTGTGGATGGCACTGCTGCCTGTCTTCAATTTGTTAGATAGACAGTAGAATTGCAGGGCAGCATCGTCTTCAACGCAGGAAAAGTGGTGGTTGGCAGACAGATATGTTGGTCTCTCTCCACCGTGGTAGATGAGAATGGCCTGGGATTTGCTGATCTCTCTCAAGTGCTGCAGGAACCTAAGTGTAAGTCGTTGTTTTTGCCCTTTCAGATTTGTAAAGATTTTGCATTTCTCCGGCCGATTTGCAAGACCTCTTTGTCATGCAGAGCCATGGAAATTTGTCCTCCCATTTGTGCAGATAGTCAGTTAGTTTGTGCTATCTGTAGTTGCAATTTTCTGGCCCCGGTTTACTTTTTCTGAATATTTTATGTTCATGGCGAAGCTGTTCAGAGCTATGCAATTTCCAAGTCTGCAGGCACATGGTGCATCCATCTAATCCAAGAATTGTTGTGTAATCAGCATGCTAGTTAGAAGGGATTCTTGTTCATAGTTATTATGCTGTTTTTAATCAGCTACGGATCTTTTGTCTCATTAGTTTTGGGAGTTGGGGAGAAGTATTTCAGAAACAACAACACCATGCCTTAAAACGGACCATGTCTTCAAACTGAAACTTAAGAGCACTTTTAGTCTTTCGAAGTTAGAGTAGATGATCAACAACGATGTATGATCAATTAAAAAATATGATGGAGATGCCCTATGTTAATTAAGGAGTTTCTATATGTACATCATCTTGTAAGTCAATATGAGTCCCATGGGGATTGTTTTTTCATTTACTTGTATACATGAACTATTCAAGAAAATGAACCGGCACCATAACTGAATCAAGCTTGCATAGCACCAGTGTCACAAGTGATTTGCATCGGTCTAGCAAATTAGTCCCATAGGGAAATTGTAGGAAAAAAGTCAGGTTTTTGTTTAGGTCTCTAGATTCAGATAACTTGGAAAGAGTGTGTTTATTCATGTTTAGCAGCTCAAGGTTTGTAGTCATAACCTGAGTAAAATAGGATCCCTAGATTATTATATATAATCATTGAGCTCCATTAGACTACTCAGCACCTATGAGCTACTTATCACAGATTAAACTCCATTTTATTGTAGTTTTTTGGCCTCTTTCTTTCCTGCACAACTGTTGACCTTGTGAATCTGTTTATGTTTGAACTTTGAACATACGTCCTGAAGAAGCTCTTTCTGGTTTCTTCTATTGCAGATCTACAAGGAGGAGCAATGCCCTGAAGAAGCTCATGCTGTTGCTAGGCCAAGGAAGAAGCTTAAGGAGCTGCATTCCTTCACATTTAGCTACGATGTAATGGTTAACAATCCAGAGTATAGCTTCATTGTGATCTAATGTTTAAGCAATATTAAGAATTCAGAGTTATTGTGGTTATCGCTGTAGCAGCAGCCGCAACCCGCTTTTGACGAGGTGACTGTAAATTGTGGTTAGCGCTTCTTCCATCTATTGCTGAACTTGCTTGGTGCGATGCTGTAAACATTGGTTCAATGAAGTCTGAAGAGGCGTTTGTCTAAGCTCGTTCTTCCTTTTTCTTATTCATTTGCTTTGGTTCAGTTAAAACTTGCATCACAGATCAAAAGAAAGCTTGAAATCAGTTTGCCTGAAGCTGCGTTCTTTTCTTCGCAATTTGTGGCCCAACATGCGCTCATTTCAATTCACGAGAAGATCGAATGACACTAGTGCAGAGTCCTCTTTGTTTTGATCCTGTAGATGTGAGGTAGATACTCGTCCTCCCTGTGGTACCCAGTTAGTCAGTCACAGACCATACGAAAACACAGAAGAGATACGGCTTGAGACCTTAAAGACTTTTGGAAGTGTGATTTTGCAATTGCAACAAGTCGTGACTAGTAGTACATATTGCTTGTATATGCCCAACTCAAACAACAAATTTCTAAGTATGGATGATCGGTAAATCTCTATCGATGCAGGTGCTCGTAGGTACTTGACAATTTTTACGGAGGTGCCAGATGTATTTATAAGAGGGTGCTTGAAAAACCAAGATGTGGTGCCAAAATTTATGCAAGTCCCGATTTGCAAGTTAGATTTTTTAATCTATTTCGAGGTACTTGAAAATTTAACCGAGGTGCCATATGTACTTATAAGAGGGTGCTTGAAAAGTTCAGTTACGGTGCCGTTATTTTTGCTAGACCTATGACTTGAGACGCCGGCCCGCCGATTTACATGTATAATTGTTTAGTATATTTCTAGGTTCTTATAAAGGTGCAAGATGTTTTTATAAGATGGTGCTTGAAAAGTTGACATGTCGTGCCCTAATTTTTCAAGACCTATGAATTGCGACATCAGATTGCCGATATGCATGTTTGGTCTTTTTTCTCTTTTTCTAGGTACTTGACAATTTTAACCGAGGCGCCAGATGTATCTATAAGAGGGTGCTTGAAAAACTAAGTTGCGGTGCCCGATTCGCAAATTTGATTTTTTAAATCTATTTCGAGGTACTTGAAAATTTAACCGAGGTGCCAATGTATTTATAAGAAGTACGACATAGTTAGATTCAAGGTACCGTAAATTATCTAGGTACCGATTATCTTCATCATCGGGTACCGATTGTATATTATTCGAGGTGCGAGATAATTAGATTGATGGTACCGAAAATTATCTAGGCACCACTTCTCTTTTTCGATGGGTATCGAATGTATGTTAATAGAAGTACTACATAATTAGATTCAAGGTACTGTAAATTGTCTAGCTACCGATTCTCTTCATTGCCATGTGTGATCAGGTACCGGGTAAATTTTTTGGAGGGTGCTTGAATAGTTAAGGTGTGGTGCGGAGTAATTTTTTCCGGCCTATAAAAATGACTAGCGAGATCGGACCAATCGATATGCAAGCCTAGTTTTTTTAGACGAATGTTAGGTACTTAAAATTTCCAACCATGTGCTGGATGAATATTAGGAGGGTGCTTGAATAGTTATGTTGTGGTGCTGGATATTTTTTTCTTGACCTATAAAATGACTAGCGACATGAGACATATCAATCTATTGAGATTACTTTTTGATACAATTTTAACTGGGTACCGGATGTATCTTTACAAGGGACATGAGACGTATCGATCTTTCTTCACCTATTAGATCAATGGTAGTCATCTATCATACCCATAGTCATGTTCCGATTATTCGTGACGGCTGTTTTTAGCCAATTGATAATTTAACACGGGTGCCAAATATATATCTACAAAGGTGCTTGAAAATTGAAACTGTGGTGCCGAATAATTTGCTTGGCCTATATGATCACTTGTAGTCATCTGTCATGCTCATACCCGTGTTAGATTATTTTTAAGTACTTAACAATTTTAACTGGGTGCCGGATGAATCTTTACAAAGGTGCTTCAAAAATTGAATTGTAGTGCTGAATAAATTTGCTTCACCTGTAAGATGACCCATAGTCTCCCAACATGCTGATTTCCGATTATTCTTTATAGCTATTTTTAGCGAATTAATAATTTAACAAGGGTGCCAAATATATCTCTACAAAGGTGCTTGAAAATTAAAACTGTAGTGCTGAATAATTTGGTTGGCATATAGGATCACTTGTAGTCATCTGTCATGCTCATACTTACATTATATTATTTTTTAAGCCTTATTTTAGGTACTTAACAATTTTAACTGGGTACGGGATGTATCTTTACAAGGGTGCTTCAATACATAGAATTTAACCAAATCCCATCGTTAATTTCAATACATGATAAAAATTCTAATAAGAAACTACCAGAACTACCTACGACAATGAATAATGAAATATAAGCTCATAGGTAATTAATTCACTAAGCACACCATGTAATGAATCTCTCTAATTCTAAAGCAGAGCATCAAAACAACAGATAACAATCCTGTACGTGCTAGCAAATTAGCAGCGATTTCACCAGCAGCTAAGTACTCACACAGAGCTAGCAATCAGAAGACAAACACACGCACGCACGCGGAGGTAGCTAGCAATCAGCGGCAGCAGCAAAACACACCAAGCATGAGACTAATTCCAGGCCAAAAGCAGGTGCGCCCCAGACGGCCAGACCTCACGCGCCGTCGTGCTTCCTGCAGGCGCGAAGTGTTCATGGTAATCCATCAGGTTCATGACGAGGTCGTACCTGTACAACCGAGAAGCCAGTCCAATTTGAACGAAAATCCGCCGCAACGGGAAACCGACTAGTGAGGTAGGCCTGCTAGTGCCCAAATGTCTGACGCTGTTGCCCTGTCACGTTTGGTTTGAATACTCTGCAAGACCGTGGGTCCGTGGCCGAACCTGTGCACAGGAGTTTAGAAATAGGTTGAATTTGAAATCAATATGGCCGCTCGTGTGACAACTTACACCAAAACAGAAACTATTTAAAAAACCCTGCACAACAAAGGTACACGTGTCAGGAACAATGAGAGAGAAAGTCCCTTTTCACTCTATTTGTATGAGTCACACTAGGAACTAATAGTATAAAAGAAGTACTAATCTCAAAGCACATGGACGGTGATGATAGCATGCGCTGGGGTAAGGTTACGTACCAAAACCACGTCCTATATATATATATATATATATATATATATATATATATATATATATATATATATATATATATATATATATGCAGGTAGTACAAGGAGAGCGAGCGCCGTTTCACCGGCAGCTCCAACTCGCGGAAGGATTTGGTCCTCGGGATGGCTTACCCGGCGTGGTGCACACAAGTCACAACTGACTGATGTATGACTATCTATAAGCCCAAATCTATACATTTTCGAAATAAAACATGTTCATAACGTGGCCCATGATTACCCAAGAACATGCATAAAAAAGTGGTATTTGTTTGGGGGCAGAACGACAGAAGAGATCGACAAGACGTTTACTTCATTGTATGCAGGGGATCAAAGTACATAAGAAAACACATAAATTGGCCATAAATGGCACCTGGTTTAGTACATAGCTAGGAAAAGAAACACAAAGAAGAAGATGCGGAAAAGAGTGACTAGGCTTCTTGTTGTAGGAGGCATCGGACTAGAGGGGAGAATAGATGACCCTTGTGCCTGCAAGGTTGATTCTGTAGGTAGTAGCCAGAACGGCGACCGCACTGGCATCTTATGATAGCCATCGTGCGTAATAAAAGGCCGTCGCGCTTCTTCCGTCCATGTCTTGAGGTCAATGACATGGAGAAAACTCTTGGTGGTGGTGGGCACGTGATTCAAAAAGTATATGCAGTTGCCTCTCAGACCATGATCACCAGCCGAGCACGAGGCCCCAAAACAAGAGATCCCAAGACTATCCCCACCGAGAAGGAAGACCCTGTCGGCACCAATCTTGTCCACCTCGCACCATTTTGGCTCTGAGAAATCCATCTTGTAGACCGCGTGATTAGCCATCTTGTGCACATTTTCGCCATCAAAGAAGATGACGACGAGGAAGAGCTCACCACTGGACTCAACCAAGTACATTGAAGCCATCCGGATGCTTAGTGGCAGATCGACCATGTCAACCTTTATGGTGTCAAGTTTCAGTCCCTCTTTTCCATCCTTAAACTCAATGACCCCCAACTCAGATGATGTTAGTTCAAAGTAAATCCTGCCACCGACAGCTGCAATGCCGTGGCCCATGGCTATGTTGGTCAGCTGGGGAATCCTGCCTTTGACGAACATGCTTGGTTCATAGCGGTGGCTGTCCCAGTTGGTTGCCCCAATCTTGCACACCCACATCTCATTGTCGTCGAGATCAAAGACCACAACAGAACAGCCTGAAGCTGCACCTGGCATGTCGGAGAGCAAGCACTTGCAGCTTTCCGGGAACCCCTGCTCCTTGGGTGGCAGCTGGATCCTCTCGCCATCCTCGGGCCGCCATAGGAACGTCTGGCAGGAGGCTGGGTCGAGAGCGAGCACCCAGCCCTGTGGGGTCACGAAGCAGCGGTAGCGTCGCAGCTCGTCGAAGGCTACCGGGCTCAGAGCTTTGCTGGAGATGCTGTATTGCGTCAGCGGTTCATCATCGGTCTGGGTTCCGAGATCCTGCACAAGCACCGGCAACGGCGACGCGCCTGGTTGCTGCACAGACTCCATCGTCGATCCACAAGTAGGAGATGATATTTTCTGAAGCTTGTTCCCGATCACGCAGCAGCGTTTGTGTCTAGTCGTATTGTTCTTCCCTGGTTGAGATGACTTGTGCTTGATGCAGTGCGTGCCCAGCTCGTCTTATATAGGCTTCAGGACTGCGATAGCCGATAGCCAGCTCGAGTCGGAGATTACAACCCTTTTCGTTCCGGAATCGGACTGCTGCTCTGCAACGAGAAGATGGAAACAAAGGTAGGAGTAGTAGTAGTATGTAAAGAAAGAAGAAGTTGGATTCGGGGGTAATGAACTGGTATCCGACAGGAATTCGTACCTTTTGTTCCTCTGCCGCGTTCGGCCTGATGGACTCCACGCCAGCCGGCGGCTTCCTCATGCTCCTACTGATAGCGTGCTGGATGGATGAATGCTTCGGTTCCGTTGGATTAATCAGGGAAAACGCTTCCGATCCGGCGACCAATCGCTCGCCAGCGATCCGTCGTCCCGCTCGCTCCCGCGCGGCCTTATATGGACCTAGTTTTTCGGCCCAAACTGGAGTGTTGCTTTTTTTTTTTAAGAAATGTACAGTGTTGTTTCCAGATTTGTAACAATTAGATAAAAAATTTGTTGTAAACTCACACGACATAATTTGTAAGATTTTTCTAAGTGATATGTTACGAAAATGTGTGTTTCTTGATACGTTGTAAACGGATGACTTTTTTGTTGTAATTATTTGTGATTTTTGGTGTAATTGTTTTAGTCATGGACACTTTTTTCGTAGAGATGTTGTATATGTTCGTTAGTTTTGTAAGAAATGCGTATAAAAGTTATAGAGAAAGCATGTCAGAGATGTTGTAATGTTTACCTAGACGTTTGCTATAAATTATTTTGTTGTAATCGCTAATAATTTTTGGTAAAAATAGCTGGTGATTTTTGTTGTAATTTGATATATATAAAATATGTTATTTTCAATCAAATTTTCACAGCCACGGACACATGTTTTTTGTTGTTATAGCTTTTGATTTTTTATTGTAATTGTTGTCAATTTTTTTTGTAAACCAACCTATAGCAAAACAATTGTTGTTTAACCATTTTTTATAATACTATTTTGTTTATATCTTTTTGTAATTTTTTTGTTGTAATAGTACATATTTTTTGTAAGCGATGTGAGAGATTTTGTTGTAATACTTAGTATAACTTGGATCTGTTCTCGGGTGGCATTTGTGTTGTAAATATAGTGAAGGTAGGGTCCAAAGTGATATACCTTTCACTTTAACTGGGAGAAGAATAGGACCGCGGGTTAAGTTTCAGAAAAACAGGGGGCAAAATGCAAATCTCGCACCGCGGTAGATTTCGGACGTCGGATCACGATCGTACGGCGCGGAGAGCAACCGATTTTTGGGCTGCCCATCAGCCCACCGACGCGTAGCGTCAGCTTAAGTGGCGTGATTTGGTTTCTGGGTTCCGGTTTAGGCAGGCAGCCCACGGCATGCCCCCAAATTTCCTAAGAGAAGGGATAAAAAGGAAGAACTACCGTTAACAAGCGGTACTACCGCTCATGGTACCGCCACTTGTACTGTGAGACAATGTCGTGTGCAATCCTCAGAGCGGTACCAGTAGGGGTAGCGGTACTACCGCTCCTGGTACCGGTAGTACCGCTATGGCTAAAACTGTTTTTCCTCTTTTCCTCTCCTACCATGTTACCTCACTACACACACACAAAACCAGAAAACCTAAGATCTACGCTTCAGTCTTCCGATCATAGTGTGTTCAGCGAGGGCACCGTACACCTACAAATCCATCAACGACAATCTTTGTGCACGGTTAGAATCATTCAAGTGTTGTCAACAAACACACAAAACACGGGATATAGATCTTGCTCTTTCAATCTCCCCCTTTTTGGTGTTTGATGACAACACAAGAATTTGCAATATAGCATAAGATATTATGATAAGGTATTTGGTTTGCAAGAGTAGACGAAGCTCCCCCTAGATGTGTGCATATCTAGAATATGCATTGGTATACAAATGCACACATCCTAGAGAGAAACTCCCCCTAGATTCTACAAACCAAGCACAAGTGCTAAGAAGAACATATGACAAGATCATATAGCACAAGCACACTATGGAGGCAACTATAAGAGCATATAGGAGAGTTTGGGTGAAACTTTTCATACCTTTACCTTGAGAAAACCCAAACTCATAATAAGTGCCTCCATAAGATTGATGTAGCCAAACAAGGGATAAATAGTGAAGACCATTAGGCTACGAACGATTAAGTCTTAATACAAACCGGGGGATCGGGAGATCCACAAATAGAGTAGCAAGCACACATACGAATAAAGTTCCAAATAACTAGGGGAAGATTTTGATGCCAAGGCCGAAAGAACCAAAAAGAAGCACCAAGCCCTTGGCATCCCCATGCAAATTCCCGTCCTAATAGATCAACTTCTCCCCCTTTGGCATCGAGACACCAAAAAGGGAGAAGGAGCATACTAACGCCCCAAGGGGATCACTCGTCATCATCATCCTCGTCGTCGTCATCTTCCTCCTCATCGCCCTCGTCCTCAACATCTTCCTCCTCTTCATCTTCGTCTTCATCATCGTCGTCTTCATCTTGAGCAAGACCCTTGCCATGAGGTGGTGGAGAGGGACGAACAATGTGCTCGGGGATGGAGTCCTCGGAACTCGACCAAGTAAGCTTGGACTTCCACTCACCGGGAGGAGTGATGTTGTCCTCGGAGCCCTCGGAGACAGGAAGCTGCATATGCCTCATCATCGCCTTTTGGCGTTGGCGGATCTTCTTGTTGTCATGGTGAGCTTGATACATCCGATCTTCAAGGTCCCTCTTGAAGCAAAAAGACTTCTTGAGGCGAGCGGTGAGCTTGGCGAAGAGGCCCTTGGTCTTGACGGAGTTGGGCACGTAGTCGGAGTCATCACTATCGTCTTCTTCGTCCTTGTCCTTGGGAGCCCCCTTGCCGTACCGTGGAAGGTCATGATTCTTGACAAGAGGACTCTGCTCCTTATGGATAGTGATGTTGGGCCGGCATTGCTCAAGAAGATCTCCACGGCCCGCTCGCTCCCACTCGAGACAAATGAGCCTCATGATGTAGGGCGCATATTGAGGAAGCTTGCGAAGAAATGCACAATCACGCATCTCATGCCAAATGTAGTCCATGACGTCCAGTTGCTTGCCGCGGCCCCTCATCTCATGAGTGCGCACAAGAAGGTTCACAAGGAACCCATGCACTTCATCATGGTTGGTGTGCTTGGGGTTGATGGTGTTGCGGTATATGCGATTCATGATGTCGTAGACGGGAAGGTGGCCTTTGGTGCTTCCACACAACATCCTCCCTCGAATGTAGAGATCGGCCATTTTCTCCTTGGCCATTGGCTTGGCTTGGAGATGAATCCGGAAGGTATTTGAGTCATCGCCGGGGAGCTCATAACCAATGCATCTAGCAAACTCCTCCCACGTTGCCTCCATCACATGTTCCCTTGTCATCCACTTCAAGGAGCGGAAGCCTCCTTCATCCTCAAGGAAAACAGCCGTGGCGTAGAATTGGCAAATCACCTCCTATAGTATACATAAACCAAGAGCTCTTATAAAATTAGAGGCACTGACATTGACTCCGAAGCAAGTTAGCATCGAACTGTCACATTCTACTATAAGACTCTTAGAAAAACATTCTAATGTAATTCTGTAAAGTACATGACTGACCATGACCAAAAAGACCTAATGCATGTGCAGTTCTACATGTTACCCACGAGCAAGTAACCTTCAAGTGATCAGTGGCATTCATGGTTACAAATACCAGCATCCTTTGGTCAATTGTGGGAATTCAATACTCATTTGAGCTTAGCATGTGAAGTTTCAAGTTAAGCTAATGTTTTATCAGCTTTCCCTACGGTGATTCCAAATGCTTCTGCCTCCAATAATAAACCATCGTGTAACAAAGAATGAACAAGAGCTCTATACTTTATAAGGTGTGATGATGTGCTAGTCTACTTCAGAATATAGTTGGAACAATGGTAACCTCAAAATACCACACTAGTTATGCTGCTCCGTAATTTGCTAACATAATTTCCTGAAATCTCACCGGCGGGTGCGTGCCAGCCGGACGCGCCGAGCGGGCGCTGTCCTGGCCACACGATCGTTCTCCCCTAGACGCGTCCTGAAACAAAATCCCCATCGCTCACGACAAACATGACACAGAAGCAAAACCCATCGAGCTGCTCCACGAAAACAGAGCACGTACCGACGATGGCGCCGCCGCCGCACATCGCCGTTGTGGCCTTCCCTTTCAGCTCCCACGCCGCCGTGATGCTCTCCTTCGTGCACGCCCTCGCCGCCGCGGCGCCGGACGGGACGGCCATCTCGTTCGTCACCACCGCCGACTCCGTCGCGCAGCTCCGGAATCCGACGCGCTCCTGGGCAACCTGCGCTTCGTGGAGGTCGCGGACGGGCTGCCAGCTCCGTCGGGGCAGATGCCAATGCTGCCCTCGCCTCGACGGATGGAGCTCTTCATGGCGGCGCAAGGCGGCGCAAGCCTCCGCTGGCGACGCCAGGGTGAGCTGTGTCGTCGGGGACGCGTTCGTGCGGATGGCAGCCGAGGTGGCCGCCGCTACCGGCGCGCCGTGGGTGCCTGTCTGGACCGCCGCGTCCTGCGCCCTCCTCGCGCACATCCGCACCGACGCGCTCCGCCAGGACATCGCCGATCAGGGTACGTCGTGCACATCAGAGCGGTTGATGGTGTAATTTTGGTATTGGACAGAGCAACTTCGGAGCCTAACGACACAACTTTTTTGCTCGGCGACGCAACATTATTGTCTGTTAGAGCAAATTTTTTTGTCTGACTTTTGGTTTACGAAGGCGTAATTCTAATGTGTAACAATGCCCAACATGTAAATTTGATGTCCAACGACATAATTTTGGTGCCTGAAGATGCAACTTTGCTACCCTATAGAGCAATTTTGATGCACATCATAGCAACTTTTGGTGCATGAGAAAGCAATTTTGGTGTTAACAGAGCAACACTAATGCACGATAGAGAAACTTTGGTGCATGCGAAAGCGATTTTGGTGTTAACAGAGCAACACTAATGGACAACAGAGCAACTGTGGTGCCTGATGGTACACTTTTAGTACACAACTTTGTAGCCGACTGATCATGGGCACGGCTCAACAATTTTTTTCTCATTTCCCCTGTCCTTGTTTTTCTCCCGTCTCTTTCTTACCCAACAAGCAATTTTGGTACTAGTAAGAGCAATTTGGTGCCTGCAGCACCGTTTTGGTGTCCGACGGAGCAACTTTGGTGCCTTACAACAATTCGTTGGTGTCCTACAAAGCAATTTTTGTGTGTTGGTGGGACAATTTTGGTGCCTGACGGCGCAATTCTACCGCATGACAATGCAAAGCAATTTCGGAACCCGACGAAGCAACTTTGGAACCCGACGGAGCAACTTTGCTGCCCAGCAGAGCAACTTCGGAACCCGACGAAGCAACTTTGGAATCCGACAGGGCAACTTTGCTGCCCAGCAGAGCAACTTCGGAAGTCGATGGAGCAACTTTGCAACCCGACGAAACAACTTTGCTGCCCAGCAGAGCAATTTCGGAACTCGACGAGGCAACTTTGATGCCGGACAGAGCAACTTTGCTGCCTAGCAGAACAATTTCTGAACCTGGCGGAGCAACTTTGCTGCCGGACAGAGCAACTTTGGTACTTGTGGATCGTTCTTGGTGTCCGACGGAGTAACTTTGGTGCCTTAGTGTGCAACTCTAGTGTTGACAATGCCCAACTGGCAACTTTGATATCCGACGACACTACTTTGGTGCACCGAAGGTGCCTGCCCTTTTATTTGTCAAGTTGCCTACCACTGCAGTGAAGGTACCTAAAAATGCACTAAAGTTTCTTACTATCATCGTGAACTTGTTTGTTGCTTTTGTGGTTGTTTTCTAAGTTGTGTATTGTTTTTTGTATAGTTGCACGGCACTATTGTTGTAAAGTTATCTATCATTATTTGTGAACATGCGAAGTTGCATTTAGTTGTTGTAAAGATGTCAATTGTTGTTGTGAAGTTGTCTACCATTGTTTTAAATCTTTTTTTGTCGCATACCAAAATTGCTTAGTAGCTCACCTAAGTTGCTTCTTAATTTTTTTTCCTCACGGCATGGCAACTTGGTGCCCACAACACAATTTCGGTGGTCGAAAGCGTAATTTTGGTGCCAAACAGAGCAAATTTGGTGTCGACAATGCAACTTTCATGCCCAATGGCGCAACTTTCGTGTGCTTGAGTTCTCGAGTGCCTCTCCAAACTTTCCCAAGGGCCGCTCTAGACATGTGGTGAAACATCGACCGTCGTCGATGTAGATGACGACGCCCACTTCACGACATCCTTAGGCAGTTTTATAGCGTCGACACACAACTTCGAGTTTTGGTAACTAAACAGCACCTAGGAAAAATCAGACCTAGGGTAAATTTTTAGCCAACAAATATTATATAATTTTAGGCAACAAATTAGCATTTGTAGCAACTATTATGTAATTATATGCGACGAATTAGCACATATATGTGATTTTTAGGCAACAAACTATGACTAGACAAAAAAGCCAACATTTTTAGCAACTATTATATGATTATAGCAACAAAATACTACTCCCAATTTCATCCCACCACTCAATGTCTACCCCTCTCTCTCCTTCATATTCTTCCTCACACGCACCCCTCCCGATTTCATCCAGTCAACGCTGCTTCCGTTGCTAATTCCAGCTGCCGTGGGTTCCAAGTTCCAACCCGATCTCGAGGCCGGGAAGAGGGGCGCGCCGAGGCCGGGAGCGGGAGGTCGCTAAGGAACAGAGTCCATATGCTGGAGCGGGAGTTGGGCCGAGAGGAGCGGCATGGCCGCCAGTGTTACGCGAGCTGCATGGTTCGGACACTGGCGCGGCGGGCGGGAGGAGGCCGGCAGCGGGGATCCAGACATGGAGGTCGCGCGGTGGGAGATGGGGAACCTGGACTATGGCCTGCGCTCGTTGGAGGGAAGCCGGCGGCGGGAGCGCGCGTCTAGAGGGGAGGCCGGCGATGGCGGCGCTCGTTTAGACTCTAGATGGGAGGCAGGCGGCGGGAGCGCGCGTCTAGAGGGGAGGCCGGCGATGGCGGCGCTCGTCTGGACTCTAGATGGGAGGCCGACGGCGGGGGCGCTCGTCTAGATGGAAGGCGGGCGGCGAGCATGGTTGGCCGGGCGGCGCGCATGGCCAATGGGCAATGGGGGCGGTGATCCTGGCCGGAGCGGAAAATGTGGTGCGGGAGGTGATTCGGGATGGGAAAGTCGTGCAGGTTGGGCATCGATCGAGATAGGAAATATTTTCTTTCCTTTTCTATGGGAGCGACAGAAACTTTCCTAAATAGGCGGTGTGCCAGGAACGACTACTGGGCACATGCACGCTCGCTAGACGCGTCCACATAATTTTGCTATTAGCTAATGTTTCTTCAGATCTTAAAAAAGCTAACTTTTCATCAGAAGTCGCTATTGATATGGCCATACCAATACTTTAAATTTCAATAATGTTAGAATGGATAATAACTAACTATATTAAGAAATTAAAAAAAAAACATGCCAGGAAACTTAAACAGAAAATAAATTGTTTAGCGAGAAGTTCGGAACATATTTTAGAATACAAGCAAAGCTAGGAATAGTTTCATAAATGAGATGAGTCGTCCTCACATACAAGAGACGCAATATGGCCATATAGGTGTCCATCAAATGCAGAGATAATTAGAAGCCTACCCTCTTCCAAAAGATCACTGGAAACAAATAACCGAGAAGCCAATAATTTCAAGCCAACTACGGATGAGCATACTAAATTATACGGGACTTTTTGGCCCTCTCGAAGACATCTATTACGGCAGCAGGACAGGATCTTTTGAGGCGAGCATACCCTTGGCTTGCCATGATATCATCCATTCTTTCCGGAGAAGTGATAAACTCAAGGCAAGCATCTTTGAGTTGGCTGCAGTGGTGCTGGTCAGCTAGAGCTAATGTACCAGTGACGTTCTCAACGTCAAGACCTTTGCAAAGGATGCTCTCACAAATCAACTTCATCCTTTCCATCGCATATCTATCTGCAGCCACGAGCAAGTGCCTAACCATTTCTTTACCCTCGTCGGCATCTAGGTTTTCCACGGGAGGCAACGAATCCGTGTAGACGAAGTGCAGCAGCGCCTTGAAAACAGCAGGCTGCATATCTTCAACGATTATGTTCCGCCTTGTCCTGTCGCTCATCGGCCCAAAGAGCTCCGCTTTGAAGACCGGCGATCTCGCTGAAACCACAATCTTATGCGCAGGGAAAGCCTCGCCGTTAACCTCGAAGACGACATCTGCTTCCTCCCCTTTATGTAGGAGCTCTCTGAAATACTCTGCCAAGTCTGAGGGGGGCACCGGGATGTCGATGGTAGTCGCAGTGGGCGTCACCTCGGGTTCTTTGAAAACTGTGATTTCGCACTCGATCACGAGGTTGTCGTCCCGCAGGTACGCCGATGGTTGTAAGAACTGGCCAACACACGCAAGGCTGAAGCACCTCCTTTTCTTGGAGAGAACCACTGACGGTGGCAGTTTGTTGGCCTGGTCGAGCAACCTGACCTCGACCGACGCACTCCCCTCAACCAACTCGTTCGCAAGGCCAACGTAAACGGAAGCGTAACCTCCATTCGTCCGCACCATCCCGTCGGGGAAGTAGCAGATGCACCAGAGGTAGCCGCCGACGTCGAAGGAGGCGGACTTCATGAACTTGCCGACGCCAAGGCCCCTGTGAAGGCTGTAGCCGGTGATCGTGAAGGTGTGCGTGCCCCGCACAGCGCATGGGGAGCAGATCGATGCCGTCCTCATCGATCGTGTGTAATCAATCGCATCAACGCCGAAACTTTGGGTTGCAAGCTCTGCTTACAAGCCGAAGCGCCCCTTCGCGTGTATATATACAGGGTCTGAGGTACAGCTCAGCTCTCTAACATAAATCGGAATAGGACTCTTACATATACAGAACACGGTAACCTAGCTAAATGACTAGCTAGCACGCAACGCTTGCCTAATTAGCGAGTACGTACCAGAATCCAAACTGTCTCGTGTAAATTACCGAGCGATGCATCAGCTTTTTCGAGCTCAATACCAGCAACCCCGTGTCGGCCCCTTTGCGAAGGGGCAAACTGATTGCGCCGACGCCTCTTGGCACGTCGATTTTCGCGGGTGGGGCCGCCTCGGCAGCGAGAGGACGCGACGGTTCACGTTGGAAACGATGCGAGAAGGTTGGTCGTCGGCGTTAATGGTCTCCTGCGCGGAAATCGATGCGGCAACGAGGGCGGAGACTGGCCACGCGAAGTCCACCTGCCTCCCTCTCACGCCTACGCCGTCGTAAATGTGGGTAGTTAGCACCTCTACTTAGTACGTACGCCATCACCGCCGCGGCGCTATCCTCTCATCTCCACCACCTCCGCCGCGCTATCCTCTCTCATCTCCACCACCTCCGCCGCGCTATCCTCTCCTCTCCAACACCACAGCCGCAGCCCGACGCCGACATCGACCACAGCTCCGACAACTCTGTCGACCCACGGTTTGAGGAGTGGGACGAGGCGTACGTCGCAGAAGCTGAGGCGGCGGCGTAGTGGGGCGAGCTGCCGCAGGCCCCCGCTGACCCGGAGCAGACGGCGATCCTGACGTCTAGAGGCTGAAGTAGGAGCAGCGCGAGTTCATCAATAACGCGAACTTTGAGCACCCCGTTGAGATCTCGCACCAGAAGACCATCTTTCCTAATATGCATGCACGATAATAATAGGAGAAGATTACACCAATAAATCATGCCACACGCGAGCAGATTACTGTTGTGTTTTTATTTCAGTTAGTTTTTTCCAGTATACTGTATCTTGTGAAGATCTCTCTTTTTTAAATGCAAATTTTCAGACTGGCTCTCCCCCACCATTGCTCAGGAAAAAATCACTAACAAAGTAGAGGCCTCTAATCTCCAAAAGATTATTGGTCTCTTTAATGGTTTCACTATCGATAACTTTGAGGGAGCGACTTATAGGACAGAATAAAGTCACTGAGACAAGAGAAGCACCCTAGGAGAAACCAGAGAAAAGAAACTAGGGCTCCTTTGAATCCAAAGGATTTACATAGGAATTGTGTAGAATTTGATTCCTATAAGAAAATTCCGTATACATGTTGTTTGATTCATAGGAAAATATACTATAGGAAAATTCCTATAGAAAAAAAGCATTAACTCATACCTTATATCTCATGAAAAAATTCCTTTGCTACAAGTAAGCACACTTCGGGCTACTTTAATTTAGCAAAAACATAGTAATAGAAAATGTATAGGATTAAAATGACATGTCTACTTGAATCTTATAGGAAGATGAAATGTGTTTAATGGTAACAAAAGAATTTTTTCATGAGATATGAGCTAATGTTTTTTTCCTATAGGAATTAAGCTACAAGATTTCTATAGAAAATTTTCCTATAGAACATGTTCCTATGAATCAAACAACATGTATAGAAAATTTTTCCATAAGAACCAAATCCTACACAATTTCTATGCAAATCCTTTGAATCAAAGGAGCCATTCATCTTCCTATAGGATTCAACAAAGGAGCCATTCATCTTCCTATAGGATTCAACAAAGGAGCCATTCATCTTCCTAAAGATTCAAGTAGACCGTTCCAGTCCTATACCTTCCTATTTCTATATTTTTCCTATCTTTTAAATCAAAGGAGCCCATGCTGTGGGATAAATCTATCTTGTACTGTTGGGGTCTTCCCTACAGTCTATCAAAAAATAAGCTTGGCCATCTGTAATATCCCAGGTAATGGGGTTACAAAAATAGAGGAAACAGATGTGTGCATTGCATTCATGCATAGAAAATCTGGGGAATTTTCGCGCTTTAAAGTAAAACAGTCACGATAGAATCGAAGTTTCACTTGACCTTGGTGGAATTGAAGTAGCTCATCAAGTCAAGCGCTATAAACCTCAATGTGACTTTACTAAAACCTTGTTTTGGGAAAAGATGATTTGATCTAAGGGGTTAGATCAAATGGAACTCAAATTAACACAACAACACTTTACTCAATGATCAATTGCTTGATCTCATAAAAGACCATAACATGGTATTCCTTGCCATAACATAAGAACATCTATTCAATTGGAAATCAAGTAACCATAAATGGAGAAACCATTCTTCACTTATCTTTTCCATGTCTTTAACAAATAAATATTCCTACCATGAACCTCATGGTATTTCAGAATTAAACTCTTGAACTTAACCCCAACAAAGGCTTATCATTAAACCCTAGAGATGGGAGAGGTATATAACCAACAAAGAGATAAGAAGCAAACTCTAAATTATTAACACTTAAAAGTTAAGCAACTACCTTGGGGTATAATAGAATTCACTTTAAAACTAATTACCAAATATGGTAAAACACAAGGACCTAAGTGCATAAAAGCCCCACATTCTTATTTTAAGCATAACTATTTAAATATGTGGAATATCACAAAACTAAATTCATTTCCATTACGAATTATAGTTCAAACTATTTGAATAAAATAAACTATGAGTACTTTGAAACTCATATGATCATGCCTTGGTGAAATTAAACATCATCATTCAAAATTGGGGTATAATTCTTATTCTTGACATTTTGATCCCACTTATAATATAAATACAATCACATATGATATAGTGACTCAACCATAAGCATAAGATCATTCATAAGACAATTAGTAACAAAAGCCACTTGGCTCTCCAAAAACAAATCACAAGAGAGGATAATACCCATACCACATAGGATGAAAATATCTACATAGCTTGCATCCTAAGCAATGCCACCTCATGCTTAAAGGATTGCTATGGATGAGAGCATGACAACCAAGCACCTTACTCATCAAATTAAAGCAAGAGTCATCCACCCATGTGTCATGTTACTAGAGCATGCTCAAGCCTATAAAAGGGAGTCTCACACTCCATTCATTCCATCATCTTGCACCATGATGCAAGAAAACCAACACATTGAGACACCCCATAAAATAGTTAGGATCAAGATGAAGCAGCTAGGAGGTGGAGGCATGCCACAAGATGCGGGTTTATCAGAATTCTGAAGAACAAGCTACAGAAGATAACAAGGTAGAATTCTTAGGAAGACCACATATTTAGATAATCACATCATCATTCCTAGAGTAGAACCCTAGATTATAATCTAAGTCCTTGTAGAATGAGAGGGGTAATTGGTACAAACATATCTAAATATTTCTAGTAATACCATAGGAAGCTAAACCTTTGATCATTACAAATTGTGAAATAATCATAAACCCTAAGAACTTGAAGTAGAAGATATAAGCTCATAAGTAAAGCTTAGAGTTAAAGCCTATAATATATAGGGTGAGAAACCATTCATCATTATAACCAAAGTTAACTATAAAAAGAAATATAGCTACTTTAACAATAGATTAAGAATATAATATAAATCCATTGGTAGAAGATAAAACCAATTCTCGGATCCTTAGTAACTAAAGGAGCACATGAAATATTAAGCAATGTAACCATTTTTACCCTGCATTGGGGAGAGTAAACCTAGCCAATACAATATGGTATCATCTCATACCTACAACCTAGAATAATATGTCAACCCTAGTTTATGTATCACTATGGTGATCATAATATAAAACCAGAGCCATAATTGAGATCCAAACCAATTGCCATTAGGTGAATATGATGAGAATCCTAGAGTTGTTCACTAGTTAAAGCTTATGCTTAAATATGGAACTTAAGGATAATCTAGTGCCAAACTCTATAATTAAAACCATAGGTGGTGATCAACCACTTATCATTATCACCCGGACCCAACCATGATGAGAGGAATGTCTACTCCAAGCCATTCAAAAGGTGTTATTAAATCTAATCCAAGTACCACCTATGCAATATGGTAATAATAAAACCTACAAAACTTTCATAATTAAGTATTCACATAAAAATGAAATGAGGATAAAAATTCATGCTTAATTGCCATTTTGAATAAAACACAAGTATGTAATATAATTCAAATATAAATACTTGTTCCAAAAGGAAAGAATGGTTTAACAATCATTTGCTATACAACTTAATGGAAATAACAAAGTAAGAAACTTGCAATTAAAAATTTGAATTAAAACCAGAATTCAAATTAAAGAATAAAACAGAAAATGAATAAAAGAAATAAGGGAAGAAGGCCTACCGGACCTTACCGTCGCACCGACCCGACAAGGAAGCCCAGCAGCAGCCCGGAACCGACCCACCTAGCAGCCCAATACCCCTTCGTGAAATATCAACACGAGGAGCTCGTCCTCATCCTCTCGTGAGCTGGAGAGCGACACGACGCCGTGATGATCTTCCCCTCTCGCCGGCAGCCTTCTCCTTGCTCCACTGTCGTGACGAGGCTCGCCTGCGGAACCCTATAAATACCCCACGGCGAACCCCAGGCTCGTTTTCTTCCTCATTTGCCCCAATTAAGCAAACCCTAGTCCGCCCGGCCATCCTCCTCGCCGCCGGTAGGAACCTCCCCAGACCAAGCCGTAATCACCATCAGCATCGCCATCCTCGACTTGTTCCTGCTGCAGAAGGAATTGAGCTGGAGCAGCCCATAGCACCGTCACCAAGCTCAACTCCCTGGCGGCCGTCGCCATGAATTCCGGCGATACCGAGCCACCATTGACGTCGCCATCAAGCTCTACGTGCTCCTGGTGAGCCCCCGAATCTCGCAGCGATGCATAGCTCGCTCGATTACATCTCGTAGCATGTCTAGCGCCGTAGACCCGTGAGCTCGCCGCTCGGCCCCGCCGCCGGCCAAGTTCCGGCGACCATTTGAAGGCGGCGCCACCACCATTAGGTTCATCTCGTCGTCCTCGTTCGAATGAGCACACGCACGCGCCCGCGGGAGTAGCCTAACGCCGACGACCACCGCCACAGACCGCCGGCCACCATGCCCATTGCCACGTTGGCAATTTTGACTGAGTCAATCACGCGTGGCAGGTGACCCGGTCACCGGCCCACACTGTCCGTGTCCGTGAGTAGCACGGACACGGGTGTGACTAGTGTTTTAGTTTATTTCATTTACGTGAAAATATCCGAAACTTCAAATAAATTTAGAAATTCCAATTTAAGTCGGAAAAATATAAATGAGATATTAAAATTCTTAGAAAAGAAAACTCTATCCAATAAAAATATAAAATGAAATTTTTATTTTTAATAAAAATTTAGTTATTTAATCCTTGTTATTCAAGCCTTTTATATTAATTCTAAATTCAATTAAACTTCAATAATTAGGAAAACTATCTAAAATAAATAAAAACCAGTAAGATAAGTAAAGAAAACCTTAACACTAATTTTCTTTATTTATAACTTATTTAATCCTTAATATTAGAATTTAAACCCTAATTAATAATTACCCTAATTATTAATGGTTTAAAGATAATAAAATGCCAAATTCAGTATTAATTTTATTTCAAAGTTATTAATAACTTCAACTTTAAAAATGAAGTTATTAATCTTAGAACTATATGGTAAATAGCAAACCCTAATTTCTTATTGAATGGTAATATAACATTATCATTGCTTGTGAAACCCTAAAACCCTAACACCATTAGGAACTCTAGCTCCATTGATTCATATGAACCCTAATTTGTTTCTAACCTAAACCCTAGGTTAGGAGATATGATCGTGATATTATCCTTTTGAATTCATAGAACCATAATTAGCAAATTAATACTTGCTATGTTCACATAAAATCTAGGAGTCCTATTATCAATAATGTAATGTATGCATACCTACTCAACCTAGTTGATCAAGTAGGATCAACCAAATCTAAACCCTAGCTTCCATTACCAAAACCCTCATCCTTAATTATCCATGCCTAGCATCACACCATTGTGATGAACCCAAATAGCAACCATGCTTATTATCTTGCATTAACCAACCACATTCCACTAAACCCTACTAGTGTGAAATGCTTAGGAACCATTCCATCTAAGAACCAACCATCCTTTACTTAGGGAATTAAATAGCAAACCTAAACAATCTCAACCTAATTGCTATACTTCTTATTATTTAAGAAGTATGTTCTTCAAAAGTTATTCTTTTGAAGTAAACCGAGAATCATCACCAACCCCGCTTATAAGGACCTATAAACCCTAGCCAGCTATCACTAGCAAGCTAAACTAACCTTGACAACAACCATGTATAATGAATTGCTTAGGATACCTAGGCTCATCTCAACCACCGCAAGCCCTTGATGTTGATAAATCCAACTAGGTTGTGATCCATCTAATACTTACTCCGAAACTAGATGAAATCATAGTCAACCATAGAACCCCACCAATCTAATTATCATACTTGTTCTTTATTTAAGAACATGTTCTTCAAAAGTTATTCTTTTGAAATATATAATAAGTAATCATCACCCATGCAATAATAGACTTAAAAATTGACAACTGCTCTTTACTTATTATACAACTACTATTCCTGGATGTGTATGATTATTACTATGCATTTTACCACCTGCTTATGATTCTAAAACAACATAACCCTGAATAAGAACCTTGTTTGTGAATCACTCTAAAAGTGCAACATACCCTAAGAAAATCACTTCAACTAACTAATCCTAAATCATCGGGGTTAGGTCACGCTTAGAGCGATTGCATCTCATACTTATGCATTATTGCATCCTTGGCAATCTTTTAAACATCGTCCTTACCGGACGATGATGCTATTTCAGAATTTGGAGTTATTGCGTATCGAAGACCTTGTCCGCATAATCTTGCGGTCAAGAAAGGCAAGTTCATCACTTGCTCATGCCATTTGAGTATTTCTATCAAATTACTTGCAAAGTATTATGGTTATCACTATTGCATAAAAATCAAAACCACTATTTTCATAACTATGAATATGACTATGTGGTGGGCAATGGAACCATGGATTGTGTTGATATGGTGGAGGTTCCATTGCACGGGTTTATATCCATCTAGGATTAAACAACAAATGTCGCCAGTGATTCTTGTGCCGTAATACCCGTGTTAACCATAAGATCCGGAGTGGGACGGAGTAGTCAAAAGTGTTTCCACCTCTCGTTCATCAACGGATGCGCTTTACCGTAGACACTTGTATCTTGCGGGGCAAGCGGTTGGTCGGGGAAGCCTTAAGTCCCCACGGCATAGTCCGTAGACACTTGTCGCTCGAAGTGCAAGCGGTTGGCTGGGGAGGCCTTAAGTCCCCACGGTATTGCGGTCTATGATGGGTTGCGGCTACCGGCGAAGGAGTTTGGTTCGATCCCAAACCGTCGTCGTGGTCGGGGTCCACCCGTGAGTGGGAGTAATGGGACCGACGAGGACCCGGGGTCGGGGCATGCAACAAAGGGTGGGTGTTCGAGGTAGCGGAGGAACATGATTGGCTAGACCTTATACCGGGCCTCACACCATAGGAAGTGTGGACAAGCTCGCAGCTTGGTTGGCACCAAGGTTAAGATCTCTTATGGGTAAAGCAACACACCTCTGCAGAGTGTAAAGAACCGTGACTCGTCACTCCTCGTTCCGGGATATGGAACTCGCGAACGCTGCCGGAAAGGAGCTCCATGAAGTTCTAGTAAACCGGTGAAGGCCGACGGACATAGCTCTTCCGAATAAAAGCAACCTCTTGAAGAAATGATTATGAAAACCTGCATTGGTATTAGACTTTACGGTCTAATGCTCGTAGCTAGTGCATTAAACACCTCTTTCCTATAATGAACTTGTTGAGTACGCTCGTACTCATCCCACTCTTAAATCCCCGCTTAGATATGGAGGCCACGAAGGAGGATCTACGAGTACAACTTGAAGATCGAGGAGTCAACAACTACTTCACGAGACAGAACCCTGTCAGAGAGAGTCAGATACCACATCCAACAAGGAGAAAACTTAGTTTAGCCATAGAAGGGAACTAGCTTCCTAAACCTAGCTCCTATTTAGCTAGAGTCTATTCTTAGCCTCTGTAGTTAGTGAAATACTCTACAAATAGAGTTCGTGTTAGGTTTAGACTACGAGTCGTTCTTCCGGAGTTTATTTGCGGTTTACCTCATTGTAAAGTATGAGGCTGTGTGGATCTTATGTAACGAGTCGATGTTGTAATTCTATGGACATGCCTTGGACCCGCATATGTTTCTGTTGTACCACTCGAGCGATATAATACTAGTGGAACCGTGTTTCATTGGTGTTATATCGGACTTGCATACTACACCATGCAGGTGGTATGTCGGGTCACCACAGATTGGTATCGAGCAAATGCTTTGACCTTAGGATTAAAACCCTTTAAAGGAGACCTATAGGATTGGTAGTGTCTATAGGAAGTTATCTTAGGTGAACAAAATACTTCTTATGACTTGAGATGGATATTCACTTGAGAATAATCCTGACACACTTGAGTCAACATTTCCTACCTGTCTTTCCTAAGTAAAGTTAGTTAGCTAGTCCCAAACATGTAGTACACCATGAAGTTCTTAAACAATAAATGAGTAGACCCCAGTTGGTATACAATACATGGTAGTCCAAAGAGAGGATACAACCATAAGGAAGATATCCTATTGGAAGATGTGTACCAACACAAGTTATGGTTAAGTAAGAATTATTCAGACCTGTAATAGGAGTAGTATCAAGTGATGAAGATAATTAAGATATCCTAATAGAAGATGTAGGCCCAGATAAATAATGAGTAAGTAAAATTGTCTAAACTTGGGAAACAATTGATTGTAAGTGATAAAAAACAAGTGATATGAGTATTATAGACCATGATAAGTCAATCATGGGAGGTAAGGAAGAGTGATAGGAATAATATATGTCTACTTACATGGTAGAGTTGTTACTCATATATGATTCACTTGAGATTCATTATGTGATGGAATAGAACATCATAAACATTTAAGAGGAGAACAATAAGAAGTCAAGTGCTAAACAAATAGTGCAAGATTTATATTCCAAAACCATGGGAACTGTGTCTAGTACATCGTAACCCTAGCTATATGGTAAGAACATATGGAAGTATATGAGCTATATTTCCATAGTTATGTGTTTAGAATAGCAATGCTAGAACCTAGACATCTCATGTGAGATAGTCCTTAATAAAATGAAGGTTAAGTAGTATTTCCAAAGAAAATTAGGTTAATCACAACTATCCTAGACCACTTTGTTTCAAGTTTATCTCATTGCAAATGTGCAATTAAGGTAAAGGTTGAGACAAATAGTAGAATTCCATATATTCGTGCTAAGTATCACGATATAAACCTATATTATGTGGTGTTATATACTACACATCTCAGCCTGATGTTTAGAGATGTCTTCCTCAACTATTATATTCAGGCTTATGATGGTGTGTATTATATGCACAAAGCTGAATCTTCTTGGATTTTATTGGAATTTCATTGTTTGACTAGATCCATACATGAAGTTTGACTTTGGTATGCAAATGCATGTTGCAATATCAAGTTCTTACTTGATGCTATAGATATAGAGGGTAATGGTATTCGTGTGAGGAAGTGACGAATTCTGAAGATTCTGAAGACAAGATGAAGGTTGATCAGAAAAAAAAAAGAGAAATAAAGTTGTGGGAAGTAACCACAATACTCTGAAGGAAGTACCATCCGAAACTCATGCTTACCTCAACCGAGGAGTACTTCAGTACATAAGAAGCATGAAGGTATGAAATATAATGATTATGGTGAAGCTCAAGCAGATCCATAGTCAACATAGAAGAGGGAATGCATGGGAAATCACTTAGGATACTATAATCATAGTGTCAGCTAGTGGTTTTCTTGCAAAATAAACCCTGAACGAAGGAAGGTGATATATGAAATCATAGCAGACATACTAAGACCATAGTTGGTATCAGAAGACCACAAATGGTATAGGATCAATACTGCGAGATAAAGTAGAAGGTGTCTCGTCCAGTTGATCAGAACCTATCATAGAATCCATTTTTTTTTCATATCAACTAGCCACAGTTGGTATAATAACCACAGTTGGTATCAGTTGGTAATACAAATAGTCCATGATTTAATTATTTGTAACAAAAGTTTGTGAACAAATAAAACCTTATTAGCCAAATAACAATGACCTATAAACATTTAGTCGAAGAATTCACATTGGAGGTTCACAATTGAGTGGATACACCACTGATATTATTCGTAAGACCTTAGAAGAGTACAACCCATAAGCTAGACCAGACTAATATTCTAAATCATAAACTCAATAGTTGGAAGAAAAGGAGTCGAAGAACATAAGTAAACTCTAAGGGGTAGAGTAAAGATTGAGTTGGATGTACAATGACTCAATACTTTAAGCTAGATAGAAGCAGAAGGTCTGAACAGAGAGGAAGTTCGATCTTATTTTCATAAGATTGTTGAACAATACCTTCAGAAGGAGGTCAGACCAGAAGCCGAGGTTCATACCTCGAGGACGTAAGAAGTGGATTATAACTTGATCAAGTGAGTAATATCTACTCGAAGTACTTAAGCTCAATTAAGTCCAAGATAAAGAAGTAGGACGAAGGAAATATCGTAGACCAAATATAGCTCAAGGAGGTCAAAGACCGAAGAGATTTGACCATACCAAAAGCTAAGACTAATGGAATGATTCCTTTCATGGAACCTAAATAAACCAAAAATAGTTATAGGTATCAACTATAAACCATGATTGGATGGACTAAATGAGTCTAATCCATTCTTAGGAAAATAAACCATCACAACCATTTCCATGGTTAGTACCTTATTAAGCACCATTACCGCAATTTTGGTAGTTAGGGAAAACAAAGACCTATTTTATCAAATAGGAGAATGTTTTCCAATCAGTCCTCAATTAAGACTAATAGGACAAGAAGAAGTCCCAATCATTGAATAATCAATGAGAAAGGAAACAAGCTTATAATATTGGAGGAGATCATGAAAGTAAAGGAAGTAATAGTTGTTCGATGTCAAACAGTAATGGATTCCAGGAAGAATCTGGACAAGGGATATATTCAATTATATCCAATAAGATCAATACGGAGTTCGAGAAAAGTTGTAGTCTGCACAAGTCAGATCCACACTTCGAAACGTGAGAGTTCAAACTTCGAGGACGAAGTTTAGTTTAAGGGGTAGAGACTGTAATATCCCAGGTAATGGGGTTACAAAAATAGAGGAAACAGATGTGTGCATTGCATTCATGCATAGAAAATGGGGGAATTTTCGCGCTTTAAAGTAAAACAGTCACAGTAACTGAAGTTTCACTTGACCTTGGTGGAATTGAAGTAGCTCATCAAGTCAAGCGCTATAAACCTCAATGTGACTTTACTAAAACCTTGTTTTGGGAAAAGATGATTTGATCTAAGGGGTTAGATCAAATGGAACTCAAATTAACACAACAACACTTTACTCAATGATCAATTGCTTGATCTCATAAAAGACCATAACATGGTATTCCTTGCCATAACATAAGAACATCTATTCAATTGGAAATCAAGTAACCATAAATGGAGAAACCATTCTTCACTTATCTTTTCCATGTCTTTAACAAATAAATATTCCTACCATGAACCTCATGGTATTTCCAGAATTAAACTCTTGAACTTAACCCCAACAAAGGCTTATCATTAAACCCTAGAGATGGGAGAGGTATATAACCAACAAAGAGATAAGAAGCAAACTCTAAATTATTAACACTTAAAAGTTAAGCAACTACCTTGGGGTATAATAGAATTCACTTTAAAACTAATTACCAAATATGGTAAAACACAAGGACCTAAGTGCATAAAAGCCCCACATTCTTATTTTAAGCATAACTATTTAAATATGTGGAATATCACAAAACTAAATTCATTTCCATTACGAATTATAGTTCAAACTATTTGAATAAAATAAACTATGAGTACTTTGAAACTCATATGATCATGCCTTGGTGAAATTAAACATCATCATTCAAAATTGGGGTATAATTCTTATTCTTGACATTTTGATCCCACTTATAATATAAATACAATCACATATGATATAGTGACTCAACCATAAGCATAAGATCATTCATAAGACAATTAGTAACAAAAGCCACTTGGCTCTCCAAAAACAAATCACAAGAGAGGATAATACCCATACCACATAGGATGAAAATATCTACATAGCTTGCATCCTAAGCAATGCCACCTCATGCTTAAAGGATTGCTATGGATGAGAGCATGACAACCAAGCACCTTACTCATCAAATTAAAGCAAGAGTCATCCACCCATGTGTCATGTTACTAGAGCATGCTCAAGCCTATAAAAGGGAGTCTCACACTCCATTCATTCCATCATCTTGCACCATGATGCAAGAAAACCAACACATTGAGACACCCCATAAAATAGTTAGGATCAAGATGAAGCAGCTAGGAGGTGGAGGCATGCCACAAGATGCGGGTTTATCAGAATTACTGAAGAACAAGCTACAGAAGATAACAAGGTAGAATTCTTAGGAAGACCACATATTTAGATAATCACATCATCATTCCTAGAGTAGAACCCTAGATTATAATCTAAGTCCTTGTAGAATGAGAGGGGTAATTGGTACAAACATATCTAAATATTTCTAGTAATACCATAGGAAGCTAAACCTTTGATCATTACAAATTGTGAAATAATCATAAACCCTAAGAACTTGAAGTAGAAGATATAAGCTCATAAGTAAAGCTTAGAGTTAAAGCCTATAATATATAGGGTGAGAAACCATTCATCATTATAACCAAAGTTAACTATAAAAAGAAATATAGCTACTTTAACAATAGATTAAGAATATAATATAAATCCATTGGTAGAAGATAAAACCAATTCTCAGATCCTTAGTAACTAAAGGAGCACATGAAATATTAAGCAATGTAACCATTTTTACCCTGCATTGGGGAGAGTAAACCTAGCCAATACAATATGGTATCATCTCATACCTACAACCTAGAATAATATGTCAACCCTAGTTTATGTATCACTATGGTGATCATAATATAAAACCAGGCCATAATTGAGATCCAAACCAATTGCCATTAGGTGAATATGATGAGAATCCTAGAGTTGTTCACTAGTTAAAGCTTATGCTTAAATATGGAACTTAAGGATAATCTAGTGCCAAACTCTATAATTAAAACCATAGGTGGTGATCAACCACTTATCATTATCACCCAGACCCAACCATGATGAGAGGAATGTCTACTCCAAGCCATTCAAAAGGTGTTATTAAATCTAATCCAGTACCACCTATGCAATATGGTAATAATAAAACCTACAAAACTTTCATAATTAAGTATTCACATAAAAATGAAATGAGGATAAAAATTCATGCTTAATTGCCATTTTGAATAAAACACAAGTATGTAATATAATTCAAATATAAATACTTGTTCCAAAAGGAAAGAATGGTTTAACAATCACTGCTATACAACTTAATGGAAATAACAAAGTAAGAAACTTGCAATTAAAAATTTGAATTAAAACCGAATTCAAATTAAAGAATAAAACAGAAAATGAATAAAAGAAATAAGGGAAGAAGGCCTACCCGGACCTTACCTGTCGCACCAGCCCGACAAGGAAGCCCAGCAAGCAGCCCGGAACCGACCCACCTAGCAGCCCAATACCCCTTCGTGAAATATCAACACGAGGAGCTCGTCCTCATCCTCTCCGTGAGCTGGAGAGCAGCACGACGCCGTGATGATCTTCCCCCTCTCGCTGGCAGCTTCTCCTTGCTCCACTCTGTGACGAGGCTCGCCTCTGGAACCCTATAAATACCCCACGGCGAACCCCAGGCTCGTTTTCTTCCTCATTTGCCCCAATTAAGCAAACCCTAGTCCGCCCGGCCATCCTCCTCGCCGCCGGTAGGAACCTCCCCAGACCAAGCCGTAATCACCATCAGCATCGCCATCCTCGACTTGTTCCTCGTCGCAGAAGGAATTGAGCCGGAGCAGCCCATAGCACCGTCACCAAGCTCAACTCCCTGGCGGCCGTCGCCATGAATTCCGGCGATACCGACCACCATTGACGTCGCCATCAAGCTCTACGTGCTCCTGGTGAGCCCCTGAATCTCGCAGCATGCATAGCTCGCTCGATTACATCTCGTAGCATGTCTAGCGCCGTAGACCCGTGAGCTCTGCCGCTCGGCCCCGCCGCCGGCCAAGTTCCGGCGACCATTTGAAGGCGGCGCCACCACCATTAGGTTCATCTCGTCGTCCTCGTTCGAATGAGCACACGCACGCGCCCGCGGGAGTAGCCTAACGCCGACGACCACCGCCACAGACCGCCGGCCACCATGCCCATTGCCACGTTGGCAATTTTGACCGAGTCAATCACGCGTGGCGAGTGACCCGGTCACCGGCCCACTCGTCCGTGTCCGTGAGTAGCACGGACACGGGTGTGACTAGTGTTTTAGTTTATTTCATTTACAGAAAATATCTGAAACTTCAAATAAATTTAGAAATTCCAATTTAAGTCAGAAAAATATAAATGAGATATTAAAATTCTTAGAAAAGAAAACTCTATCCAATAAAAATATAAAATGAAATTTTTATTTTTAATAAAAATTTAGTTATTTAATCCTTGTTATTCAAGCCTTTTATATTAATTCTAAATTCAATTAAACTTCAATAATTAGGAAAACTATCTAAAATAAATAAAAACCAGTAAGATAAGTAAAGAAAACCTTAACACTAATTTTCTTTATTTATAACTTATTTAATCCTTAATATTAGAATTTAAACCCTAATTAATAATTACCCTAATTATTAATGGTTTAAAGATAATAAAATGCCAAATTCAGTATTAATTTTATTTCAAAGTTATTAATAACTTCAACTTTAAAAATGAAGTTATTAATCTTAGAACTATATGGTAAATAGCAAACCCTAATTTCTTATTGAATGGTAATATAACATTATCATTGCTTGTGAAACCCTAAAACCCTAACACCATTAGGAACTCTAGCTCCATTGATTCATATGAACCCTAATTTGTTTCTAACCTAAACCCTAGGTTAGGAGATATGATCGTGATATTATCCTTTTGAATTCATAGAACCATAATTAGCAAATTAATACTTGCTATGTTCACATAAAATCTAGGAGTCCTATTATCAATAATGTAATGTATGCATACCTACTCAACCTAGTTGATCAAGTAGGATCAACCAAATCTAAACCCTAGCTTCCATTACCAAAACCCTCATCCTTAATTATCCATGCCTAGCATCACACCATTGTGATGAACCCAAATAGCAACCATGCTTATTATCTTGCATTAACCAACCACATTCCACTAAACCCTACTAGTGTGAAATGCTTAGGAACCATTCCATCTAAGAACCAACCATCCTTTACTTAGGGAATTAAATAGCAAACCTAAACAATCTCAACCTAATTGCTATACTTCTTATTATTTAAGAAGTATGTTCTTCAAAAGTTATTCTTTTGAAGTAAACCGAGAATCATCACCAACCCTGCTTATAAGGACCTATAAACCCTAGCCAGCTATCACTAGCAAGCTAAACTAACCTTGACAACAACCATGTATAATGAATTGCTTAGGATACCTAGGCTCATCTCAACCCTGCAAGCCCTTGATGTTGATAAATCCAACTAGGTTGTGATCCATCTAATACTTACTCCAGAAACTAGATGAAATCATAGTCAACCATAGAACCCCACCAATCTAATTATCATACTTGTTCTTTATTTAAGAACATGTTCTTCAAAAGTTATTCTTTTGAAATATATAATAAGTAATCATCACCCATGCAATAATAGACTTAAAAATTGACAACTGCTCTTTACTTATTATACAACTACTATTCCTGGATGTGTATGATTATTACTATGCATTTTACCACCCGCTTATGATTCTAAAACAACATAACCCCTGAATAAGAACCTTGTTTGTGAATCACTCTAAAAGTGCAACATACCCTAAGAAAATCACTTCAACTAACTAATCCTAAATCATCGGGGTTAGGTCACGCTTAGAGCGATTGCATCTCATACTTATGCATTATTGCATCCTTGGCAATCTTTTAAACATCGTCCTTACGGACGATGATGCTATTTCAGAATTTGGAGTTATTGCGTATCGAAGACCTTGTCCGCATAATCTTGCAGTCAAGAAAGGCAAGTTCATCACTTGCTCATGCCATTTGAGTATTTCTATCAAATTACTTGCAAAGTATTATGGTTATCACTATTGCATAAAAATCAAAACCACTATTTTCATAACTATGAATATGACTATGTGGTGGGCAATGGAACCATGGATTGTGTTGATATGGTGGAGGTTCCATTGCACGGGTTTATATCCATCTAGGATTAAACAACAAATGTCGCCAGTGATTCTTGTGCCGTAATACCCGTGTTAACCATAAGATCCGGAGTGGGACGGAGTAGTCAAAAGTGTTTCCACCTCTCGTTCATCAACGGATGCGCTTTACCGTAGACACTTGTATCTGTCAGGGCAAGCGGTTGGCTGGGGAAGCCTTAAGTCCCCACGGCATAGTCCGTAGACACTTGTCGCTCGAAGTGCAAGCGGTTGGTCGGGGAGGCCTTAAGTCCCCACGGTATTGCGGTCTATGATGGGTTGCAGCTACCGGCGAAGGAGTTTGGTTCGATCCCAAACTGTCGTCGTGGTCGGGGTCCACCCGTGAGTGGGAGTAATGGGACCGACGAGGACCCAGGGTCGGGGCATGCAACAAAGGGTGGGTGTTCGAGGTAGCGGAGGAACATGATTGGCTAGACCTTATACCGGGCCTCACACCATAGGAAGTGTGGACAAGCCTGCAGGCTTGGTTGGCACCAAGGTTAAGATCTCTTATGGGTAAAGCAACACACCTCTGCAGAGTGTAAAGAACCGTGACCTGTCACTCCCTGTTCCGGGATATGGAACTGCGAACGCGGCCGGAAAGGAGCTCCATGAAGTTCTAGTAAACCGGTGAAGGCCGACGGACATAGCTCTTCCGAATAAAAGCAACCTCTTGAAGAAATGATTATGAAAACCTGCATTGGTATTAGACTTTCCGGTCTAATGCCGTAGCTAGTGCATTAAACACCTCTTTCCTATAATGAACTTGTTGAGTACGCTCGTACTCATCCCACTCTTAAATCCCCTGCTTAGATATGGAGGCCACGAAGGAGGATCTACGGTACAACTTGAAGATCGAGGAGTCAACAACTACTTCACGAGACGAGAACCCCGTCGGAGGAGTCGGATACCACATCCAACAAGGAGAAAACTTAGTTTAGCCATAGAAGGGAACTAGCTTCCTAAACCTAGCTCCTATTTAGCTAGAGTCTATTCTTAGCCTCTCGTAGTTAGTGAAATACTCTACAAATAGAGTTCGTGTTAGGTTTAGACTACGAGTCGTTCTTCTGGAGTTTATTTGCAGTTTTACCTCATTGTAAAGTATGAGGCTGTGTGGATCTTATGTAACAGAGTCGATGTTGTAATTCTATGGACATGCCTTGGACCCGCATATGTTTCTGTTGTACCACTCTGAGCGATATAATACTAGTGGAACTGTGTTTCATTGGTGTTATATCAGACTTGCATACTACACCATGCAGTGGTATGCCGGGTCACCACACCATCCAAAGTGATAAATATCCAAGGTCCAAGTACTTGAAGTGCAGGAACTTTCTGGGCGCCATTGCAAGAAAAAAGATGCCTCCGGTATTTTATTTTTTTAAACGGATGCCTCCGGTATTTAATCATGTTCAACAGTACAAGTATTACATGGATATCTCTAGCACGTGATGATTTGAAGTTCTGAAGCACTGGTTAGCATATACTAAAACATAATAGACGCAAGCTCGGTATGAGAATAACAGACCATGTTGAACTGAATCCTGAAAATAAATAATAAGACATATTGCATGATTTGCACATGAGTTCCTATAGAGATTTGTATTCAGGCCTCCTGGTGTATAAGAGTGGACAGTTTTTGGAGTATTGATGTATATCACCCATCTTGTCACCTGAAGGTAGTGGAGCTTCTGCACTAGGCAAAATACCTTGAAGCAGGTTGTTTCATTGCAATCACGAATTACCAATTGCTCCAGAGCAAGAAAAAGTAAACTGAAGCATAACTTGCTAACCCATTGTAGCTGAAGCAAATTGTAAGGAAATGGTTATGAAACAGCACTGTGAAAACTTGAAGCAGAATTAGTCACTCCATGGAATCTGAAGATAACCTATGTAATAACTAAGAAAAACTAATCCCTCGAACTCGTTCACGAGAAAATAGCAGTAAGTTTACCTTTGTGATTTCTGATGAACCAACCATTGTAAGCAAATGGATGCTCTAAGGAGAAATCTAACTT
Organism: Lolium rigidum; assembly: GCF_022539505.1. NCBI lineage: Eukaryota > Viridiplantae > Streptophyta > Magnoliopsida > Poales > Poaceae > Lolium > Lolium rigidum. The sequence continues at coordinate 65,724,933 of NC_061511.1, forward strand.
GAGACCAGGCCAAAGAGTGAAATGAAAAGAAAATGACAAAATACCCCTTTCCATCGAAACCAGTATCAGGGTTGAGACTAACTAATCCATCGAAATGAGTATCAGCATCATGTTCTCTATGTGATGTTAGTTAGGCAGGCCAATTCCCCATTGGTTTAGAACATATGCACATGGGAGGAAATTTCACAGCAGCAAATACTTTCTTTAGAATGAATGCAGAACTGTATACATAAACATAGGAGTATTGTTTATGGGCATGGTTAAAAAGTATAAATAGCTTTTTAGTGGAATTTCAAAACTTTTCCCTGCATCAACATTTTACCGTTCCGCCGGACTAATACCACGTCCCACATGTAGGATGATTAATGGATGTTCAGAAAAGCGAAGTGTTTATGTACCATAGATGCTTCTATTCCTAGTACTTTTGAACTCAGAAGATATCTATTGGAGGTCTCCATATAGAAGCATGAAAACATACTCATATAAACCAATGAATTTATGTAAGAGACCAATTAATTCATATGAATTTAAAGTATCTAATCAGGATATTTTTAAAGATATTGGCAGTTGAAGTTCTAAGTTTGACTTTACATATGTCTAAGGCAATAGCCTTTAGGGACGGGAGGGAGTATGATCCAGATGTGTCACTTTCCCTGTGTAAGTAATATGAGCATGAATGAAAAAGCTGGTCCATACACAGTTTGACAAGTACAGGAAACCTAAGCTAGTAGCCTTCAAGTGGTGATCTAAACTTCATGGTTACATATCCGCAACATTCGATCAATTAAAACAGGCCTAAGAAATTTTAATTTAGCTTGATCAGGATGTGAATTTAATGTTGATGACCACTAGTTCATAAATTGGCAATTGAGTATTAAATTGCACAGTAGGTTAAAACAAATCTCAGGGTTTACTGTAAAGTGAACACAAATGCTTCAAAGTTTGCATTGCCTCCAAAAGAAGTATGTGATATTGCACAAAATGTGGACAATATATTTTATACTGTAGAAGATATGGTGTGCTGAACAAAAACAGAGTATAACTGGCACAATGGCAAAAACAAAATTTAACACAAATTTTGTTGCTCAAGCTGTTAATATAATGTTCCCCACACACAAAAAAAATGCAGACATAATGTTGATATTTGCTTATTTGACAATTCACAATGAAAGCAGCCACTCTAGCAAACTAGCACTACTCAATGATTTACTGGGATATTAGTCACTGCTTTGAGAAATTAAAAGAGCACACAAACGGAAAGTCTATAACAGTAAACAAACTTTTTAGTCAGAAGAATAAGCCGTTTTAGAGAATAGTAGCAAGCTAGCCCAGATTTTATACATATATAAGATGCACCGTTATATTGGTAATTGAGCGTGTGGTAGTGTTAATGAGCAACTACTAGTTCATCCATTGGTAATTGAGCATGTAACTGCACAGTTGGTTCAAAAAAAGGCTCAGGGTTTACTGCAAAGTGAACCTAAATGCTTCATATTAAACCTAAATGTTCCCCGCCAAAAAAAAACTGCAGATATAATGTTGATATTTGATTATTCATATTGAAAGTAGCCACCGTAGCAACCTAGCAGTATCCAATGAATTACTGGGTAATTAGTCTGCTTTGAGAAATTAAAAGAGCGCATAAATGGAAAAGTTATAACAGTAAACAACCTTTTTAGTCAGAAGAAAAAAACCATTTTAGAGAATAGTAGCAAGCTAGCCCAGATTTTATTCAGATGCGGCATTAGATACAGGACATAGTTAAGATGCCGCATCATCATCACATAGAGAGATCATCATTTGCAAGAGCCTGAGATTCTCAAATGACAAGATCACTAGAATTAGCTGAATGATAAAACAAATTTTCATAATCTATATACAGCTAATAACCAAGGATGAAGATACTAGATTTTGCGAGACTTGGTTGCCCTCTCGAAGATATCTGCTATGACAGCAGGGCAAGATCTTTTGAGGCAAGCATAGCCTTCGCTTGCCACCACATCATCCGTTCTGTCCGGAGAAGCGATAAAGTCAAGGCAAGCATCTTTGAGGCGGCAGCACTGGTGCTGGTCGGCTAGAGCTAGAGTAGTGGTGACATTCCGAACATTAAGAGTCCTGCAAAGGATGCTCTCGCACAGCACCTTCATCCTTTCCATGGCGTACCTATCCGCATCCACGAGCAGGTGCTTCACCATTTCCTCAGCATCATCTCCAACGAGATGGTCCATGGATGGAAGCGAATCCGTGTAGATGAAGTGGAGCAGCGCGCCGAAGACAGCGGGCTGCATATCCTCTATGGGTATGGTCTTCCTTGCCCTGTCGCCCATCGGGCCGAAGAGGTCGGCTTTGAAGACCCGCGACCGCATCGCGAGCACGAGCTTGTGCGCGGGGAACACCTCCCCTCGGACCTCGAAGGCGACGTCGGATTCGTCCCCGGTGTCCAGGAGTTGTCTGAGGTTATGTGAGAGGTCGGAGGGAGGCACTTTGATGTCGAAGGTGGTGGGAATCAGGGCCAGCTCGGGTTCTTTGATGACAGTGATGTCGCACTCGACCACGAGGCTGTCGTCAGCGTGCAGGTAGGGCAATGGCTGCAGGAAGTCCTCGCTCATGTATGTGGGCGGGTTGGAGCGGAAGAGCAGGGGCTTGTACCGGGCGAGCACGACGGAGGGCGGCAGCTTGCCGGCCTGGTGGAGCAGCCTGACCTGGAAGGTGGCCCTGGCCTGGGCGTGGGCGGTGAGGAGGTCGAGGGAGACGGAGGCGTCGCGCGGAGAAATTGGGTGGGGAAAAGTGACCTCGAGCCATCAGGTTGGGCCGGCGGCGAATTGGGTGGGGAGGGGTAGAGGGCGACGAGGTACGGGGCCTGCGGGGAAAGCTCGGAAGGAAACACGAAATTAGCTTCGTGAGGGGTCACGTCTTGAGCGTCGCGGAAATCCCAGTCTGCAACGAGGCGACTGGAGTAAGTTTTGTTTGTTTGAAGGAAAAAAAAAAACGAGTCAACTTAAATTAGCGCACCAGAGGACTTTGCGAGCGTGCACCATTAATAAGTAAACCTGCACACGAAGCGAACGAGGCAACATTAATTAAAAGGCCGCAACTTGAATTCCAGCAAAGCGAGCGAGCTCACGAACCGAAGCGACCAACCCTTCATCGCGTGATCACCATACATTTGATGTTAATTTCGCATCATCAAGTTGAAGCGTTCATTCGTCATGCACTTGCTTTCTTGGGACGACCCAATCGTCCCAAAATCCAGCAATGATGGGACGCTCGCAAACGCAGATCGCTCCGAAAAGACTATTAACTAGTACCCTGTTTCCACCCATGGATGATTTTCCCGAAAAGACTCTAATAGTATCACTTTCCAAGATGGGTCCCAAATTCAAGTGCTTCGCCTCCCAAAACAAATCAACATGCATCCAAAACTCATACTAATCGGTTGATCACTCCGCAATCGAATTGAAGCTCGGACGCTTTTACATACAGATTTCTCGCTCGGTTTCGTAACACGCTTGAAAAATATAAACTGATGCTCCATATAAATTGTTTCCCCATGGCCAAGAAATATGTATGCTGCACCTACTACCCTGGATGTCCTCCTCATTTCTTCTCCTTGCACAAGAACCTCCTTGCACAAGAACAAAAGATCATGCCAAGTTCTAGACCTGATATATACAGACTAGGAAAACAAAACATGATGGTCAGCTCTAGAGACCAAACTAACCACCTCCCACTTTCCAAGAAACAATCATACAAATCAGCTTGGTGTTCTTCTAAACTACAGCCTCACACTTCTCCTGCAGGACAAATTCAGAATCAACTCCGGGTCAGGCATATAACTCGTCATGAAATGCAGCAACCAAGTACTATACTATGACAATATGAGCTGGGTAAGTTTGGTTCAAATTTAGACGCACAGCCTGATTGATATCATTTTAATTGCAAAAAACAACAGTATGTCTAAGAAGTGGCCGAAAACTAAAAAACTTGCATCTACGGGGAGTCACATGGCAAAAGATCAGTATGGATAAAATCCAATTACTCTCTAAAAGCCACTAAACATAACCTACAAAAGAGCAACAGTACCATTCAACGCAGGCGCTTTAAAAAGCTACAAATGGGTGCTCCCAATAACATAATTAGCATTAACTAGAAAATGGGATAAACCAAAGCTCCTGCAAATACATGATTTCATACTAGATGCTATAAGAATGGAGCAGGAACCAAGGTACACAGCTACATCCAAACTATCCATGTATGTAAAAAACAAAACAAGACCACCTTCCCTGCCTTTTAGACCAGAGGGGCTACGCTACTATAGCCCATCTCCAGCCGTTCCACGCTCTGCAAGATGCCCTCTCTTTGGTCCAGATGGCAAGCATGGACTCGGAACCCGAGCTTGATGCTCCCTGCAGGTCAAATATCAGGTTCAGCGGCAGCAACATAAATCACAACAGCAACAAAATAATCCAATGGCACCATGCCGAATTCAAGATATAAAAGCAGTGCAAAATATGTGTAATCTGGAGTGCTGTTTTACATCAGCATGCCAGGATCAATCTAAACACTTCATTTTAGTTAACAACTAATTAGGTGCAGCTATTGCCTCCCCACGAATTATTCCATCAATAACATACCATAGCAACTTCCTCTCCTTATGTAAACCAGATGGCAGTATTAAAAGAACGATCACAAATCTGGCGCCAAAAAAAAACCAGAAGCTGTCCTAATAAGCCTAACTGGTGCCGATTGCATGTTAGATCAACTAAAAAATGCCAGATCAAATCTATGTTATCTAAGCAAAGTCAAGAACCAAATTGACTGCAGAGAACTACGATATCCATGCTCTAACTGATTTGCATTGCATAAATACCAGGCAACAAGCGAGCTATGGCTTTGCAAGCACCCGCAAACAACCAATACAAATCGGATTAGCATGTAATCAAGGCACAGAATCTGGAGTAATTCCGCTAAGACAAAATATTATAGAGCTCGGCTATTCACCATACGACGAGTGCATTTGGTCATTACCTTGAGATACAGGAAAGAAGTAGATGCGCAGTTAATCATCTGCTACTTTAGCTTGGTTATCTTCTCAACTACAGCCTCAGGTCTTCTGCAAGACAAATTCACAATCAACTACAGGTCAGCCATATAACTTGTAATGAAATGCAGCAACCAAGTACTATACAATGAGAACATGAGGGGTAAGTTTGGTTCAAATTCAGATGCAAAACCTGATTGATATCATTTTTATTACAAACAACAGTATGCCTAAGTGGCTGAAAAGTAAAAAAAAAGTGCATCTACTGGGAGTCACATGACAAAAGAACCGTATGGATAAGATCTAATTACTCTCTTAAAGCCACTAAACACAACCCACAAAATAGAGTACAGTACCATTCGACGCAGGTGATTTAAAAGCTACACTTAGGTGCTCCCAACAAAATTATTAGCAGCTATATTACTATAGCATTAACTAGAAAGTGGGATAAACGAAAAATCTTGGAAATACACAATTTCATGCTAGATGCTATAACAATGGAGCAGGAACCAAGATACACAGTAACATCCAAATAATTCATGTATCTAAACATAAAACATCAGAAGAAGAACAAGAATCATGCTTGGAAAAACCAAAACAATACCGCCTTCACTGCCTTGGGCCAGCGGGGCTGCTACTATAGCCCATCTCCAGCCGTTCCACGCTCCATAAGATGCCCTCTCCTTGGTCCAGACGGCAGCATGGACTAGAAACCTGAGCTTGATGCTCCCTGTAGGTAAAATATCAGGCACAGCGGCAGCAACATAAATCACAACAGCACCGAGATAATCAAAAATGGCACAATGCCAAATTCAAGATATAAAAGCAGTGTCAAATATGCGTAATCTGGAGTATTGTTGAACATCAGCATACTATGATCAATCTGACTGGAAAATACATTTCATTTTTATTAAGCTATAATAGACTAAGCAATCGGGCCAGGAAGCACTTCATTTTAGTTAACAACTAATTAGGTGCAGCTATTGCCTAACACAAAATATTCCATCATTAACATACCATAGCGACTCCCTCTCCTTTATAAACCAGATGGCAGTATTAAAAGAATGATCACAGATCTGATTCCTTGCTTTGACTGAATATACGTTGACACCCTTCAGTATTAATTTTCAGAAGCATTGATTTTCAGAAAAAAACATGTAAACTGCTGATTTGGATACTACGAGTACTTCATTGTAGTACACCAACAAGCTGTTGTACTAGTATTTCTACAAGATAGATGAATGAAACGACATGCATTACTGCATTAGTACATCACCATGCAGTGCAAACCAAAGCTTCAACCCCTTCCGTGCTATGCAAAAAAAAGACTGACACGAGCTCTGAACAGAATAAGACCTAAAAATGAAAATTTTGCCCCAAGCAAAGAACAATAATCTCGTCCACTTCCTGAGCTGATGCAGCACCTGCAAAGATACAACAAAAATGTCAGTATAATTTTCTGGTGGCTGGCAAAAGCATGCTAGATATGCTAGATATGCAAGTGAATGAACTAGTAATACGAAGACAAGCAGCAACCTTGGGTGGTCCTGCAGCTAGGCCGCTGCAGGGGTGCTTGACGACGGTCGAGGACGCCGGCGTCTGCGAGGGCCGAGGCTTGGTAGCCGGCCGCATCTGCTCCGCGTGGTAAATCCATTCACCGCGCCGTGGCACCACCACCCGCTGTCTCGCGCCGCCGCCATGGACGGCAAGATCGAAGCTTGACAGCCGAGAACCTGGGCTAGGGTTTGTGGCGGGGGCTCCGATTTGGTGGAGCCATGCCGTAGAGTAGAGAGAGTAGGAGGATCGTATGCCGGGGCGGTGGTCGGCGGGGCAGAGACTCGCCGGAGTCGGGCGGGATCTGCGGTGCCGGCAACGGAGGCGGAAAGGGGAAATATGGAGGTGGGATTTCGTCTCAGATTTCGCCTAAATTAAAACCAAAGACTTGTGAAGTTTTTGTTGGGCTCAAAGTTTCGTCTCGTCCCGCTGGGCCAAATTCCAAAATCGTTTGGCAAAATACAGCGCGGGAAATATTAATCTGGATCGATTGCATGCATTAATTTTGGTTCACGTACTCGATTTATATGTTAATTTGGTACAAAAGCATGTCCATTTATATGTACTGGATTCTCAATAAAACGAGCGCCAAAAAACACATGCAAATGTACATAAGTTGGATTTCACTTGGTTTGATTTGCTTTAGCTATATCGTGTCTCCCCATTCAATATAATCATCCGGCAAAAGCAAAATCATGTACTCCCTCCCTTCATAAAATAACATCGGACATTTTTTAAAATTTGAATGTATCTATACACTAAATACATCTAAATTTAAATAAACTAGTGACATGATTTTATGGATATAGGTAGACTAGTATATGTCCCGCAAAACAAAGTCATGTACTTCCTTTGTTCACAAAAGAGTGCCTTAACTTTGTATAAATTTGCATATATCTACAAACTAAAACATGTCTAGATGCATGCATATTTTGATAACGTTGAGACATCCTTTTGTGGATAAAGGGAGTGCCAAATATTACCCTTTCCTTTTCTTTCCCTTGTAGGGTCTACCATATATGCCCGCATCCGGGACCTCGTCATAATTCTCCAAATAATACATCGAAATATGCAAGGGATCGAGATGATCGACCGCGCCATTATGTCTAGCTGACATAGATAATGGCCGAACTGCGGATCTAGACATGTATCTAGACAATTATACTTTTTCCTACCGAGCACGATATACTTAAGCTATGATTTTCCAATCAAGCTTTGATAGATGTAGATAAGTGGTGTTGTGGTTAATGAATCAATTATTTGATTGCCTAAATGGGATCACGGCGTCGAGACCGTTATGTTCGTGTGACGGTTAGAGTTGTGGGGTCTTAGTTTGATGAAATGGGGGTGCAGCGATTGCGGCATGAGCTATGATCCATCGTGGGTGCATATCTGAAATCTGTGACGAGAGCCCACTACTACAGATTGGCTTACCGTCGGCGCACCGAATTTGCTACCGCCGGCGGATTGGCAAACACCGTCGACTACCATGCCGGTGGTAATATAATACCGCCGGCCGTTCCCAATCCGCCGGGGGTAAGCCATCCTATCGCTGGCATTTTAACAGAACCGCCGGGGGTATGTCTCGCAAGAAAACAAAAAAAAAGGTATGTTGGTCCTCCCTGACTAGGGCAGGCCACCACGTGCAGGGCACAGATCAGGAATTTTACACAAACACCCTAAAAGAAAAAAGAAAAAGCCATCGTGTCTCGTCACTGTCCGAACGCCCTCCTTGAGCACCTCCTCGATCTCCACGATGAGGTCGTCGGGGATCTTGGCGCGGATGGTGAGGCGGCAGTTGGCCATGACTTGGATGGCGCCCGTAGAGGCGTGCTCGACGCGGAGGCGGCGGAGGTGCGCGCCCATGGCCCACTCCTGGATCCATGAGAAGCCCTTGACCCGCGGCGGGGACACGATCTCGAACACGATGTTGCGGCACAGCGCGCGCCAGAGCGGGCCGTAGGGGGCGGAGTTGATGGTGCACTTGCCGACGCTGAAGAGGAGGCGGATGGGGCTGCAGCAGCTCCAGCGTGCCGTCGACGGAGGGGCGCGGCGAGGAAGACCACAACGTGGAGGATGGGGAAGAGCTATAGGGAGGGACCGAGGCGGCGCCTTGAAAAGGGGGAGCATGGGAGGGCGACTGGCGACGGGACCTGCAGGCAGATGGTGGTCACCGTCGGTAGGACACACAGAGAGAGAGGGGGAAAGAGATGAGGGGCGTGGTTCTCTCCGCTGTTCTATCCTGAGGAAGGGGAAGAAGGGGCGTGGCTGGGGCCTTGTCTTGTAGTAGGTGGCTGGGTCCAGGCCTCGTGGGGTGGAGACGTGGAGTGTGGGGTAAATACCCCTGGCGAATTAGACTGGAAGCGTATTTGTATTCGCCGGCGATAGTAAGCTTACCCCCGGCGGTTTCGGGCCCAAACCGCCGGCTGTAAAGGGAGGCTCATCCGGGTGCTCATTCGGGCGCTTATCCCCGACGTTTTGAGTACCAACTCGCCGGCGGTAAGGCCCCTATCCCCGGCGACCAGAAACAAGCCCGCCGGCGATAAGTTACCCCTGGCGACCACAAATCCTTCCCGCCGGCGGTAACAAGTGCGTCTATAAGCCTTTTTCTAGTAGTGGCAATCGGATCCCAGATGAATAGCCTAGGTGTGAGGTTGGATTCCGTCGAGGCACTAACTTTTGTGAGAATTTGGGATATTTCTTGGTTGGCCATGTTCCCATGACATATATTAATACAAAAAAAATCTCACATGGGATTTCTAAGCACATCGAGCCCACATATTTCGATTATGCATGAAACCGTGCGAGGAAGGGTCGGAAACCGTTTCCCACTTGCATGGGTTTTTCAATATTGTTTTAAAAGTGTGGTGTAAAGTCATAACTCAATACCCATTTGTGAAATGGCACTTTATTCACAAATAGGACTATCTCGGAGTAAGGTTTTGCACTCATAGTGCGAAACTCACACATCGGGGCCACCGAACCAGCTCTTGGGAGAACTTGGGATCTTTTTGGGCTGAGCATGTTCCTTTGATTTATAGTAATACAAATACAAAAAAAAGATTAAATTTCATGGGGTAACCTCGTTCGAATGACCGCTATGAGGTACACGACATCGGTCCCACAAATTCGGGTTTTGCATGAAACTACGCGAGGAAGGCTCCAAAAACATTCACACTTGCATTGGGTTTAAAATAATAATAGTATAAAGTGTGGTGTAAAGTGGAGAAGCCAATACACATTTTTGAATGGCACTTTCACAGACAAGGAAAATCCTATACGAAGGTTCTTTACTTATTGTCCAAAGATTTAGGGTTTTGCATGAAATTGTGCGAGGAATGGTCGAAAACCCTTCGCCACTTATAGAGTGTGGAGTAATACACATGTTTGAATGCTTTTTTACTTCACAAACATGACTTATAGACCAAAACTTGCACATTGGGGCCACCGACCTAATTATCGGGGGAACTAGGGCTCTTTTTTTATTGGGGCACGCTGAGCGTCCCCCGGGGGATCAAATCCCCGATCCCCCGGGTCCATAGCCGTGCGATCTCATCAACAGTTCACTAACAACCGTCAGCGTCAGATATTTCTGTGCGCTCTTTCCCCGACCTCGTCTCTCTCCCCAACCTCAACTTCGCTTCACATGGGCAATTCAGAAGGGAAAATAAGTACACGGCTCTGCACATTAACCACCCAGCTCAGCGACCGGCGGAGCTCCGCCGTCAGCCGCGACCTCCACTGAGGGAGGCGAAGCTCGCAATACTTGTCCCCTTGCATCAATGGCGGCGATGCTTGCTGCAGCACGCAACCAACCTGTAGCGACGACGGCGGCGACTTGAAGCAGCGCTGGCGGCGGTTCCCGAAAGTTCAGCGGCGCCGGCGACAGATTGTAGCATCACCGGTGGCCTTCGTAGCAGAGCCAAGGCCGTTCATATCAGCAGCGGCGGAGGCCTTTCGTAGCAGCGACGGTGTGCATGGCTTGCGCGACGACCGGCAGCCGTGTGTAGCAGCGGCGGAGGAGGTATGTAGCAGCGCCGGCGACAGTCTGTAGCACCGCCGGTGGTGGATGGCTTGCAGCAGCCCGGCGTCCCGTATGTAGCAGAGCCGACGGCGGTTTGTAGCACCGCCGGCGGCCGTATGTACTAGCGTCAGCTGGTTTGGCTTGCAGCAGCCCGGCGTCCCGTATGTAGCAGCGCTGACGGCGGTTTGTAGCAGCGCCGGTGGCCATATGTAGCAGCGCCGGTGGTGGATGACTTGCAGCAGCCCGGCGGCGGCCGTTCGTAGCAGCGCCGGCGGCCCATGGCAGCAGATGTGAACTGAGTTGGCAGCAGGGTGGAGGGACGGCTTGGAGCAGCAGTCGACGATGGCGAGCGGTGGCGGACGACTGATAGCTTCCGTGCCCCTGACGTCACTGCTGCCATGCCTTAGTAGCGGCGCTGTCACACCGGCAGCAGCGAGACGTTGGGTAGAAAAAGGGGGCAGGGAAAGGAGGTCTTGGGCGAGGGTGGTGCGGTGGTGTGGGAAACTACGGCGGCGGCGTTGCAGCATAGAGAACCGTCGGTGGCGCTGGGCGAGCTCCATCTCACTTCGTCCTCTCCAATCTCCATGGATGGGTGCGGGTGAATTTGGGGAAAATGGAGGAGACTAGATGTACCGGACGGAAAAGATAAACGAGTGGTGAAGAAGGCGTCGCAGCGTCGGTGGTTCGTGGGCCCATCGGGACGCGTGGCGTTCGTTGGAGGCGGAGGATGCGGTGCGTGAGATCCTCCGGAGGATTGCCAGCTTTTTCCTTTTTTATTTGATCATGTTCCTTTGACCTATATTAATACAAATAAAGATCAAAGTCGGTATGTTGTATGGTTTCGATGTTGGGCATGAGTTGGAGGATGCAGTCCATGTAAGTGATGACTGTAAAACAAAGATGCTTTCCTCTACTAGACCGGGCATGAACCGTAGTTTGATTATTGCCGAGTAGTCCATACATATGGGTGCCCGACCATTCCGCCTCCTTCTATCATACCGCGGTACATACTAGGTTGATAGTTGTCATCATCGGTCTTAGGTCCTGCGGCGATTTCATGAGCAAAGTATACGAGGAAAAGAGCGGGTACACCAAACACCAACTTTGACGATGTTGTGGGACGTCTCTTCTTGGCAGTGCCTACATGATCTTGACGCTAGTTTTATTTTGGCCTATAACGGTGACTACCAACATTTGCAAGCCAAGATTTTGTGCAGACTAAAGCAGGGGAAATTCCTCTAAAAAAGCAGGGAAATCTTTGTTGATCCGCGTAAACGAAATTTCATGAGATGGGCATTAGTATCATAAATGGCACGAGAATTGAATGAATAGAAATACAATCGGAACCGTCGCGGGCAATGACTCAATTTATTAAGTACTCAACCCCGAGACGACGCCCCCACTTCACTCCCTATCCCTACGCCTCACCCAACCCCAAGAGTTCCTCTCCCCGCCGCCGGTCGCCGTCGACCTCTCTCCCCTGCCCGCAGAGCTTCGCCTCACCGCCGCCGAGGTCCGGAGCCGGACGCCAAAGTACTAATGCGTCCAAGCGCGCAGCTTTCTCCGCGGCCCTCGCGACTCCAAGGTGGGCCGGCGAGGCCGCGCGCCCCCTCTTCCTCGGCGACCGTGGATCTTCTCCCAACGGAGGAAGGGCCCCTGGATACGGCGAGCGTGTCCTCCGTCAGCAGACTTCTCCCGCGAGTCCGAGCTGGGGACGAAGGCGAGGGCGGCGGCGGTTCTGCGGCCCTCGCGCTTCCCCTGGGTCAGCATCTACCTCGTCGGCGCCAAGTTGCGGAAGGGGAGCCGCCAGGCACACGACGACGAGCTCCGCAAGGCTGCTCGCTGTATATCCACGACTTAGGTAGGTCCCTCCTTCTCCTATGCGACTCCCATCTTTGAAATGCTCAAGACGTTGCTCGGAATGGTGGCGAAAATTTTACACTAGTTTATATTGACCGGATAGGCCATGATACAATCGACCCATACATGATGACTAAAAGGATCACCAGAAAAACAACGAAACGAATTTCAGTTGTTGTTCTACAGCACTCATACGTGCTGTAATAATGATTCATGACGGATAAATATGTTTCATAGGAATTGGGTAGCAGCCGCTGTGATTCAATTGCACATTTCATTGATCAACACTCAACACAGTAACAAGGTCCTGTATTTCTCTTTGTATTATTCTTCAACTGTTGGTTCCAGCTTTTGGAAAACAATTTGGGGGATTGTTACATGTAGATTTTGTCACGATTCATGACTCGTCTCGAGCTAATGAGTGTTAAAAAAATGTTTCTTTTTTTTATATTGGTATGGCCTTTTTGTAGCAAGAGAAACTATACCCAGAAAGATGATGCAATGAAGATGATTTCCAGGGTCATGTGCTTTCTTCTCTCCTTTTCCCCAGCATGCAATCTATTCCTTCTATTTTCATTTTCTTTTCCCTCTCCAATTATTTATTTTCCTGTGAGATTTATTTAAATTGACTATCTTCCGTATATCCCTTCAGAATATTCTGGGAATCAAAATTATTTGAAGGGCAAACAAATCTAAAAGAACCATAGTACATATTGTGTTGAAGCAGTACCTCTTTCCACTATGCTGTTACAACTTTGGATGTTACGCGCTTATTTTGTTTATCAATTCCTAGATCCATAAAAATATACAATTTCTTATGTTATAGATTTGTGTTACAGAAATGGGTAGAAAGGCTCCCAATGAATATTATCAATGAATTGCGTATTATTGTTGCCTGTTGCACGAAAATACTGCTAGGTTATCTCAATGCAGTTAGGCATTTAGTCTTTTTTTTTGTTCAGAGACGTGCTATTCTCTACAGTGTTTTTAGGTGTGCTTGATTGCTCTTTTCGTCAGGTACAAAGAACCAGCACCCTGGGGATGTGTACGGCAAGGCAGCAGCTGAAACTGTAGCGCTGAGCTCAGCTTGCTTATGCTCCTACTTGTGCTCGAGCAGATTAGGAGAGTACTCTGGTGATGCTCAATTCATGTCTTTGATTAAGTGGATTACGTTGATGATTCTTGGTTATGTCATTGCTACATGGATTAGGGGAGTTAATGATTTATGTGGTTTATAGCTTCTGATAAATAGTTATGCTGCAATATAATCCTTGTAGCTGTTGATGCATACATCTTGCAATATAGCTTGAAGTTGCAGATTTTATCATCAGAGGAACATATATTTTGATACCCAGAGAATCCATTTCATCATCAGAGAAACATATATTTTGCATCAATATTTGTTCAAACTGAGTGTCTGATTGATGTGTTAATATGTAGGCAGCAATGTATTTTTAACTTGTGCTTTTTTTTTTTTGCCTAGTAGCTGTCATGTTAAAAAACTTGACTCTGCAATTTCCGTAGTAGGAGCATCGATATGACTATGTTTTTAAATGTGCACTGTTATGTTTAACAAGTTCCTTCGATTGGTTTTTGAAACCAAATGTTGAATTCTTGCTGTCATTTCATTTTTTTCTGAGGTAATGTCCATGTTCTGGTGGCCGTTCATGGTCTTTGTCATCTTCTACACAGCTTTTACTTTGTATGCTGACTTGTGGAACACATGATAGTCTATTTCTTCATTTCCCTTTGGAGATATCAAAGTGGAGTTCTGTTTTGCAACTTGCTGAAATTCTTAACCAAGGAAACTTGAGATTATCAAAATATTTTTCCTAGATGGCTTATGAAATTAGAATAACAAGGCAAATTATGATATAATCTTGATTTTTTCCATCAACTGTGAAACAATAGATGGGTTTCAAATATGATAAACCATTTCTGCTTTGTTTGCTCTTTCTAGTACTAGAACACTTTTTGATTTAATTTTGGTCAATATCAGGTACGCTTTGTTCTTGCCTTCATTTCCTCGGATGAAGAGTAGTTTATATTGATTAACTTGTGATTAATTGAGTTACTTGGTTGTTTATTTAGACTGGATGTTGTGATGCAACTACTAAGTAGTGTATGTTCAAGTGATTTAGTTTCACCTTGTAAATCATTGAAGTATAACCAGATATTGAAATCGCTAGTTTGGTTTTATTCGTAGCTCTTGGCATGGTGTGGGTGTTGTTTTCACCATTTCGTTGCTTTTTTTTTTAAATATGACTCTACTGCCTAATGTGCATGCATATAGGCTGCACAAGTCTTGTTTTTGACATTCTGATTCTGTGGCCATCTAGCTTATATGCATCTTCCTACTTAAAATGTGCATGTTCATCTCTCTTCTGTGTGTATATCATATTTATGCCTTTTATGTTCTATGTTTGCTACCTTCTTAATTTTGATTCTGATTTTGTTAGAGGTTGTTGTCCGGGGCATTGAGTGGTTGTAGTGGTAGGACCAACTTTAAGATCCCATCCCCGTTCATCGAGTACTGCAACAAGCACATCAATGTAACCCTATATGTCGTCATCCTGGTAATCAATCTTCCTGTACAAATGACCATGATTAGTATGTATGAAGCCATGATTGTATTCTTGGTGGTCTTCATTTCCCTTGATTATTTGTGTGATTATATACTCAATTTGTAATCCCATCATGTTTGTAATTGCAAAAGCTTTTCATTACTGTGTATGTGTATGGTGTTATCTACATGTATTGTTGTCAAACAATTTTCGAGTGGATCATATTTTGATGATGTTTTGCCTAAGATGAACTCTTTTGCTGCTGAATTGATGTCTGTGTTGATGCATATCGAAAAGATGAATTTCTGTTCCCAAATTGTTGGCTGACTTGGAAATTGCTACAGGGCCTGGAGCATGTATGTGGACCGAAGGAAGTTGCGGCAAGGAAGCACTGTTTTTGCAGGTACTTAATCGCATGAGCAAAACTTGTATAAATTGAGGTTCTGGGGCTGGTAGCTAAGCTATCAACCTAGGCATACTCTCTGGCAGCTGTTGCATTTACCTAAGCAGTAGCTACTTGTGCACTTGTTAATTCGCAAGGTCTAAAAGCCTCACCCATTCCTTTGAGACTGTCCAAGTCAACCCCATCAGCGGTGCATGCACAACTGCCCCTTGTATTAATTTTTGTGTGTGTGTATATTAAGCTATATACCATTAGATCCAGTAGAGTCCCCCTTTTTGTTTGTTACAGTACAGTGGCTGTCCGGCCGCTCTGCTGCTAGACGCGGCCTATTTGACTGGCTGAATAAATTCTTGTAATATTCAGTAACCTGATTGTTGTAGAATCCAGAATCAGGACTTATCTCCTTTACCCCAGGTTTTGTAACTAGCATTCTTGGCTTGCATTCGTATTTGGTTGAACCTGCATATGAGTTTTGGGAAGATGGGTTTTATATTTATATGTCAAGGGTGCTGTGCTTTATGAAATTGTATTATCAATTATATCTGTTGTGACAAAATCTCTGTCGAATTGTCCAGAAAATCAAAATATTTCATGCCAATTTTTGTAGTGCACGAGCTAGTTCGCCTGTGGGGAGAGGGAGATTTAGGGTGCCACCGTCCTACTCTTCGGCGTCAAAACCCAGGTAAACATCACCCCACCAACAGCCTGGTACTTTACAATGTTTGCTCCATTGTTTTGGATCGAGACTTTTGACATCGGAGTGATGCTGCTGCTTCAGGCGTTCAAAATGGTGCAACATTGAGTCTACTACTGCTCCGCCCAGTAGGGATTTGATTGGAGTAGCAGCCCATTGCAGCTGCGGGAGGAATTTAGAGTAAGAGGACTTTGCCACTTCTAATCTATATGCATGAGTTGTCTATTTTTCTTTCATAACAGTGCACATGCCAATTTGGCTTCAGATTTGTAGCTCGTGTGGTTGATAATAGCAACAAATCTTTCTGCCTATTTGTAGAAAAATGCTATCTTGAACGCCGCTTGGCTCCAACATGACACAATGCGGTGGACATCTATGCCAACCGCTGTTAGTCTGGTGCTCATGCCACGGGTCCGACCACCAAGGTCAAGTCAGGAGAACGGACGGGACGAATCAGGTCACCGGCTTGGCTGTTCGCTTAATTGATTGGAGCAGCTGCTCGATCTTCGCAGCCGAGGGTATGTTCAGATTACACAAGGATTAATGTTTTGCTTTTCTGTATCACCTACTTCCTGTCACTTTGATTTGTATAGCACATATTGTGCTATGTTCTCTTTCGGCTGCACTAGTTCTGTGTGCATGTGGGTTAGGCCCTCTTATCAAAGAAAGGAAACAACCGTTAGCTGGTTGCTTTTGCTGATGCTTAGGGAAAGTAAACCATGTGGAGGTGATGTGAGCTTCCTGTATTACTATATTTTTCAGCATTCTAGAGTGTTTTGCCCTGTTTGTACTGTGCCAGCCCAGACAAAACATGTTCGTTATCAAAGCATCAGCCGTAAGCACACAAGTCAATTTGTAGCCTGAGAGCTCACACAGGGTACTCATTTTTTTATTTGAGAAATGCTTCTTGTTTCACTCTACAGTCAAGTGTAAAACTGTGTCCATATTCTGGCATTCCTTGACATGTTTCGTGGCAATGCTTCATTTCTGCTCATGAAAATAATACTAGTCTTATATTTTGTAAGCTATGTTGTGTTCTTCGGGGTTTTTCGCTTTTGTGATTTTCTCTAGGTTTGGTGGATCCCCATTTCTGCGTTCCAGTTTATCTCCTTGTCTTTATTATCCTTTTCCTAATAAATTAGAGATTACGCGCTTTCCTTGCAGTTCTCTTTTTTGGTTGCAGATTGCTAGGCAAATTAAGGGATCGATAACATCTACTTCATTTGTATCATTGCTTAGAAAATTATCTAGCCAACATACATCGATTGACACTTGATATTTAGATCGAATAATAAACTTGCATTTAAGTTCTTCATGGTTTAAGTTCACCAAAGTGCTTGGAGTTCTCACCAACAACATCACAAGGGACGTGTACAAATGCAATTTGATCTAATCATTTGCTTACTACTTTGCTCTAGTTTCAAATTACTCTATATCTACCATCTCAATTATGTAGCAATGCAATTTGACATCTATATTTTTTTCTCATACATAGTGGCTTTTATTACTCCCTGTGGTCCAAATAAGTGTGGTGGTTTTAGTTCATTTTTTGTTTAATTTTAACTAAAACCACGACGCTTATTATGGATCGAAGGGAGTATATTTTTCTCAGGTATGCATGTGTTAATGTATATGAATCATTGGTTTTGTAAGTTGACGACATTATCTTATCCGCCTATGTTTGTATGAGATCAAGTCAATGGGTCATGTTTTAGCAGAGTTGACAATACCTATGAGCTCTGATGATATTGTGTTACAGAATTATGATTAGTGTTGTTAGTCTGCAGATTTTTAATTAGGAAAATGCATATGCTGCTTTAATTTTAGCTAGGAATAAACACAGTAATTTAGCTTCAGACCTTCATAATTTTTTCAAGGGAAATGTTGCAGTCTAAATAGATTTTATATGCATGCATGCATGCAACCTTATGTTGAGTTATTTGTCACTGTCTTGATTGTTTGTTCTAAACATATTTCATTTGTCAGTAGTCTTTCTAGACAAACAATGTGAAATCTGGTATAGAAATTTCAATGTATTTCTTGCTTGGAATAAATGGATGATGGCATATGTTGTTTTCAGGTGCCATGTGAATCTCGTTCCTGCTGAAGGTTGAGTCATGATCCTGGCATTTTCATGTCCAACTGGAGTGTCTTCAAAGAGATGTTCTCTGAAGGTCCTCAAGAAGCTGACAGTCTGGTGGAAAAAGGCATGTGATGTTATCTTTGAGCGTCGCTTGGCTCCAACACGACACAGTGTGGTGGCCATGGAAGGCGGCTGTTGTTTGTCCGGTTCTCATGACATTGGTCTGACTGCTATGGCTAGGTCAGTGAAAGGGCCGGAATGAACCAGGTTGCCGCTTCCGCCTGGTTGCTTTGTTGATTGGAGCAGCTGCTCGATCGTCGCAACTGAGGGTAAGTTCAGATTATGCGTGGAGTGATGCTTTGTTCTGTTCCGTGTCATCAACTGCCCGTTGTTTTGATTTGTATAGCATGTGTTATGCTCTGTTATGCTTTAGCTGCATTGGTATTGTGGTGTGCATTGGGGGTTAGCCTCTCATATCGAAGGAAGGAAGCAACCATTGCATTTGTGCTTTCGCTGATGCTTAGGGAAAGTAAACCATGTGGAGGAGATATCAGCTGCATGTATTACTATATTTTTTCAGCAAGCTGATTGGGCCTACCAGCTAGAGTGTCGAGGATCTTAGGTAGAAAGCTCAGTCCAACTGGTCTTGTTTGGACTATGCCAACCCAGACAACACGTGCTTGTTATCAAAGCATCACTAGTATGCACATAACTCAATTCACTGTGCGAGAGCTCACGCAGAGTACATATTCTTTATATGAGAAATGCTTCTTATTTCACTCTACAGACATGTGTCTATATTCTGGCAATCTGATGCTTAAATTCATTAGTATTCAATTTTAGTTAAATACGATTGATAATAACCAGGTTTGTCGCTTATGTTTATTCTTAGTTTGTTCATGGCAAGTGGTTACTTTCTGTTTGAATTCTTAATAATACTTATAACATTATATGCTGAAAGATCAGAGCATGTTTGAATATTTCAAATGAAGCATTCAGAAGTAGTGACCTCTTTGGTTCATTTCCGAAAGAAAACTAATACTATTGAGTTGTTTGTGCATCAACTCTAGAACATATATATTCTCCTTTTGGGTTACTGCTGCGATGTATTTGCATATATTGTCCAGATCATCCTACTGTTGCTAATGCTGCTAGTTAGCAGCTTGGTTATTCTAAATTCTAAGCAAGATAAATTGGTTGAATAAGTTTTTCTCTACATGATTCTGCCAGATTTAGATAGCCAATCATTGCTAATTGGCTTTGTATTTTGGAAACTGGTTACTTGTGTTACTGTTACTATGATGCACGTTTATAGATTCCAGGTTTGGTTGTTTAGTTCCTTCATCCATCCTTTTCCGGGTAGCATGGGAGAAGTGGAGGTGGCCATGAGGGAACCATGGCTGCCGGATTCGGCATGACCTGGTTGTTTCGGCTCCGGCGGCGCATGTGTTTTGCTGGCTGCAGCCCCTTGTGCCTCGTTGAGGCCATGCACTTGCTGGAGCTAGGCGAAAGGAGCAGCACCGCTGGTTCGAGGCTGGAGGTTGTTGACAGCAACCTTGAGAAGCAGTGTGAGTCAGGCGTTATGGGCGCTCAAGTGCTACAATGAGTTTATGAGAACACTTGCCAAGGTACCGGGTCTGTTCCCGCAAGACTTGTGCTATTTTGGTCGTAGTTATGCTCATTTGGTCTCCTGGTATTTATCGGTGTTGAGTGTTAATCAAATATGCATGTTTTCTGTGTGTTTTGTTGGGTGGTGGAACTGGATTGTCTCTAACAATGCATACCTAACTTGCTGGAATTAATAATGCTAGTCTCGTGATGTTGTAGTCTATCCACTCCTTGCTCTGCCCCATCACTTGCGTTGCATATCACCCACATATTTGAGATTGGTAACATGGTATCTTGGTCATGCATATATTTGCACTAAGTTTTGGTAGGTTATGCATGAGAATTGAGCAAGGAATTACCTTGTCGGTTTTACTCTCTACTTATGTTTTATGTTCTATTCAGTTTATTTTAGCAGATACATCCATATGTTTGAGAGTTACATGCATAATTTTGATAAGGTAGTACTCAGGTAGTTTGATTTTCTGGGGTAAACAAGCCATATCGAATTTGGCACTATTAGTTCCAAAGACTTTCTGCAATGAGATGCAAAGTTTCTACTATGGTAAAGAACAATAGAACTTGGCAAGCCTTAGGATCTTTTCCCCGTGGAGGCATTAAGTTGTACTCTAATTCTGGTTAGTCAATGCCATTTATGTATCACCCAAATCATCTGTTACATATTGATGTCGTGTTCATGTTGGGAACTTGGGTTCATTGCATTCCGAAAATAAAAACTAGGCTTCATGCTCTTGTTGTGTGCTGATTTGACTTTGTTTGTAGGGTGTGTGTGATTGTGTTATGCATCAGATGTTGCTGCCAGGATTCAATGTGAAGGATATTGAGGAGGTGAGGTTGATCTGTCATGACAAGTTATATGATTGTGGATGTGCTTAAAATCTGTGCATTTGACATGTCGACTAGGACTAGGTGAGTGTTATCTTCTACAGCAGAAGCTTACTGGAGAGTTGGACGGATTTTATTTTTTATAGATTATACATGTAATGGGGAAACATATCCTATGCATCCAATGGAGTTGTGTAACTCTGTTTCCACCTGTTCTTGACCATCTGATCCAAATCGCATGGCAGCATGCTAACCATTATTATTTGTGTGTACATGCCCGCCTGGACACCTAAGTCCATGTAACTTTTAAGTAATAAACCCCCTTACAATTATTCTCACTTGATAGATAGAAGTCATGGAACAGATCAGATCAGGTTTCGGTGAGACAACGCAGAATGGCAGGCACCAGCGGCGACCACACAACACGGTTACACAACTCACTCAGATGCATAGGATACGCTACCATGTAATGGTGATAAACTTTATGTTGTCATTTGCCAAATTTAGGTTCTCAGTACCTTTATAGTACGAATTGGAGTCATGGGTTGCTGTGGCATGTGCGATCTACACAGCTAGACCATGCACCGACACTGGTTTTCCATCTTCCTGTGTGATGTTTGTTTCCTTGTGACCAACTCCAGATTTGGTTCCATGTTCTGAGTGGCATGATCTAGATATAAATTGGGATCCTAGATCTAGAATTATATGTTGATTTCCTTCATTTTACTTCAGCTACACGTGTCAGTGAACTTTGGCCAAGCTGTTTGACAAGGGTGGCAGTTTCACCTTTTGCTTTTGTTATTGTCATCCATGCACTGAATGCTATCTTATTTAATGGGCATGGCATATATTTCTGCATTTCTGCGTGATTATGAGTGGGATGCATCTATATTTGGTACATAATTTTGAATCTATTTCTTGCTTTGAATAATGATATGCCCTGTGATGTTTTCAGGTGTCATGTGATTCTTTAGGAGCTGAAGGTTATGAGCGATGATTCTGGCATTTGATGTTTAGCTGAAGTATATCCAATGAGATGTTCCATCAAGGACCTCAAGGAATTCTTGAAGGATCCACGGTCAGAGGCAGCTTCTCACCTTAGTGGTGGCAGATTTGACTAATTAGAAAGAAACTAGAGCTCTAGCCACTAATTTTGTTCACTAAATCCCAATAATGGGGGTGGCTAAGTACCCCTTGGCCCCCCTTGTCTCTGTTTCTGGAAGGAGCTGCCAGACTGATGGAAGAAGGCAGTGGACAGTGAGGGCATTGAGGCTAGTGAAGATCACCAACCCGCAGCACAATACCCTGTGTGGTGGTACGGGACCCTGAGACGCGAGCAAGGAGGTGTCTTGGGGGTCCGCTAGATCAACCCCATCATCAAGGAGGTAATGAACAACCTCTAGATACCTGTCTTGGCTTCTGAGCACTCGCAAGTCGCAAATGGTGTAGCTAAACTGCTAACATGGTGTGCACACACAGGAGGGCATAAAACAAATAGCAAGGCTGGTGGTACCAGATGGCGCTTATGGAAACCTGCTAACCTCGAAGGAAGGACTTCACGTCTGGTCGGTGCAGAAGATGCTTGTTTGCACTTGCATATATACAGTTTTCTCTTGTTTTCAAGCGAGGCTTGTTTTCAATGGTAAGAAACCAGTGCTGGTGTATTAGCGAGTTTTATTTTTAAGTGTTATGTCAGGATGTAGACGGACAAGTCCGTGATGTCCGTCACATGTTTTTCATCAGCCGCATAAACAAATTTAGCTTTCGCGTGTGTCCGTATAAACACTCCTGCTTTCCGCGGACGGCCGCCGGTCAAACACGGACAGCTAGGCCTCACGGTCTTGAGGGCGAGCCTTCCAGTCTTCCCGGCCGGAGCAGCCCCCAAAGGCGCGCCCGAGCCGCCGGCGGCGACGGGCGTCGATGGAGATCTCGACGACCTCGCCCTCGATGATCTCCACCTCCTCCTTGATGCGGACGCCGATGGCGCGGCGGAAGGCCTGCGTGAGCACCTCGGTCTTGGAGAGGTCGAGCGAGAAGAGCTCGGAGGCGGCGAGGGACGCGAAGGGCGTCTCGGCGTCGAGCGACTTGGCGATGCCCATGGCCAGGACGGTCTTGCCGGTACCGGGCTGACCGGGGAGGAGCGCGGCGCGGCCGGCGATCTTCCCCTGGCGGATGAGCTGGAGGATGAGCCCGGCGGCGCGGCGCGCCGGCAGCTGCCCGACCATCCCCTCCGAGGCGTCACGGGCCTGCAGGAAGGCGTCCAGCCCCAGCCCCCGGATGTGGGAGTGCCCGCCGATGCGCTCGATGCGGGTCAGGTCGCGGCTCTCCGACACCGCTTTAGCTCCGCCATGGTCGCACAGGTTAAAGGGGCATGGCGGCGACAAGCGGGGAACCGGCCGGCGGGACGTGGGACGAGGGGTGGAGGACGGGGAGGAAGTGGGACGAGGGGGTGGAGAGCGGCGAGGAGCCGGGCGCAGGCTGGCGGCGAGGAGCGGGGCGCCGGCTCAGCTGTGGCGGCGTGCCGGCATGCCCTATCGAGGGAGACGGAGAAGAAGGACTGGTGTTGTTTCCTTTCGATCTTTTTTTTTCTTGCAGGAGGTACGGGCCTGGCAGGCTCCGTGGAAGTTTTCCGTGAGTCCGTCTGAAAAACACGGCTCGTCCGCGACGACGTTTAGCAATTTTGACGGACACGGACGAGGAGAGTCCGCGGAAATCCGTGTCCATCTACATCCTGAGTGTTATGTGCGGCTGTACTGTACATGAGCTTATAGCTGTCGTGGGTGGAGTTTGCGCTGGCTTGTCGATGAAATACTGTGTTGTGTTCCTGATCAGATGGTCCAACTCTGTAGTAACAAGTAGTATATGCATGGTTTAGTTTTGGCTAGACTGAAACTTTGTCCAGGTTAAGTTGGTGCGCTTGGCCCCTACTAGATTGGAAAGTGATCTGAATTATGAATTATTATGTTGTTGCTATTTCCTGTGTATCAAGAAGCATATATATATATGGCTACTACGTTTTGCCCTGAATTTTGAGACTCAATATAGATCCAGATGTGTAGGTTTTCTGATGCACTGCTTGGCTCGTGTGCAGCTAAATTTATTGATAAAGGCCCTACGAGCATCCCAGGTTTATAGGTAGGAGACGACTGTGCTGCCTACAGCGGTGTGTAAACTCGATTTGTATTTTTTGTTGATAGCTATCGAGTATAAATTCGATCCGATGAAAAGTATGTCTCATGCTGGTTAATGTCAGAGCCTGAGCGAGTACGAATGAAAGGAGATGTGCAACACTGACTGTATTCATTCATCGAGCAGTATACTTATATACAGAGTACAACAGCTGAACTAACTCACACAAAAATAGCCTGAAGTCTAGGTCCTAGCTAACGTTAACTGTACCACTAGGAGCACTAACTCTGTACATGAACACACGTTCGATAACCGTTAACAAGCAAACCATTCTCTCTCTACCTTATGAAAATAAAAATACTCCAGACTGACTATCTGTTGTGTTAAGCCGATGGCAAATTAATTTTCCTTGTAAGAAAACTCGTCTCATCGCTGAAGAAAACGAATCAAAAACACATTAGGAAACAAATCTGGCCGCACCATCAGTAGATAAAAGCTAGACTTGTATCCCAGAAAATCAGGAATAGTTATTAACAGGAAGGGTAACCCGAAAAACACACATGCAGTCAGGAGTAGTTATTAGGAGGGATGGCAAAACACACGCATGCAGTCAGGAGTAGTTATTATGAGGAAGGGCAACCCGGGGGATGGCAAAACACACGCATGCAGTCAGGAGTAGTTATTATGAGGAAGGACAATCCGAAATGAGTGGAATTATTAGGATGAGGATGACCCATCGGGTTCCAGTAAGCAACAATCACCATTCAGTACGGGTGGAGTTGTTTTGGTTGACGGTCCACGCCAGCAATCCATGCGCTTCCCTCAATATTCACAGCCCGCTCCCTCTCTCTTCCCACAAGTCTATCTCTTATAAGTAGAAGTACATCTTCAGATACCGCGTGCGGATTACGCGTGTGACTATGACTTAGACTTAGACTCTTGCTCGGAGAGGCGCTCCGGCAAGCTGCGCGACTCTGGCCAGGAAAGGTGTTCCTCCGGTTCAACGTGATTTGTGGTATGTTGGATCCGATTCGTTTTTTCTATTGTAGTGGATCAGGCTGGATGAGTGCTCCACGCTCTCTTGTTTTCGTCTTTCTATCGATCAACTGCTGTAATCCGGCAAGCGGCGCGAGTCTGGTCAGTAAAGATGTTCCTCCAGTTCAACATGACTTGTGGCCTGTCTTGTTGGTTGGATCTAATTCGTCTTTTCTGTTGTTTTGGATCAGGCTGGATGAGTGCCCTGCGCTCTCTTGTTTTCGTCTTTCTGTCGATCGACTGCAGCAATCCGGCAAGTCCATCGTCAGTTGGATTGATATCAACAGGTTAGTTCTTCAATCCAGAGATTTTTTTTTGTGCATGTTTCTCCATGGACGGATTTATTTTCTCAGCTGGATCAATCCTTGTAAACTAGGATCGATGAAGATGCCTTTTTCTTCTTGAGATGGTTTGATCGATCATGGCATGGTAGTAGTACTAGGAACCCGCCAGGCCTTTTGGTTGTGTGCGATTGAAGGAAATGGATTACAAACACCAAATCAGAGCATCTATTAAATAATCAAGAAAACTAATCCCTTGATGAACTAGTGTTTGTGTATTATAGTATTTGTTCAGCTTTAGCTTCTGGTAGTTTAGATAGTTACTACTCAGCACCTCACTTGCTACAGAGCTCCCAAACTTGAAGTGAACTGAAGCATAACACCAACTAAGAACTGAAGACTCAACTTCGTCATACGAGGCTCAAACATGTAAGCACAGCTGGACTAGTTGCGCTCCGATCATCCTCCAGGAATTCATATGGACAATTGAATTTCTTCTTTCCCGCTACCTCTGTCACAAAATCTATCATCATGAACTGAAGTGTGGCGTCACCATTCTGCAGCAAAGTCAGGGTGTTCAGCATATCAGAAGATTTCACCCAAGAAAGAGTTGAAGATAACAAAGGAAAGTGGGCGGATACAAAACCAGTTCATATCACTTGTCTTTCTGGTCTTTCAGATTGGCTGAGCATAACAACAACTAAGAACTGAAGACTGAACAACTGCGTCATACGAGGCTCAAATATGTAAGAGCATCTCCAGTCGCGTCCCCCAAATCGATGTCTTCCAGGCTGTGCAATTTCCATTTTGCTAGAAACAGAAACAGAGACATATCCTAACATTTTCCCACATTGTTTGCAAGGTACCAAGCGTGATCTTTGAATGTAAAGCCGTTTGATGGCTTTGTATGTCAGCTTAATTGGGTTTTGGGTAGACAAGTTAAAATTATGTATGAGTAGGTATGTGATCTCTGCCTCAACTCCTAGTCTAGGTGTTTGCACTGCTATGTACTCCGTATATTTGTTTTCCATGGAGGTTTTTCTTGGGCTTGTTTCAGTTGCAGTTATTTGTTGCTGCATTCATATTGAAAATCAAAGTACTCTAGTCTTTTAATCCTGAACCAGAATTAATAAAGGCCGTGTGCTGTAAGACACGGTGCCAGCCAAAACTTCGAGCCTTCATGAGGGTGAGTGTTGAGTACAGCTAATACAGAGATGGTTGCATTGGGTGGATTCATAATTTAAAATATACGCATAATTGCAAACATGGCTCATCTGTTGAGTCAGATAATGCAGTAGTTGAGTCCTGATGCCAGCCCAGTCGATTCATAGGCACACAACCAGATTTCTAGAATGGGTGGGTACATATGAACATCAGACTTTCAGACATGTTACTGTTGTCACCGTCTTCAAGTTCATATACAACATTACTGAAAGACAAGGATACCCTGTCTCTGTAAAATTGGAGTTTATTTCCCTTCAAAACCTTTTCACCCAGATAAACTGAAGAAAAAGCCCCAAAACCTGAGGCCTTGTTTACTTCTAGGGTATTTCCACACCCTAGGAGTTTGGGGATGGTAAGGGAATTGGTGAAACCCCTCATTTCACCCAATCCCCACATTCACCCACATTTCACCTTATTTCCCAACTCCATCATAACCCCTTCTAGTTACTTTGAATTTGGGGATGAGAGGGGATACGAGAGAATTGAGCTTAGGAAATAAAAGAAGATACTTTATATCCCACAACGTGACAATGCACAATTTTTAATAAAGTGACAATATCTACAAGCTGCTTTCACAGATAACATAATCATGCTAGCTCGATGACAACATCAGAAAGTACCATGCAGTTCCCGACCTGAAGAAAAATAATCGAGCATATGTGTGTGTACATTCTTTCATTGGAGGATTTGTCTACAATCAAGTACTCCCAAGTACTACTATCATATACTGCTTGTACAACAGTGTACGCTAGATGTACTGAATCTACAGATAACTTGTATTGAGTGCACAACTCAGTACAGGAAACAAAGGCACACAATCTCATCTGCAGCTGAATCTCACGCGATGTACTGATCCTAATATGCATCAAATCTGTCAACGTCAGTCGTATAATAGCAGCAATGAGCAGCTGCTTGAGGAGCTCGCGCTCCATCCTCTGTCGATACAAGGCTGCGCAACCGCCCCTGACTCGCTCCTACCAGCGAGCTCCAGCGCCTCTGCTACCGGCAGCCTGTCCAGGGAGCCGGCCGCCGCGACTGGACTCCTCGCCTACTCCACGGTGCTGCTACGAGGTGGCTCCGGTCCCGAGCTCACCGGGGACCAGTCGCCGGAGGAAGATCTCGTCGGCGATGTTCCGATATCAGCATTATTTCCCCGCCGCCGTCTCCTTTCTCCGCCTCATGTCGCCGCCGCCGCATCGCTTCCATCTGTCTGCTCTTTTCACGACAGAAAACACGAGGTGGCCCTCGTGTGTGAGAAAACCGGAGGGTGCAGCGTACCGGGCCGGGAACATTTGGGATGGGCCGGGAAATTTCCGAAATAAACCAGAGAAGTAAACGGCCCGTTCGGGAATTTTCGGGATTTAGTCGTGGGCCGGTATATTTCCCTCCCAACCCCAAATATACCAGACAAGTAAACAAGGCCTGAGGCTGCAGTTTCCATCCGTGGTGAATCTCAAAATTTATTTAGATGGAAATGGCGCTAATATCAACTGATAAACTATTACCAACCTTTGACACAATCATAGCAACCATTGTTCATGACCCTTGTGCCTGCAAGGTTGATTCTGTAGGTAGTAGCCAGAACGGCGACCGCACTGGCATCTTATGATAGCCATCGTGCGTAATAAAAGGCCGTCGCGCTTCTTCCGTCCATGTCTTGAGGTCGATGACATGGAGAAAACTCTTGGTGGTGGTGGGCACGTGATTCAAAAAGTATATGCAGTTGCCTCTCAGACCATGATCACTAGCCGAGCACGAGGCCCCAAAACAAGAGATCCCAAGACTATCCCCACCAAGAAGGAAGACCCTGTCGGCACCAATCTCGTCCACCTCGCACCATTTTGGCTCTGAGAAATCCATCTTGTAGACCACGTGATTGGCCATCTTGTGCACATTTTCGCCATCAAAGAAGATGACGACGAGGAAGAGCTCACCTCTAGACTCAACCAAGTACATTGAAGCCATCCGGATGCTTAGCGGCAGATCGACCATGTCAACCTTTATGGTGTCAAGTTTCAGTCCCTCTTTTCCATCCTTAAACTCAATGACCCCCAACTCAGATGATGTTAGTTCAAAGTAAATCCTGCCACCGACAGCTGCAATGCCGTGGCCCATGGCTATGTTGGTCAGCTGGGGAATCCTGCCTTTGACGAACATGCTGGGTTCATAGCGGTGGCTGTCCCAGTTGGTTGCCCCAATCTTGCATACCCACATCTCATTGTCATCGAGATCAAAGACCACAACAGAAGAGCCTGAAGCGGCACCTGGCATGTCGGAGAGCAAGCACTTGCAGCTTTCCGGGAACCCCTGCTCCTTGGGTGGCAGCTGGATCCTCTCGCCGTCCTGAGGCCGCCATAGGAACGTCTGGCAGGAGGCTGGGTCGAGAGCGAGCACCCAGCTCTGTGGGGTCACGAAGCAGCGGTAGCGTCGCAGCTCATCGAAGGCTACCGGGCTCAGAGCTTTGCTGGAGATGCTGTATTGCGTCAGCGGTTCATCATCGGTCTGGGTTCCGAGATCGTTCACAAGCACCGGCAACAGCAACGCGCCTGGTTGCTGCACGGACTCCATCGTCGCCTCTATGGTCGATCCACAAGTAGGAGATGATATTTTCTGAAGCTTGTTCCCGATCACGCAGCAGCGATTGTGTCTAGTCGTATTGTTCTTCCCTTGTTGAGATGACTTGTGCTTGATGCAGTGCGTGCCCAGCTCGCCTTATATAGGCTTCAGGACTGCGATAGCCAACTCGAGTCGGAGATTACAATCCTTACCGTTCCGGAATCGGACTGCTGCTCTGCAACGAGAAGATGGAAACAAAGGTAGGAGTAGGATTCAGGGGTAATGAACTGGACTCCACGCCAGCCGGCGGCTTCCTCAAGCTCCTACTGATAGCGTGCTGGATGGATGAATGCTTCGGTTCCGTTCGATTAATCAGAGTTTAAGTGGCGTGATTTGGTTTCTGGGTTCCGATTTACGGAGGCAGCCCACAAGGCATGCCCCCAAATTTCCTAAGAGAAGGGATAAAAAGGAAGAACTAACACCAACCAAGGCAGTTCATCCCTGTGCATAGGCCAAGATAGTTCTTCATGTTCAGATTCATCCCTGTGCAAGCATGACTTGGGAATCTGGACACGCACTAAGACTTAGATGCAATTGTATAAGAGGAACCACACTTGAAACTCCAATCGCAACTGTAATTATGCCAACACATTAGAAATACAAGGATTACCTATCTCTTAGATATCACAGTGCATTTTTAAACAGACCCAGAACCTGAGGCACCTCAAAATTTCTCCAGTCAAGAGATGAGAAAAAAGGCACTAAGAACAACTGATTATACAATTATTGAACTTCGCCATAATAACAGCACTTAATGACATTAGGCCAAGTTCTTCAGTGTGCATGTTTCCAGAAGCAAAGTACTAAGAATATCCAGCATTCATGGATCAGTATCAGCTGAGCCACAGTCCAAACACCAACACTGTATCACGGCAACGGTAATATAAGTACCAAAACCAAAAGTAAGGAGACAGATCAACCGACATAGAAATTGACACGATATACAGATCAACATGAAACTCTCCTGCATACCATTCGCAGAAGCATGCTAAATACCAAATGCCCCAAGTTATAATCTCCAGTAACAGACTGGGCATAGACATAATTTGACAGAACATAACACTGGCTAGGCTGATTGAAAGGTGCACACACAAAATGCCCATAAGGTGCAGAACCTCCAAGGCTCCAACCCGTAGAAACTGAAGAAACAACCCCAGAACCTAATTCTACTATCTCCATCCAGGGAGCCTCTGAAAAAATCGCAAGACAATGGATAAAAAGCAACTGCCACCAATTGATAGACCAAATGATCAGACTTTGGCGATATTATCAGCACTCACTGGCGTAGGCCAAGTTAGTTCTTCATCTTTAGTTTCTTCCATGCGCGTGACTTTGGAATTTGAACGCACAGTAACACTTGCATGCAGCTGTACCAGAAGAACTACACTTCAAACCCCAGTTCTGACTGTAGTTATGCGAACATGATAGAAACACAATGATAACCTGTCTCTTAGTGCATCTTTGCCTACAAAACCTTCAACTCATATTAACTGAGTTCTTCAGTCATCATGACACGTTTCAAAATTACTCCTGTGCAAATTTAAAAGTAAATAAAGCACTAATACCAGCTGATACAAAAATCATCAAACTTTGCCTTAATAACAGCACTAGTAACAACAGGCAAAGTTCTCCAGTTTCAGTTTCTTCATTGTGCATGTTTTTGGAAGCAAAGTAAGAATATGCAGCATTCATGCATCAGTATCAGCAGAGCCACACTCCAAACCCCAAACAAAAAATGCATCACGGCAACGGTAAGATAAGCACCAAAAGTGAGGAGCCAGGGCAGGGCTGAACTGACATAGAAATTGACACCATATAATGATATAAGCAACATGAAGCTCCTGCATAGAGTGCGCAAAAGCATGCTAAATACCATATCCCTCAGATTATAATCTCAGGTAAAAGACTGGCCATAAACATAATTAAACAGTACATAACACCAACTAAGACTACAAACATAAGTAATTACATGATACGAGGCCCAAATAGTTAACCACAACTAGAGCAGGTGCGCAGCAATCATCCCTCAAAATTCATATGGATTAAATGTCTTCCTCATAAACTCTCACATCTGCCACACAACCTTATCATCTTAAGCTGAAATGTATCATCACATCCCTGCAGCAAATTCAGAGTATTCAGTGGTATCAGAAGAATTTACCAAAGAAGAGAATAATAAGAAAGTTTTGGGGTAGAAAACAAGCATGAGGTTATTTTTCTCTATGTAAAAGCAAAGGGTTTCTGTAAGGACATGTTGATGAAATTTGCAGGGGGGCATTTATTTAGCATATAGTAACAGACAGCTTACCATCTAATCAAGCACCTTGTTCAGTAGGGTTCAGGAAAGAAGGCGGCCACGCTATCGTGCAAGGATATATGAGATGGGATGGGCAATTCTCCTTGGGAGACACCCTGGTCATCTTCATGGTCTCGAGATCAATGGAGAAGAGGCATTCGCCATTGCGCAAGAACACAACACCGGCAACCACCCCGATGACATCCAGCCTGTTCTGGTAAAAGAATTCGGAACCAAGCATCTCGGCCATGGCCCTGTGGAACATGACAGACTTCTCCACCAGCGTCCAGGTCAGCCCGCCGTCGGCGCCATCCTTCGCACCGACCCAAACCTCAATGCAGAATCCGCGCATGGTGAGCAGGTAGAGCCCAGCTGCGCCGTCCTCCCCCTTCTCAATGACGTCGAAACTGATCTCCTTCAAGAAAGGCGGGAGCTCCAGCACGGCGAACTCCATGGTGTCCGTGTTGAGCGCCACCACGCGCTCCCCGCCCACTAGCTTCCAGTAGAGCGACCCGTTGGCTTGCATCGCCCGGGAGCCGGCGAGATCGGGCTGCACGTCGAGGCCAGCGACGGCGACTTGGACCCAGCGGAGGTCGGCGGAGGAGAGGAGGAAGGCGCGCAGCCCTGGAGCCCCGACGCGTCGGGAAATGCAGACCGCCTTGAACAGCGACGAGTCGCCGTCGTCGGCGACGAGGGCGTACCCTAGGCCGCGGATCGCGGGGAGCGGGACCCAGCGCCGGGTCAACGGATCGGCGACGGCGAGTGCCTTGGAAGCCCGGCTGAGCAGGAGGGCGCGGCCGTTGCGGCAGTCGAGGAGCTGCCACGGGCTGCCGGCGGCTTGGGGCCAGCCGCGGCGGGGGAGGAAGGAGAAGGCGAAGTCGGCGCCGTCGATGACGCGGCGCGTGGCGGCGTCGGGGTAGGCCGGGAGCAGGCGGGGAGCGGTGGCGCGGCGGCGGTCGGTGGGGCCGTGGAGGAGGCAGCCGAGGAGGAGCGGGCAGGTGGAGGGGTGGCGGCGGCGGAAGCGGCGGAGGAAGGCGGCGCTGCGGGCGGCGCGGAGGAAGGGCTTGCAGGCGAGCGCGGCGCGGAGGAGGTCGGTGGGGTTGGGGAGGAGGATGAAGACCTCCCGCAGGAGGTCGTCGCCGAGGACGGCGACGGTGGCGGCGGGCGGAGCCATGTGGCGCAACACGGACTGGGGCACTTGGACGGGCAAGGGGAAAGTGGAAAGGGATATTTCACCGCTCCTAATTTTCAGCTAGATGAAAACACAATTCGGTCTAAGTCAGATCCTTGTCCGTTCATTTCGTTTCTTTTCACCAATCTTGGCGCACGTTTCTCTTTTCTGGATTGTGTCCCGCGTCTGATCATTTGTACTCCACGTGTCTGGTTCATTCCGATTTTTTTAGCTGGTTCGGTTTTCTAGCGGGTTTTTTTGGGTTTTTGAATTTCAGCGTCCGTGCCCTTTTATCCTGAGGCATCTCACTTTCCTCATTTTCTTTTCCTTCGTTTTCTCTCACTGGGAGAGGGGAGAGGCCAAGGTCGCGGGGCGGCGGAGGCGGCGGGGCTTTTCTTCCACAGCGAGGTCGAGGTCACTCGGGGCGGCGGCGCTGCGGGGAGGTGGGGCTGCGGTGCGGCTCTGTTTCCTTCCACGGCGAGGCCGAAGTCACTCGGGCGTGGCAGGGCAGCGGGGCGGCGTTGCTGCGGGGAGGCGAGGCTTCCTTCCACGGCGGGGCGGTGGCTGGAGTTTTCGCCGCGGAGCAGGAGGCCGGAGTTGTTCGAGTCGAACTATGGGCTTGCGCGAAGGCAGAGGAGCTCCCGTCGTCCATGGCGAAGCTTCTAGCGAGTTGCCACTGTTTCGAGGAGGATGCGTTGCCGGCGAGATTGGTATGCTTCTCTCAATTTGTTGCTCTCCTGATTTTGTTTTGAGTTCATCTACACCCCTGCAACTCTCGTCCATGCGTAGATCTGTGGTGCTATGTTTGATGCAGTTCATTTAGGTGTTTATGGTGATCGATCCCTATGTTTAGGTGTTTACGGCCTGAGCGCCATTTAGTTCATTTGTTCTAGATTTTTGTCTAGTTTCTAGTATCATTACCACAACAGCCTGAGCTTCTAAAAATGCAGTTACTGACAACTTAAAATACTTAAAATATATTCTGAACTGTATTATAGTGTTCTTTGTTCTGAACAACCCTACTCTGCTTTTTGTCGAACTGATTTGTTTACCTAGTTTTTGGTTAATTTCAGTAGGCACCCTGTCTAATCTAGACAGTCTGCTCATATGTAGTTCAATTGATTGCAGGGTATGATACTGCAGGATTAGGTTATAATAGTAACATTTCATCTTGATTACTATTTGTTTCATCGTTCATGATATGAGTAAAGTTCTGAATTGGATGTCGAATTTTGCAAGCTGCAGATGGTATGAAATTGCTGCCACTGAAAACTTAAAAATATTCTGAATTTAATTATCTTGTTCTTTTGTTCTGAACAGCCGACCCTGCTGCATTGTCGAGCACTGATTGTTAAGCTTCAGTGCATAGGGTCTGTGGTGTATAGCTTTTTTGGTTAATTCATCCACTGTGTAATGTAGTTTCAGTATCATGTTTTGGTGATGCTGTTAGGCCTTGATAGGCGTCTTTTTTTGTGGTCTTGATTTGTGAAGTGCCACTGCTGATGTACAATACTGTAATGTACTACATTGTTTTTGTGTTCTCTCCATTTTGGTCTGATTTTAGTTAGTCATTCTTTCTCTTTGATATGAATAAAATAGGTTTTTGTGTTGTTTGCTTTTGTCTAGGATGATTTTGTTCACCAGCTTCATCCCTGAGTGTATCGGAGGTGTCGAAAGCAGGCAGCCGTGGATGGTCAAGCGGTTGGTGAACAGCAAGGCAGTCGCGGATGGTCAAGTGGTTAGTGAATAGCAACATGCACTTTATTTTCGACTAAAAGCTACGGCAAAGAAGTTACGTTTGTTTGTACTGTAGAGGCACTAACGAACAATAGCATGAGATTTAAATTCTAGTAATAGCTTTTTGTGCATGCTTGGACATTACTTGTGACGAAAAGAGTGTTCGTTTTAAGCGAAACACTGGAGTTTCATTTCCTTTTATTTCACTAATATTTTCTCGCTTTTTTATCTGGGATCCATATGTTTCTTGCATTTGCACCTTTTTGTTGTTTTCATTGCTTTTTTTTTTGCATTTTCCTTTTTTCGCTGGATTTGGTGGGGTAACTCCGCCTACGCCAAACAAAATTATAAGTTGGCTAGCCGGTTCCAAGCCGGGTAAAGGAGGAGGTTTCACCATTTTATGAGTTGTCTCTCATTCTGTCATTCATTTTCAATGTCCCTTATTTTCCTCTCTCATTTTCCATCTTTCATTCTCTCAGTTTTGCTCATTTTTATTAATTATTTCTAGCTCTGTATTTCTTCATTTGCTATCATTTTTTAGATCAGTCTTAAATTATTCTCTGTCACTCATTTCTTGATCCTTCAGTTGTTAATTTTGACTGATTAACTGGCCTCACTTGTGGTATTTCTTAAAGAATTTCCTGCTGATCATGTAAACAAGTAGAAAGAAGAAACTGTTCTAACTACTAGTTAGTACACATATGATACCTCTGAACTAAGAAAATATACTTAAGCAATTTGTGTGTTTTCTTGTCTTGATTCAGTGCAGTTTCATGTTCATTTAAAAAATTAGAGAGAGGGGTTCAGTTAACATCAAGTTTGGTTTGTAAGTCTCGACAAGAGAGAGGAGTACACTTGAGAGCTTCAGTTTTAGACTGCACTCAAGGGGAGTCTTGCTCTGCAGTTGTAACCTGACAAAAGTAGATGGTCTTTAAAAAGTCTATGCTGAGCCATAAATAGTGTGAGGCTATTACTTTACTTGACACATGCAAACTGGAAAATTAGTTTTCAGTTTCAGGTTTTAGCATGACTGCCGTAGCTAAATTCGAGAGCGTCGAGACACTGATGAAATCAAGTTAACAAATTACTTAAGTAGTTCAGTTTCAGTTTCAGTTTCAGGTTTCAGGTTTTAGCATGACCGAGCGTCGAGGCTTATTTCTAGCTCTGTATTTCTTCATTTGCTATCATTTTTTAGATCAGTCTTAAATTATTTAGCTCAGTCTTAGACATATTGCATTCCGCGACGCTCGGTCTTTTCTTCAGTTTATCTCTGTCTCAGATTTCATCAGTGTCTCTACTTGAGCTCTCAGTGTGTCTCAGTTACCCTCATTTTTCAGTTCTCAGACTGTAACCCTGTTACTTCAGTTTGCTTAATTTTCAGTCATTCCTTCTTAAGTCTTCAGTTTGTTCACTATTTCTTAAGTTTTCGTAAGTCTGGTTTCATCAGTGTCTCTGTCTTGAGTTAAATCTCAGTTTTTACCTCCGTCTCTCATTCTCCCTCACTCATTTCTTGATTCTTCAGTTTTGTTTTTTTCTTCATTTCCCCAATTTATCTCAGTTTTTACCTCCGTCTCTTATTCTCCGTCACTCATTTCTTGATTCTTCAGTTGTTAATTTTGACTGATTAACTGGCCTCACTTGTGGTATTTCTTAAAGAATTTCCTGCTGATCATGTAAACAAGTAGAAAGAAGAAACTGTTCTAACTACTAGTTAGTACACATATGATACCTCTGAACTAAGAAAATATACTTAAGCAATTTGTGTGTTTTCTTGTCTTGATTCAGTGCAGTTTCATGTTCATTTAAAAAATTAGAGAGAGGGGTTCAGTTAACGTCAAGTTTGGTTTGTAAGTCTCGGCAAGAGAGAGGAGTACACTTGAGAGCTTCAGTTTTAGACTGCACTCAAGGGGAGTCTTGCTCTGCAGTTGTAACCTGACAAAAGTAGATGGTCTTTAAAAAGTCTATGCTGAGCCATAAATAGTGTGAGGCTATTACTTTACTTGACACATGCAAACTGGAAAATTAGTTTTCAGTTTCAGGTTTTAGCATGACTGCCGTAGCTAAATTCGAGTTTCCAGTGCCTAGTTTAATGACTGCAGTAGCTAGAAAGAGTCACAAAAACCGATCGGTGGCAGCGGCATAGTAAGGCTGGTGACGTAATATCATCTTGCGTAGTTTTAGCTCATAGCTTCCTGGTGACAGGTGACATAGCCTTTTTTGAATACTTTGTAAAATACTGGACGTACATCTAAGACTAAACATGCTTAGTGTAGTGATGTTGCCGTACACAGTAGGTTTTGGTGGTTTTCACTACTTCCTAATAACATCAAGCGTTTACTTTGCAGATCCAACATAATTTTGGGGGAGATGTACAAGCTTGACCTAGAAAACGAGAGAAAAGAGGATCCGGGAAGCAGTAGGGGTGAGGTGGAGAAGTGAAGTACATGTCCTGAGAGTGTATGATGTACAGAGGGTTGCCTAGATTCATCTGCACACTCCATTGAGCCGTAGTTCTCATTCCCGTCCATCTTGGATGTGGATCGGTCTTGTTTCTTGCCGGATCTCTTTTGTTCCCTCCTCTTTTTTCTGATTTCCTGTGTGGTGCCCGTCGTTTGCTGGAGACAGGATGCACCTGGTAGAACAGGCCAACGGAAATAGAAGGCCCAGTTTTCTGTTTAATGTACAAGGTCCTGACCCAGATCACTGTTTCCTGTGGGTCCACATTTTTTGTCTAGTTTTTATGCACCAGAGCCCAGTTCAAAAAAAGGCTCATGTATAAATAAGGGGCTGATGCAAAAAAAGCCAGGAAAAACCGGACTGATTTTTTGGCAAATGATTCATGCCGAAGGGAATGAGGCCGATGTGGCCGAACGGATGAATGAGTACTACTGAGAGAAATCTGACTTGAAGTGAATTGCATTTTCATCTAGGTGATGGTTAGACACTCCCGGATATTTTCCTTCCCCACTCCGGCTGCGGTAGTTTCGGCTTCACAATCGTGCAGTATAATAACCGTTCAAGTTTAATTACAGCTTTGCTTGTGCTTGGGGTTTTGCATTAACTAATACGGAGTACTAGGAAGCATTGGCGCGGCGTGCCGCCGCGCCCGTGGTGTTATCTTTTTGGTATGGAAGCATTGGCATGGTAAAAATTAATAGAACTAATGCATACAAATTTGTAGAATAAAGGCAGATGGCAAATAACCTTGTTCCAAGATTCGTCTAATGCAGTATAACAATTTTGATAACTTAAATGCCATCAGGCTTTATAATTAGTACTATTAGTGATCTAATCTTCGATCCAATCTTTATTGCATCAAGATGAGGGAATGAACTAAAAGACAGAAATTTTAATAGATTCGCAATAGAACAGAGTGGACCACAGAGTGGACCGGAAATAGCCAATTAGATAAGAGCAAAATTAACAAAACAGAGACTGTTTCTTCAGAACGGGCATACTACAATTCAACATAATGTAGCAGCTTACAATATAGTTCATAGAAAGGGTCTCTAACAAAAATAAAATACTACACTGATATACAACATAGAGGTTGTAGGTACTATAGAATGGTCAAGTCCGTCAGTCGCAATGGCAACATCTTGATCTGGAGCACAGATGTGATAACTTCGCCAAGGTCCTACTTGCTGTAATCTGCAATTAGCTCGTGCGATTTCATTGATCCAGAGTGACCCAGTATGTATCCAATCAGTGGAGCTGAATTTAAGTTGCAGGGTAAAGCAGTTAGTTCAAGCTGTGTCTTTGTCATGACCACACAAACAACTGACGGCCATTGGATATGCTACCATTGAAATAAATAATATCTTGTACCGCAACATGAAAGGATAATTCTGCTCAATATAAACCAAGAATGCATAGTCATTCAGCAGATGAACTCATATACGAACATGTATATTTTGACTTAATAAATTCACGAACATGTCCCAAGTCTGCTAAATACTAACGGTTCGTTTGGATGTTTGCTTTCACGCTTGGCATTA
This sequence comes from Lolium rigidum, assembly GCF_022539505.1. Taxonomy (NCBI): domain Eukaryota; kingdom Viridiplantae; phylum Streptophyta; class Magnoliopsida; order Poales; family Poaceae; genus Lolium; species Lolium rigidum. The sequence goes on from NC_061511.1 coordinate 65,763,094, forward strand.
GACATTGGCATCCCGCAGGCCCGAATATCCCGAAATCACAGTGTTTGGATGGCCTAGGTATTCATGTGATGCATTCGGGCTGAATATTGAGGTTCCCAGAGTTGGCCTACGGAGCCCACTCCCGAATACAGAGGCCAGGACCTAAACATTGCTAGGCATTCGCTCCTCTCATCTCCCCCCGTCACCCGTCAGACGTCAGTCCTTCATCTAGTCCCCAACCCCGCTCGACAGGAGTTGACTCGCGCCTGAGCTAAGGATCGTCGCCGGCGGCACGGGTACCACTGCCGCCCATCCCGCCCTCCTCCTCCGGCAAGAGCACGCCGTATTCCTGCCTCACCGCGCTTCCCCCCCCCCCCCCTCGACTTTCCCTCTCCTCCAGCTCCACCCTCTCATCGTTGTCCTCTGTCTACACCTATGTCTACACCTACAGGACCACTCCACCGACCTCCGGCATCGGGTGCTCCTCCACCCGAGCTCCGGCGGCCCGCACAGGTGCGTTTCCGTAGCCCGCCACCCCTCACTCTTCCCATAGCTCGGGCGGGCGGCCTCCTCCCCTCTCCCCTGTGTGCAGCACACGCGGGCGAGTTGAAGAAGACGACCGCAACCTACACCCCGATGGCCCGATCTATCCATGTCACAGATAGGGCTGCAAGTTTGTTGACTGAAACCTTGTAATACAGGATATGAGTAATCCTAGTCGAATCACGTATCCTCTCCGACACCTGTAACCTGATCTAAAATTGATATGAATATACTTTGGATGTGGGTGTGATGTTGCTTGCGAGAGTGATATGAATTTGTTTTGTAAAATGAACTTGTCAAAATGCTCGCAGAGTGTGTATGTTGTTGTTTGTGGAACTGCTATGTATAATGAGTTGTAAAATTGTGTTTGTAATAAATAGTATAATGATCAAAGTCTAGTACAAGTGCAATACCTCACTTTGACCATCCAAACAACATTTGGTATTCAACTTCAATATCATGTCTAGATTCTCAATATCTACACATCCAAACAAAAATATTGGCATTCGGTCTCAATATCAATATCTTGTGTATTGGACATTCAACTCAATACAATGCCAAACCTCCCAATGCAAACATCCAAACGAAGCGTTAGGATTTGGGATGCAGAACCACTGCCGTAGAGTACCTTTGGATAACATCATTGTCAAGTAAAGCTGGCGAAATATATGAATTAACAGGTTGTACTTCAAAATGTAGTAGATACAGTAGGTGCACTGTCATATCGATACCTTTTTGTTATTCCATGAAGATACTGTGCCTTCTCCACGATAACAGTATACTTGTTCAAAAAAAAAAAAAAGAGATGTTGCCGCACCTGCTGAACCAAAAGTGTGGATTATCTGGTATAGTAGTGCATGTAAAAGGAATATAACGTACCGTCGTATCATGTAACAATAGCGTTAAACCTGAACTGGCTGAGAGTATAGTTTTTAAGTTTACAGCAGAACTTGGTACAAAATTGGCAAAAGCCGTGAACTATAATTCTGCACTAAGACTCCTGGGAATTGCTTTTGGTTTTGTCGTTGTTTTACTCTCTAAAAAAGTACCAGATTCATTGAGCGCTGGTATTTTGAGCCCTTCCCTTGATGTTACCCTTGATATCACAACATAGAACTGACAATGCGAGAACACCGGCTTTGGCAAGTAGACCCGGCCTTCTTAAGTGTCTGACCTTGGCTCTTGTTGATAGGCATAGCATAGCCTATCTGGATACTGGTGGCGCTGCAATGTGAAAGGCCGTTTGGTGGCTGGCGCGTGCAAAACAATTCTTGGTATGCACACGCGCTCAACAATGTTGGTCCCCGTTAGTCTTGGCTTCCAGAACCCATTCACCAAGCCGTGTGACCATTAAACGGGTACTATTACAGAGTCCAATGGCCTGGTTGATATTTCCTAGTAGCATTATTGGAGCCCCTACATTCAACGAAATCCTATGCTGCGGAAAGCTTGGAGGGTCGACCTTACGCAGAAATCCGGGAGGATGCAGCAGGTCTACATCAGCCGCATGGTCTAGAGTTTTAGAAATAGTATCACAGCTCTCGAACACTATCTCCTCCCCAGGCACCCTAGAGAAAACATCCTCGTTGATAGAGTCAGCAATTTATTTGTAGGACACAGTATGGCGCCCTCTGCCAAAATATAAGCTGCATCAGAATATATTTCAGCAAATGAGTCGAATCTGGTAGCAATGCTGATATGCTCGGTTTCTTACAGCCTTGCAAGCAATATTTTTTGGGCTTTTTAGTTGATGTATTAGTTTTTCATGCCCTACTCTTTTCTATCTTCAAAGGGTTGCGAAGATGATGCTTGTCATAAGATGATACATAAATTAAGTTCAGTCCAAATAGCACTATCTAGTGATTATTTTCAGCAAAAAATGAACTGGAAAAATGATAACAAAAAGTAGGGAATTTCTGCTCACCTCAATTAATTACCTCACTCTGGGAAGTTCAGGCCTACATCAAGAGGAAAAAATCACCATATCATTTAAATCCTCAAGACCAGCATCACCCCCGCTAAACCTCTAAATTCATGTTATAAACGTAGTCCAACAGAAAGGAAGGGTTAGCTCATGGTATGCTTTGCATTAACATTTATAAGGTATGGTACACTGCTGAGATATGATAATCCCAGTTATTATGTTTACTGTCATACCATCAGTATGTGCAAACAGAAGAAAGAATGCACAAGCCTAACCAACCAACACTTGTACCACCTAATCAACTAACACTTGTATTGACAGGAAGTGTCCCAACAATAAATTTACCATATAGAAACCACATAACTCAGAACCTAACACAGAATTGCAAGCCTTGGTCTGTACTTGCTGCCAAAAGATTCTATGGAGGAATGAAAGGCAACGATATTTGTAACATAGAGGAGATATCAGCAGAGGACCCTAGAAAAATCGTTTCAAGTCTAAGAAACACAACAACAAACATGTGAAGGGCAGTAGTACCATACGCACAAGAATTTTCTGCTTCCATTCGACATGTGTGTGTGTGAGAGAGAGAGCTTTAACCTGTTTTCTTCTTCTTGAACCGGCCACGGCCGTTTTCCTCCGCCGCCGGCCCCTGCCTGTTCCGCCCCGACATGGCTGCTGCCGGCCCCTGACTGCTCCGCCCCGACGTGGCCGCCGCCGGCCCTCGAGTACTCCGCCCAAGGTCGCCGTCCTAGGCCCGCGCCTGCTCTGCCCTAAGGGCGCCGTCGCTGGCACGCGCCTGCCCCGCCACGCGGTCGCCGCCGCCAGCCCACGCCTGCCCCGCCACGCGGTCGCCGCCGGCACGCGTGTGGCCGCACGCCCCTGAGGTGGTCGTCCCCTGCCCGCTCTTGCTCCGCCCCACGGTCGCCGTCACCAGCACGCACGTCGCCGCCTAGACCGTCGTCTGCTTCATCGCTGGAGAGGGGCGTGGTTTTGGATTTGTCCATTGGGAGAGAAAAAGACCAGAAACTGTATACGTGGTGTTCCTAAGCACTCAGACGTGGGAGAGAGGGGCACGTGGAAAGTGGAAATTGATCTGCACACCGCTTTTGATCGCACGAGGCTTGCAACCGGTAGCCGGTTACTTTGCCGGTTACTTCGTCGGTAAAAAAAAAAGATTGACGAAAATTAACCAGTTCATCTTGAAGACGTGTGGGGTGCTGATTGGAGCTGTGAAGGAGAAAATAGCTCATGAACAGTACCGGAAGTAAGTAGGGAGCGTGAATCTGATCAACTTTTATATAGGTAAGTATATCGGAAACTTCTTTTGAATACAAATTCAATACATAATTTTATGGTATATATCTTATATTTTATTGACTAAATTTATTGTTAAAGTTTTTTGAAATACATAATACCCACGTGAATCAGTATGGAGGTAGTACCCAAGAATTTAACCCGGAATCGCGGAATTCATTTGGTAATTTCAGTGATATGATGTTTGGCTGCCATGGAATTGTAGCATTGTCTGGAAATCTACCTGTCCTGAAACTCTGGTCGCCCCGAACAGCTCATCACTCTCCTTAAACTTTGGAACTTGTATTTTTATCTTGATGCATCTATGTTTTATGGACTTGGACAGACTTAGAACGCAATGTGAATATGTGATATGATGAGATAGAATGCAATAGAATATTTTGGACCATATTTTGGATGACAAATATATGTTTAGTATATGATGAATGTGTGCTCTAAGTTCAAAAAAGTTATGAAAAAGGCTCACATGTAAGCCAACAAGGAAGCAGAAAAACAAAGGAGAGCAGTCGCACCGAGACGCTCTACAACAAACTTATCACCCATGTCCAACTGCAGGATCTTAGCGGGTGGCTTCGAAGGCCTGCTCACCCGGATGACTGTGTATGTAGCCAACAGGATGGGAAGACAAGAGGGCAGTGCAGTAAAAAGAACTCACAACGAGAGAGAGAGAGAGAGATATGAAGTGGTCAGGCGTACCGATACGTTCTCTCTCCCCTCCATATAGCTTGGAACGTGTAAGTGTCTGACCAATTGAACCGACACATGGAGGAGGAAGACTATGGAAGGTGGAAACTAGGTATGAAACTAGTTTTGAACTCCACTAACGCGATGCACATGCATGTCGATGCAGGCAGTGGAGTAGGAGGAGTGCGTGTGAACTCCTTCTCTTGTCACTCACTTAGCGAGATTCGAAGAGCTCACAATATATCTCACATGTTGTTCCGACGCACTCATGCAGTGGCTTTTTGGCAGTCCATGCAGGAGGTGTGGTCTATACCTGACAGTAAGCAGCTCCAGGGTCCCCGGGAGTGTTGGCTGGAGGAGCTGTTGTTGCCATTGTCGAAGGAGGTGCTTGATAGAACTCTGATGACTATTTGGAGAATCTGGTTTGTGCGAAATGAAATTACACACAACAAACCGATGCCAGCGATTGAAGGATCTGGAAGATTTCTGTGTAGCTATATGTCTTCCCTAGCCAATTCCATGAGGCCTTGTTTACTTCTCAGGTTTTTTTTGGGTCTGGGAGGGGAAATTACCGGCCCACGAGTAAATCCCGAAAGTTCCCGAGCGGCCCGTTTACTTCTCATGTATTTTTAGTAATTTACCGGCCCATCCCAGAACTTCCCGATCCGGTAAGCGTCATCCTCGCGTATCCTCACACACGAGGCTACCCCCGTGTTTCTGTTCGTGGAAAAGGGAAGAGAGACGCGACGGGCGACGGGCGACGGCGGCGACAGAGCCGACGACGGCGGGGAAAGGAGACGGCGGCGGGCAAATCAAGACGGCGCCGACGAGATCCTCCTCCGGCGACTGGTCCCCGGTGAGTCCTCGCGCCTCCTCCCCTTTTCCCCTCCTCCCTAGCTAGGGTTTCTTGGGGTCGCTGCCGTCCGCGACGGAGCTTCCGGTCGGAGGTTGCGTGGATGACGCGCGCGACGCGAGGGAAGGGAGCAACAGCGACCGGTGCCGCGCCCATGTTCTTCTGATTTGTGCTAGTCTGTAGCATCTACGAGTAGTGCTTTTCCGGATTTGATGCGTGGACGACGCGCGCGGCGCGAGGGCGGCCGGTGCCGCGCCCGTGCTCTTCTGATTTGTGCTAGTCTGTAGCATCTACGTAGTGCTTTTTCTGATTTGATGTTGAGACGTAGTGCTTTTTCTTGTCAAATTTCCTTTGGTGCCAAGGACACATCTCGTGATGAAATCTTTCTAATTTGATGGTGAGACGTAGTGCTTTTTCTTCATTAAAGAATTCAAGATGCGATGTTAGTAAATTTTCCTATTTGTTGAACACATCAGGTACAAAGCACATCGCTTCTAGAATTACTATCTGTAGACGATTTCAGAGTTTTATATTTTACGAACCAGCAGAGCTTAAACCTATGCTTGTGTTGAGATAATTTGCAAACGTTTTTGTATTCAGGAAACAAAGTATCTTTACACTTGGCAGATTCTTTTCACTCTTGCTTGTTGAATGATAATAATATAGGCGTAGGAGCTGCTTGTATAGCTTCTACTACTTTTACTTATCTGTGCAACCACCGGATGATGTTCTGTTGGCTATTAGGAAAAGCATGGTGTAGTTGCTAAGCTAAATTTAAGCATGGTGTAGTTGCTGACAGTAATAGTTTGGTTTAATGTTGACATTGTAGTTTCGGGAGGACCAGAAATTATCAATTTGATTAGTTTGTGTAATGTATGGATTTTCACAGTATTAGCCTCTACATGTTCCGGTTGATGCGTGTGTGCACAGGGTGCACAGGGTACTAGCTTATGTGTCCTAGTCAGATAGGAAATATACTTGTATGCCATGTTGATTAAGTAGCTTCTTCTTTTTTTGGTAGATACCTGCCCCTTGGTCTATTGTTGGATTGGATCAACCACCTCCATCTTGGGAAGTTGTGAGAACTCCTGCTTATATCTAGTTTTCTGAAACAGCAGGAGCTATTATTCTTGAAAGATGGTGTTGGCACATTTCAACAACAATGGCGCGCAAGATTCTGTAGTCCTGTGTTGTCATGTATCTTCAGTTAGCATTTATCTAGTTTTCTGAAACCGCAGGAGCTATTATTCTTGAAAGATGGTGTCGGCGCATTTCAACAACAATGGCGCACAAGATTCTATAGTCATGTGTTGTCATGTATCTTCAGTTAGCATTTATCGAAAATTCACTATCTTGGATATTACTTCTTGCAGTCATTTACCATAATATGTATAACTGAGTGTTGCTGGAGCCGTCAAATTTAGAAGTATGTGGTATGACTGATTATTGTCGTTTTTGGTACTGAGCAGATGGTGCATTCTTTTTTCTATAGTATGAGATGTTGTTTGGTGCCTTTTTTTAGGCAAAGGGTTGTGGTTGCTGGCTTGTGGCTTGTGCAGCATGCACGAATGCATGCTGTCGATTTTTTTTTCCTTCGAAGCCAATGTTCTGAAAATGATCGGTCAGCTAACTGTTAACCATCGGCTCCAGTTCAGACAAAAAATGAGTTTTTAATTTAGTGGTTGTCCATTATCATGTTGTGTGGTGCAAAGATTGCGTTTTTAGTTATCCCATCTCATACCTCTAATATCCCCTCTCATCCCCAAAATAAAGTAACTAGAGGCTGTGGGGAAGGGTGTGAGGAAATGTGGGGAAATGTGGGGAAATCTGGGGATTGGGTGAAAGGGGAGTTTTCACCAAATCCCCTCCCATCCCCTAACCCCTAGGGGATGAAAATACCCCAGGAGTAAACAAGGCCTGAAGCTGCCAATAGAGGATATTCTGAAAGGGAAACAGGGAGCAACCCGCCTGCCAGTACTAGTCCGTGGACGCGGCCACCTGAGGAAATGGTTAAACTGAACATGGACGGGTCGTTTATATTGCAGGATGGAACGACAAGTGTTGGAATCATTCTGAGAAGGCATGATGGCTCAATAATTCTATCATCCTGTAGAGTGCTGGTACGATGTTGTTCGGCATTGGAGGCCGAACTACGAGCATTGGTGGAGGGCGTTTCTCTGGCTAGTGAGTGGTGTCAAAAACCAATCCTAATTGAAACGGACAGTGATGAGATACTCCGGATGATAAGAAGCAAAGAGAGAGATTTATCTGAGTTAGGTAACCTCACTTCTGAAGCAAAATTACTACTGAACTCGGAGCAGATTGTTGGAATCTCCAAAATTCCACGTACCTAGAATTTTGCTAGTCATGAGTTAGCTAAGTATGGTAGAATGAATGACCGTACGTATGTATGGTTTGGGTCTGGGCCAGATTGCATTCTGGATGCCCTCCTAAGGGATTGTAATGATACCTATATTTAATTAATATAATCTATTTGCCCCCGCAAAAAAATATATATATATATATCACACAAGCTACCTCTCAGCTAGTAATATGGGACAAAACTTAGTTCACAAAGTCGCCACTGTAGATGAGCCTTGAGATTTCAGAAATTGTATATGCCATATGTCTGCAACCCATTTACATCCAAAATTATAAAGATTGAAACAATTTTGTGTGCGCATGTCCGTGCTAAACATGTTATTTCTAGTAAAAGAGTTTTGAGTGTATATTTTCTTTATTTTTCATTCTATGTGGGTACATGATAAAGTTTGTATAATAGATTCACTTTCAATTTTTTACTGTCCTGATTTCATGATTGCTAAATAAATATTGCGCAACTTTTAATGATTAAACTAAAATAAATAATATTTAATTGAAATGATCAATTCAGCTGATTTCATAAATCGTATATCAAGAAACCGAGTGAAGGATTAAGTTTTAAAATAATGCAAAGAGAATTGGAGATGAATTTTAAATGTACATGGCTATATCAATTTTACCAACTAAAAAAATATAACAAATTTACTTCATGACAAAGATGAGAAGGCCTTGTTGGCCTGATACCGTGACTTGGGAACCCAAAACTTTGATCCAGAATAAATTTAAGTCATTACAAAAGAAAAGAAGTATAAAATCTTCCGTGCAATTGAAGTTTTATGAAAAAGATGAGAAGAATCGGTTGGTTTCATGCAATTGCACTTTCACATTTTTGTTGTTGCTTGCAATTGCATATTTAACATGTAAATGCAATGATACTCTTGTTCGATGTAAATATAACTATTATTTATACAATTGCATGTAATTGATTCTTCTTATAGGAAATTACATTTAATTTATGGGGCAGAAAAGTGTAAAGAGGTGTGATGTCGTGATTGCTTTTTTTTGCGAAACACGGTATAGACATAGACGCTCACATATACGCACATACACTCACCCCTATAAACGCACACACTTACACCCTACCCGTATGAGCACCTCCGAGAGATTGTGTCCAAGAAACTTTATCCAACGGGTCTTAAGATTGACGAAGTCATCACAGCCATCTCATTTCCGACGAGAACGTCGTCTCTCACTGAAAAATATTCTATCCTTAATGAGACACCAAAGTATTAAATCTAAAGTTTAAACTATAGTGGGCTGGAGGTGTCACGGTCCTCCTAACCATCCAAACACAGGTTAGTTGTTGATGTCGTGATTGCTTTGCTCACTTGCTATTTGCTAGTTCTAGAGCATAAAAAAGAAAAGGTCTATAGCGCGTGCCCGGGCCTCACGAAATGGTAGACGATGTTGGGCCATTTCGTGTTTCCGCTTTCCGGTACCGAGCTTCCCAAGCACTTCCCCGCAGGCCCATGGTTGTCTCCGTAGCTCGTCTCCTCTCCGCCCTAACTCGCCGGCGTCACCTTCTCCCGCCGCCCCCATGCTCCCCCTAATCCGCCGCCTCACCGCCGTTCCTTCCCGCCTAGCCGCCCTCGCACTCCGGCAACCACCTCTCGGTCGAGCCGCAACGACGGCGTCCACGACACCCGCGGTATCCTCCTCCCATCTCGCGGCGGGTTCGCCGCCTGCAGAGGGTCCAGCAGCTGATCAGGGGTGCGAGTCGGAGCCCCTCGATCGCGACTGGGGCTCCACGCTGTCCCGAGCGGATCCGGCAGAGCTGACCGGGATTCTCCGGCGTCTGCACGACGAGCAGACCCGTTTGGGCTTGGCCGCCTACAATCTGCTGCTGAAGCGAGCGTGCGAGGCAGAGGACTTCGCGCTCTTCGCCAAGGTATTCAGATACCTTCTGCTCTCCAAAGCCGCCCCCGACTTGACCTCTTACATGCATGTCGCCAGGGCCATTGGGGACTTAGATGACCCTGAACCGATGCTCAGGTTTGTGAGAGAGGTATTGGAGATCACGCAGGGTAGGGATCCCACGGTGGTGAATCGGATTGTTTTCGCCGTGGGCAGATACGGACACATCGATAAAGGCTTGACCATATTCGAGGAGCTGAAGAAAGATAAGGAGTATTTGGATGTCGTCACGTTCAACACCATTTTGGACATGCTCGGGAAAGCTGGCCAGATTGACCCAATGCTCCGGGAGGTGAAGCTGATGGAGGAGCTCGGCATCTCTCCTGACATCGTGACATATAATACGGTCATAAACTGCCTGCGCAGTCTTGGAAGAATCGATCTGTGCAAAAGCTTTGCAACGGAGATGGTTGGGAGGGGCATCGATCCGGATTTGAGAACATATAGCGCGCTCATTGATGGTTTCGGCCGGGCGGGCCGTGTTACCGATGCCCTCGAAGCTTTTGAGCAGATGAAGAAGTCACACCGGCCTTCGGTTTATGTCTACCGTGCACTCATCAGTGACCTGAAAAAAGCTGGACGGTTTGAACTTGCACAAAAGCTCTCTGATGAGATGGATTCAACTGCTTCCAATCTGTTAGGCCCTCAAGATTTCAAGAAGAAGTTCAAGGGGAAAAAAGGCAGGTAAGAAGCAGATGAGTTACCTCTACCAGGCTTGTATGATTCCTATACATGTGCCAGGTGCTGGTACATACTTCCATACTCCCAATGGATATTGGATTACCGGTTAGCGTCTTCAGAAGATGCATCACAGGAAAGAAACACAGAACTACAAAGCTCAGATTGCAGTAGCGTTATGGTTGCAAAGGCACAACAATGATCACAGTGCTATGAATGAAATATCTTAACTCCATTGCTGATGTGTGTTCCAAGAGATGAAGGAACCCAATTCAGCAGCCACTGGTAAATCTTCCAGGACTCCATGACTCCTTCACATGCACCAAGTGCTGGTACACAGTTTACCAGGGACGCTGGTAGTGTTGGTTGACATCTTCACAGTATGTAGCCAAGAAGAAACAGAGAACCGCAAGGCTCATATTAATTACAACAGCATGATGGTTGTGAAGCCACAACAATGATCACAGTGGTAAATGTCATAACTGCAGGCCGTTGCTGAAGTGTGTTTGAAAAGATGCACAAGCCCAGGTCAGTAGCCACTGATGATTCCCGGTTGAGAAATATGTGATACACTGCTGGATCATCATGTGGATCATGGCCGTTTATTAAAAGGAGTGTTGTTTTGCTCTGAACATCTGGGTGTAGAATTTTGGCATTTTTCATTCATCTTCAATCCCCAGAAGAATAGTGGAAACTTGGGATCTGGTCTTCTGTAGACTTTTTTTGTAATCACTAGGTATAACAGTAACCAGATTACCATCTTCTCTTACAGAAGAATGAAAATTGTACTTATTTAAGTTGACTGTATCCAAATTTCCTTGGCTATTTGATCATCTTGACACTGTTGGGATGCCGGTGCTGATGTGTCTTGGTGTATCCATACTCTCTTAGCGACTAGTACTTCTGAAGAATTTAAGTATGTGCAACAGATGCCCCAATCAGCAATCTGTATCAAATAATCAGTGCTTGTGTGCAGAGATATAGGACCAACATTGACCACTAACCCCTGCAATTTGTGTGGGGCATGTCTTTGTCCCACTGAACCTCCGGCCCAGCAAAAACCTGCATCTCAAGTCTGAGATTATTGTCCTCAAGCATTGCTTTCAACTGGACTCGAGAATAATCCCAAACCAGAATATATGTCAGGGCAAGACAATTACTCCTCATATATATCACACAAATTACAACCATCAATAACAGAACACATGGGCAGATGATAGACTTAGGGCTTAGGGTTTTAGTGAGCCGTTGCTTCTTCACTTCCATAAAACCAACTAAAAAGATTAAAAAAATAGAGGCATATTCAAACTTCTTAGTTGAAATCATTGATCCTTGAACATCTAGCCTGGTAGGTTATCAATTGCAACTTCATACATAGTAAATGATACTGGTCTAGCTTTGAAAATAATAGTTTAGCGAATTTGAGAACCGCAGTGTGGTAAAAAACCCTAGAAATGGTATAGCTCATAAATAAAACTCCTATAAGTTCTGTATCTAGAATCAAATAGTCCTAAAGTTAAGTTAGTCGTGTTGATTTTTGTTTGACTAGTACTTCAGAATAAGGTTAGTTAGGAAGGGGTCTACCATTAGCAAACTTCAGATTTGACGTCACGTGTGTCTAGCTACAAGAAGAATCTATTTTTTAGTGGGAGTTATTCTATTTGACAACGAGATGTATATGATGATTTCGCGTGGTCACTCCAGTATCGATAGGAATTGTATGTGATAATATATGTCTCAAGCTCAACCCGGTAACTCATTTTGTTCCCTTAAATACGGCATTTCATCATCAGTTAGGAAAATTCTCTAACAAGGGGATTTCTAACGGCATTTCATCACCAGTAAGGCCATTTTTAACAAGGGGATGCATTTCATCTGCGCGTGTCTAAATGGGTCGTGGCAGATAAAATCGTGGCCCAACGTGGAAGCTCAAATCATTTTTTCTCCGTTGCGATGTTCGCGTGCACATCCTCCTTTGTCCTTCAAATATGGGACTGCTTTGCATGACCGTGGACAAAGCGCGAACACTGCGTGTGTCCTCCTTTGTCCTCCCCTAACGTGCCAGTTGGCCTCCCAAATCCAATCCACCCACCCCACTCAACTCCGAGAGACCTAGGGCGAGATGACAGACACATGACCCACCACATCCATCACCGCGGCTGAAGCACCTCCCGCCGTCGAGGCCCCTCCAGTAGGTGTCGCAGCGCCTCATGCCGCCACAACGACGACCAAGAAGCTGAAGGTCAAGCCGACGAGAGAGCGGAGGGCAAACGAGAGTAAAAAAGCAAGCGGACCAGAGGAAGGCCGCGATGATGCGAAGGCTCGAAGCCGCCCCGATGCACGAAGGAGGAAGGTGGAGCATCTACAAACCCTGCAGTTCAAGGCCAGCACAGATGCCCTCACGACCTTGGTCAAGCAGCAGGCCCTCTTGATGACAACCGGAACGCGGTTGCGCAAATTGCCATGACGGGAGCCGATGGTGCTTCGGCAGTGAGCTCTGGGTCGTTCATGACCATCCTGATGCCTCAAAAGATCTTCCGTGCCGTCATGCGTGTACGCGCCCGCCACCTTCAAGCACATCTGCACATGACGGCACGACTCACTTCTCCGACTCGCCAAGAACGGGCCACTCGAGATTACCAAAAAAATATCTAAACCACGCTACTAAAATAGGTGACCACCTTGGATGCAATGTGCGACCAAACAGTCAGCTGGATGCCGGCTTGTGTACTCCTATGTTCTTACACCTAAACTGATGAAATAGGACAAAAAGGTTCCCTATTTGGATGACCGTGCGTTTTAGATGCCCCATCTGATGGAACGAAATCTCTTCTGTCAAAGATACAAAACCGTGGCAAAATTTGAAGACTTTCATCAGCTCTCGTGGAAACTTTTGAAATTTGGCCGTGCTCCGCTCCAACAGTAACCACTGTACTCCCCAAATCGAGACGCTTGACCTAGCTCCGTTCCCCACTCTCGCCGCCGCCCCACATCTCCACTTCCCCCGCCCTAGCAGCGCCGCCGCGCCGCCGCGCCGGCGTCTCCTCTAGCCCAACCTGATGGCTTGAGGTCACTTTTCTCCATTCGAAAACCCAATTTCTCCGCGCGAGCTCCAATTTGACCGGAGTACCTCCCCATCCGCCGGAGCCCTAGAGGCCCAGAATGAAGGCGACGGCGTCGATGTGCAGCCCGCGCACGGTCCGGGGCACGCACACCTTCAAGATCGCCGGCTACAGCCTCCACAGGGGCCTCGGCGCCGGCAGGTACGTGCGCTCCGCCGCCTTCGACGTCGGCGGCTACCTCTGGCGCATCGAGTACTACCCCGACGCCGAGATGGAGATGAAGAACGGGGACTACGCCTCCGTCTCCCTCGAGCTCGTCACCGCCTTCGCCCAGGCCAGGGCCACCTTCGAGGTCAGGCTGCTCGACCAGGCCGGCAAGCTGCCGCCCTCCGTCGTGCTCGCCCGGTACAAGCCCCTGCTGTTCCGCTCCAACCCGCCCACCTACATGAGCGAGGACTTCCTGCAGCCATTGCCCTACCTGCACGGCGACGACAGCCTCGTGGTCGAGTGCGACATCACAGTCATCAAAGAACCAGAGCTGGCGCTGATCGCGACTACCTTCGACATCAAAGTGCCCCCCTCGGACTTGTCGGACAACCTCAAAGAACTGCTGGAGACGGGGGAGGAAACAGACGTCACCTTCGAGGTCCGGGGGGAGGTGTTCCCCGCGCACAAGCTCGTGCTCGCGATGCGGTCGCGGGTCTTCAAAGCCGACCTCTTCGGCCCGATGGGCGACAGGACAAGGAAGACCATACCCGTAGAGGATATGCAGCCCGCTGTCTTCGGCGCGTTGCTCCACTTCATCTACACGGATTCGCTTCCATCCATGGAGCATCTTTTTGGAGACGATGCTGAGGAAATGGTGAAGCACCTGCTAGTGGCTGCGGACAGGTACGCCATGGAAAGGATGAAGGTGCTGTGCGAGAGCATCCTTTGCAGGACTCTTAGTGTCCGCAATGTCACCACTACTCTAGCTCTAGCCGACCAGCACCAGTGCAGCCGCCTCAAAGATGCTTGCCTTGACTTTATCGCTTCTCCGGACAGAACGGATGCTGTGGTGGCAAGCGAAGGCTATGCTTGCCTCAAAAGATCTTGCCCTGCTGTCGTAGCAGATATCTTCGAGAGGGCAACCAAGTCCCGCAAAATCTAGTATCCTCATCCTTGGTTATTATTAGCTGTATATAGATCATGAAATTTGTTTTATCATTCAGTTATTAATTCTTGTGATCTTGTCATTTGAGAATCTCAGGCTCTTGCAAATGATGATCTCTCTATGTGATGATGATGCAACATCTTAACTATGTATTTTATCTAATGCCGCATCTGAATAAAATCTGGGCTAGCTTGCTACTATTCTCTAAAATGGTTTGTTCTTCTGACTAAAAAGATGATCTTGCAAATGATGATCTCAGGCTCTTGCAAATGATGATCTCTCTATGTGATGATGATGCGGCATCTTAACTATGTCCTGTATCTAATGCCGCATCTGAATAAAATCTGGGCTAGCTTGCTACTATTCTCTAAAATGGTTTGTTCTTCTGAGTTCTGACTAAAAAGTTTGTTTACTGTTATAGACTTCCCGTTTATGCGCTCTTTTAATTTCTCAAAGCAGTGACTAATGTCCCAGTAAATCCTGTGCTAGGTTGCTAGACTGGCTGCTTTCATTGTGAATTGTCAAATAAGAAAATATCAACATTATGTCTGCAGTTATACTCTGTTTTTGTTCAGCACACCATATCTTCTACAGTATGAAATATGTTGTCCACATTTTGTGCAATATCACATACTTCTTTTGGAGGCAATGCAAACTATGAAGCATTTGTGTTCACTTTACAATAAACCATGGGACTTTTTTTTAACCTACTGTGCAATTTAATACTACTCAATTACCAATTTATGAACTAGTAGTTGGTCATTAACATTAAATTCACATCCTGATCAAGCTAAATTAAGATTTCTTAGGCCTGTTTTAATTGATCGAATGTTGCGGATATGTAACCATGAAGTTTAGATCACCACTTGAAGGCTACTAGCTTAGGTTTCCTGTACTTGTCAAACTGTGTATGGACCAGCTTTTTCATTCATGCTCATATTACTTGCACAGTAAGGGAAAGTGACACATCTGGATCATACTCCCTCCCGTCCCTAAAGGCTACTGCCTTAGACATATGTAAAGTCAAACTTAGAACTTCAACTACCAATATCTTTAAAAATATCCTGATTAGATATATTAAATTCATATGAATTAATTGGTCTCTTACATAAATTCATTAGTTTATATGAGTATGTTTTCATGCTTCTATATGGAGACCTCCAATAGATATCTTCTGAGTTCCAAGGTACTAGTGTTATTTATATTCTGATTCTTTTAATGGAGTAATGCACATCCTTCCTTGTTTTTAAACTTTAGCCTCAAATATTTAACAAGGAATAGAAGCATCTATGGTACATAAACACTTTGCTTTTCTGAACATCCATTAATCATCCTACATGTGGGACGTGGTCTTAGTCCGGCGAAACGGTAAAATGTTGAGGCAGGGGAAAGTTATGAAAATCCACAAAAAAAGATATTTATACTTCTTAACCATGCCCATAAACAATACTCCTATGTTTATGTATACAGTTCTGCATTCATTCTACAGAAAGTATTTGCTGCCCTGAAATTTCCTCCCGTGTGCATATGTTCTAAAACAATGGGCACTTGGCCTGCCTAACTAACATCACATAGAGAACATGATGCTGATACTCATTTCAATGGATTAGTTAGTCTCAACCCTGATACTGGTTTTGATGGAAAGGGGTTTTCAGCCTGAGCCTTTTTTTGAACCAACTGTGCAGTTACATGCTCAATTACCAATGGATGAACTAGTAGTTTCTCATTAACACTACCACACGCTCAATTACCAATCTAATGGTGCATCTTATATATGAATAAAATCTGGGCTAGCTTGCTACTATTCTCTAAAACGGTTTATTCTTCTCACTAAAATGTTTGTTAACTGTTATAGACTTTCCGTTTGTGTCCTCTTTTAATTTCTCAAAGCAGTGACTAATGTCCCAGTAAATCATTGAATAGTGCTAGGTTGCTAGGCTGGCTACTTTCATTGTGAATTGTCAAATAAGCAAATATAAACATTATGTTAGCAGGGTTTTCTTTTTTTTTTATGTCGAGGAACATTGTATTAGCAGCTTGATGAGCAACAAAATTTGTGTTATATTTTGTTGTTGCCATTGTGCCAGTTATACTCTATTTTTGTTTAGCACACCATATCTTCTACAGTATAAATATCGTGTCCATATTTTGTGTAATATCAGATAGTTCTTTTGGAGGCAATGAAAACTTTGAAGCATTTGGATTCACTGTACAGTAAACCCTGAACCTTTTTAACCAACTGCCAATTAAACACTCAATAACCAGTTGATGAACTAGTAGTTGGTCATTAACAGTTTCACATGTTGATCACCCGAAATTTAAGTTTTTTTTAGACCTGCTTTAATTGATCGTATGTTGCGGATTTGTAACCATGAATGCTAGATCACCACTTGAAGGCTACCAGCTTAGGTTGGCCTGTTGTTATGGTCGGTTTGACCTATACACGCAGGAAGCCCACTAGTGGCTAGTTATGGGCTTAGCCCAAGTAAATTAGGGGCTTAGCCCAAGTAAATTAGGGTTTAGAGGAGGCCGTCCTCCTATATAAACACTTGTATCCCTTCGAGATTAATCGGACAATATTCGGCATCAATACTCGTCTCGTCTCCTCGAAGGGAGACGGGAGACCCTCGTGCCCCCGCCGCAACAACCCTAGCCGCCGCCTCCTTCCTCCGCGACGGCGCCCGGCCCGCCGGCGCCGAGCTGCTCCAACCTCTCCGCCCTCACTTCCACCCTTACAATCTCCGCCCTAGACCCGGTAGAACCCTAGTCTCTACCACTTTGGTATCGGATTGCCTAGGTCTCATGGGCTCCAACAGCCCCCCGTCGACCCCATCGCCGCCACGTCCGCCGCCGCCACCAACACCACCACCGCCACCGCCGCCGCCATGACCGGCGCCCACGCACCGCAGTGGAGCCGCCGCCGCCTCCAACGGAGACCGAGGCCGCCGCCGCCCCCACGGGCCTCGACCTCCTGCCCGCTACTTTGGCGGACCTCGCCGGCGGTCTCCGCGCCATCCGTTTCGAGCTCGCGGAGATCAAGGCCGGCCGGCACCCGCCGCCCCCGCCGGCCGCCGTTCCGCCGCCGCCCCCACCGGCCGCCGTTCCGCCGCCGCCCCCACCGGCCGCCGTTCGCGCCGCCCCCACCGCCCGCCTCCGCCGCCAACAACGGTCGCCCCGCGTGGTGGCCGCCATCGCCTTCGCCAATTCCCACATGGATCGACGCGTCGCCCGTCTACACTCGGGACCGCGGCGCGGACGACGGTTCGGCAGCCCGCCCACCCCTTTGGCGGTACCGGCGGGTTTGCGGCCCCCTTCGCCGCGAGCACGTCCTTCAACCCGGGCCGCCGGGAGGGCACCCCCGAGGTCCCGCCTGCGGCACGCCAGCCGCCCCGCTTCACCAAGCCGGAGTTCGCCACCTACGACGGCGCCACCGATCCCCCGAACCGGCCGAACCGGTGTGAGCAGTTCTTTCGGGGGCAGCGGACGCTCGGCCGCCGACCGCACGTGGATCGCCTCCTATCACCTACGGGCGCCGCGCGGACTTGGTACTACGCCCTCGAGCAGGACGAGGGCGGGATGCCGTCCCGGGAGCGCTTCCGCGACCCGTGCCTCCGGCCGGTTTGGGCTGACCCTACGCGGAAGCCGCCTCGCCGAGCCGGGACGCCTCGCCTTCACCACCACGGTCCGAGGACTTCGCCGACCGTTGTCGGCGCTCGCGTGCCATGCCCCGGGCGTCTCGGCGCGGCAGCCGCGCCGATCTCTTCGTCGGCGGCCTCCCCGACTACATCCGCGTCGACGTCGAGATGCGCGAGCTCGCGGACTCGCGGACGGCCATGTACTACGCACGGGCCTACGAGCAGCGCGCCATCGCCATGCGAGCAGGTCTACGCGCAACGTGGCAGCGCTCGTCCCGCGCTCCGACCCGCCCCGACGCCCACCGCCCCGCCGCGCCCGCGCCGGCCGCCGCTCCCGCGGGCCCTCTCGCGCCGACTCGCCCTTCAAGCGGCCGACGGCCGCGGAGCAACTCGAGCGGCGCCGCCAAGGGCCGTGCTTCAACCGCGACGAGAAGTACGCGTCGGGCCACACGTGCGCCCGCCTCTTCTACTCGGAGACCGTCGACGACGCCGACGTGGAGGCTCTTACCGCCGAGCTCGCGGCCGCCACCGTCACTGAGGCCGGTGTCACGACCTACGCGCCGGTCGACGCGTCCGCCTTCGTCGTCTCTCTTCATGCTATGGCGGGCATCAAGACGGCAAAGACGATGCTGCTCCCGGTGACGATCAATGGGGAGCGTCTCCACCGCGGCCGGTGGACACGGGCTCGACGCACAACTTCCTATCCAACACCGCCATGCGCCGCCTCGCTCTCCGGCCGGCGGGATCGGAGAAGTACGGCGTCACCGTCGCCAACGGGGACCGTCTTACGTGCCGTGGCGTGGCGCGACAGGTTCCCGTGCTCGTAGGCGACGAGCCATTCTCCATCGACTCGCGTCGGCATCGACTTGGGCTGCTACGACTTCATCCTCGGCCTCGATTTCCCGAGCACCTTAGGCCCCATCCTTTGGGACCTCGACGTGCTCGTCCCTCATCTTCCGGCGCGAGGGCGGCCGCCGTGTTCACCGGACGGGCTTGGGCAGCACCGGCGCATCCCCGCGGCTCCACCCGATGGCCGCCGCGCTTGACGAGGCGCACCCGCTCCCGGCCGACTTACCGCAGCGGACACGGCGACCTCTTCGACGAGCCGCAGGGCCTCCCTCCCTCGCGGCCCCGTGACCACCGCATACACCCGCTGCCGAACACGGCGCCCGTCGCCGTGCGGCCGTACCGGTACCCCCAGCTGCAGAAGGACGAGCTCGAGCGCCGGGTGGCGGTCATGCTAGCACAGGGCATCATCCGGATTTCGACGTCGCCGTTCGCGCCCCCGTGCTCCTTGTGCGCAAGACCGACGGTACGTGGCGCTTCGCATCGACTTTCGCGCCCTCAACATCGTCACGTCCAAGGACAAGTTCCCCATCCCCGTCGTGGATGAGCTCCTCGGACGAGCTGCATGGCGCGCGCTTCTTCACCAAGCTCGACTTGCGCTCGGGCTATCATCGGTGCGCATGCACCCGGACGACATCGCCAAGACGGCGTTCCGCACTCACCATGGCCACTACGAGTTTTTGGTGATGCCGTTCGGCCTCTCCAACGCGCCGGCGACCTTCCGGGCCCCGATGAACGACGTGCTCAGCCCCTACTTACGACGCTTTGTGCTTGTTTTCTTTGATGATATTTTGATCTACGGCGCATCCCGGGCGGAGCACCTGCAAGCACGTGGCCATCATCTTCAACGAGCTTCGAGCGCATCGTCTTCATCTCAAGCGCTCGAAGTGCTCGTTTGGCACGACCTCCGTCGCGTACTTGGGCCACGTCATCTCCGCCGACGGTGTCGCGATGGACGCGGACAAGGTCGCCGCCGTCGCCGCCCGGCCGACGCCCCAGTCGCCGCGAGCTCTTCGCGGATTTTTGGGCCTCGCGGGATACTACCGGCGGTACATCCGAGGACTTCGGCCTCATCGCCGCGCCTCTCACGCGCCCGCTTCGCCGCGACGCTTTCTCCCGGGACGAGGAGGCGGCCACGGCCTTCGCCGCCCTGCAGCGGGCACTCACGACGGGCCCCGTTCTTCGGATGCCGGACTTCGACGAGCCGTTTGTGGTGGACTCGCGACGCCTCCGGCATCGGCTCCGGCGCCGTCCTTCACCAAGGCGAGGGGCCACTCGCTTTCTTCGGCCGCCCTTTCGCCGCGCGCCACCACAAGCTCGCCGCATATGAGCGCGAGCTGATCGGGCTGGTCCGAGCGGTGCGCCACCGGCGGGCGTATCTTTGGGGCCGGACATTCCGTGTGCGCACGGACCACTACGGCCTGAAGTTCTTGCTCGGATCGGCGCCTCTCCACGGTGCCGCGGCATCGGTGGATCAGCAAGCTCTTCGGCTTCGACTTCACCGTCGAGTACCGCCCGGCCGCCTCAACACGGTCGCCGACGCCTCGTCCCGCCGCGACATCGACGACGCCGCGGATGCGCCCACGGTCGGTGCGGCCTTCGCATCCACTCCGGGCCATCTTTCGCCTTCATCGACGAGGTTCGCCGCGCTACTACCGAGGCCGCGGATGCGCAGCAGCGCTGCGCCGGCGCTCGGCCGACGGCGAGCTGGCCGCGCCATGGCGCCCGGACGACGGACTACTCCTCCATGGGCGCCGCATCTTTGTGCCGGATCATGGAGACCTGCGCCACCGGGCCTTGTCCTTGGCGCATTCCGCGAGTCACGAGGGCGTCCGGAAGACCCCGCACCGTCTCCGCGCCGATTTTTACATTCCGGGGGATGGCGTCCCGGTGCGAGACCGGGTGCGAGCGTGTGTCACATGCCGGCGGAACAAGACGGAAACGCTCCGTCCGGCGGGCTTACCGCAACCGCCGGACGTGCCGTCCCGGTGTGGGCGGACATCTCCATGGACTTCATCGAGGGGCTGCCGAAGGTTGGCGGCAAGTCCGTCATCCTCACGGTGGTCGACCGTTTCTCCAAGTACGCGCACTTCATCGCCCTCGGCCATCCCTATACGGCGGCGTCCGTGGCACGCGCCTTCTTCGACGGCATCGTTCGCCTCCATGGGTTTCCGTCCTCCATCGTCAGTGATCGTGATCCCGTGTTCACGGGTCACGTCCGGAGGGACCTCTTTGGGTTGGCAGGCGTGAAGCTCCGCATGAGCACGGCGTTTCATCCTCGGACGGACGGCCGGCCGGAGGTCGTCAACAAGATCATCGCCATGTACCTGCGCCGCATCACCGGGGATCGTCCACGAGCTTGGGTGGACCGGCCGGCGTGGGCCGAGTACCGCTACAACACGTCCTACCACTCCGCGCTGCACACTACTCCCTTTGAGGTGGTCTACGGGAGGCCACCACCGGCGATGCTTCCCTATGCGTCCGGCACGGCCCGTACCGACACGGCGGATGAACTCGCCGCGTACCCGCGACGAGATACGCGGCCGAGGCGCGCCGGCCGACTTCTTCGGGCTCGGCAGCTGGCTAGGAAGTACTATGATGCTCATCATCGCGAGGCGGAGTTTGCGGTGGACGACCGGGTCCGGCTCCGCCTTCTTCACCGGACGACCCGGTCCTTGGACCCGCGCTCCCGGCGCAAGTTGGGCCCTCGTTACCCCGGTCCTTTCCGTGTGCTTGGAGCGCATCGGCAAGCTCGCCTACCGCCTCGAGTTGCCTCGCGGGCTCGCGCCTCCACGACGTCTTCAACGTCGGTCTCCCGAAGGCCTACCGGGGCGACCCTCCTCTCGCACCACCAGCTCTTCCACCTACTTCGGATGGGCGTCTCGAGCCTGCCCCGGCGAGTGTGGCTCGCGTGTTGAAGGCCCAGCGAGCGCCGTGGTGTTTGGCACGTCTTGGTGCATTGGACGGGCCTGCCGGAGGACGAGGCGACTTGGGAGAAGCTTGAAGATCTCCGCCGGCAGTTTCCGGAAGTTCAGCTCGAGGACGAGCTGTTTGAGAAGGCGGGGAGAGATGTTATGGTCGGTTTGACCTATACACGCAGGAAGCCCACTAGTGGCTAGTTATGGGCTTAGCCCAAGTAAATTAGGGGCTTAGCCCAAGTAAATTAGGGTTTAGAGGAGGCCGTCCTCCTATATAAACACTTGTATCCCTTCGAGATTAATCGGACAATATTCGGTATCAATACTGTCTCGTCTCCTGAAGGGAGACGGGAGACCCCTGTGCCCCCGCCGCAACAACCCTAGCCGCCGCCTCCTTCCTCCGCGACGGCGCCCAGCCGCCGGCGCCGAGCTCTCCAACCTCTCCGCCCTCACTTCCACCCTTACAATCTCCGCCCTAGACCCGGTAGAACCCTAGTCTCTACCACCTGTACTTGTCAAACTGGGTATGGACCGAATTTAAAGGTCCATGCTCATATTGCGTACACGTACATAGAAGAAGGGGAAGTGATACATCTGGATAATACTCCCTCCAGTCCCTAAAGGTTATTATGTTAGACATGGCCACATAGGTAAAATCAAACTTAGAACTTTAAAAAATATCTTGATTAGATACTTTAAATTCATATGAATTAATTGGTCTCTTACATAAATTCGTTGGTTTATATAAGTATATTTTTATGTCGGGGAACAGTGTATTAGCAGCTTGATGAGCAACAAAATTTGTATTAAATTTTGTTTTTGCCATTGTGCCAGTTATACTCTGTTTTTGTTCAGCACACCATATCTTATATAAACCAACGAATTTTGTGCAATATCACACTTCTTTTGGAGGCAATGAAAACTTTGAAGCATTTGGGTTCACTTTACAGTAAACCCTGAGCCTCGTGGTCGAGTGCGACATCACAGTCATGAAAGAATCCGAGCTGGCAGCGATGGCGACCACATTCGACATCCAAGTGCCCCCCTCAGACCTCTCACATAATCTTGGGCAACTGCTGGAGACCAGGGAGGAATCAGATGTCGCCTTCGAGGTCCAGGGGGAGGTTTTCCCCGCGCATAAGCTCATGCTCGCGATGCGGTCGCGGGTCTTCAAAGCCGACCTCTTTGGCCCGTTGGGCGACAGGACAAGACAGACCATACCCATAGAGGATATGCAGCCCGCTGTCTTCGGCGTGCTGCTTCACTTCATCTACACGGATTCGCTGCCATCCATGGAACATCTCGTTGGAGACGATGCCGAGGAAATGGTGAAGCACTTGCTAGTGGCTGCAGATAGGTACGCAATGGAAAGGATGAAGGTGCTGTGCGAGAGCACTGCAGGACTCTTAATGTCCAGAATGTCACCACTACTCTAGCTCTAGCCGACCAGCATCAGTGCAGCCACCTCAAAGATGCTTGCCTTGACTTTATCGCTTCTCCGGACAGAACAGGTGATGTGGTGGCAAGCGAAGGCTATGCTTGCCTCAAAAGATCTTGCCCTGCTGTCATAGCAGATATCTTTGAGAGGGCAACCAAGTCCCGCAATATCTAGTATCATCATCCTTGGTTATTAGCTGTATATAGATTATGAGCTTCGTTTTATCATTCAGTTATTAATTCTTGGGATCTTTTAGTTTGAGAATCTCAGGCTCTTGCAAATGATGATCTCTCTATGTGATGATGATGCAGCATCTTAACTATGTCCTGTATCTAATGGCGCATCTGAATATAATCTGGGCTAGCTTGCTAGTAGCTACTATTCTCTAAAATGGTTTATTCTTCTGAATTCTGACTAAAAAAATTGTTTACTGTTATAGACTTTCCGTTTATGTGCTCTTTTAATTTCTGAAAGCAGTGACTAATGTCCCAGTAAATCATTGAATAGTGCTAGGTTGCTAGACTGGCTGCTTTCATTGTGAATTGTCAAATAAGCAAATATCAACATTATGTCTGCATGTTTCTTTTTTTTTTGTGTGGGGAACATTATATTAACAGCTTGAACAACAAAATTTGTGTTAAATTGTGTTGTTTCCATTGTGCCAGTTATACTCTGTTTTTGTTCAGCACACCGTATCTTCTACAATATAAAATATATTGTCCACATTTTGTGCAATATCACATACTTCTATGTTACAGTTCTGCATTCATTCTAAAGAAAGTATTTGCTGCCATGAAATTTCCTCCCGTGTGCATATGTTCTAAAACAATGGGCAATTGGCCTGCCTAACTAACATCACATAGAGAACATGATGCTGATACTCATTTCAATGGATTAGTTAGTCTCAACCCTGATACTGGTTTTGATGGAAAGGGGTATTTTGTCATTTTTTTTTCACTCTTTGGCCTGGTCTCAAGTTAAATTTCTCCTTAGAGCATTCATTTGCTTACAATGGTTGGTTCATCAGCAAGCACAAAGGTAAACTTACTGCTATTTTCTCGTGAACGAGTTTGAGGGATTAGTTTTTCTTAGTTATTACATAGGTTATCTTCAGATTCCATGGAGTGACTAATTCTGCTTCAAGTTTTCACAGTGCTGTTTCATAACCATTTCCTTGCAATTTGCTTCAGCTACAATGGGTTAGCAAATTATGCTTCAGTTTACTTTTTCTTGCTCTGGAGCAATTGGTAATTCGTGATTGCAATGAAACAACCTGCTTCAAGGTAGTTTGCCTAGTGCAGAAGCTCCACTACCTTCAGGTGACAAGATGGGTGATATACATCAATACTCCAAAAACTGTCCACTCTTATACACCAGGAGGCCTGAATACAAATCTCTCTAGGGGATCCTGTGCAAATCATACAATATGTCTTATTATTTATTTTCAGGATTCAGTTCAACATGGTCTGTTATTGTCATACCGAGCTTGTGTCTATTATGTTTTAGTATATGCTAACCAGTGCTTCAGAACTTTAAATCATCACGTGCTAGAGATATCCATGTAATACTTGTACTGTTGAACATAATTAAATACCGGAGGCATCTTTTTTCTGACAATAGCGCCCAGAAAGTTCCTGCACTTCAAGTACTTGGACCTTGTATATTTATCACTTTGGATGGCCAAGCTTATTTTTTGATAGACTGTAGGGAAGACCCCAACAGTACAAGATGTACAGATTTATTCCACAGTCTTAGTTTCTTTTCCCTGGTTTCTCTTAGGGTGCTTCTCTTGTCTCAGTGACTTTATTCTCTCCCATAAGTCGCTCCCTCGAAGTTATTGATAGTGAAACCATTAAATTGACCAATATTCTTTTGGAGATTAGAGGCCTCTACTTTTGTTAGTGATTTTTTTTCTGAGCAAAGGTGGGTGAGAGCCAGTCTGAAAATTTGCATAAAAAAAAGATCTTAACAAGATACATTATACTGGAAAAAACTAATTGAAATAAAAACATAACAGTAATCTGCTCTGCGTGTGGCCGGATTTATTGGTGTAATCTTCTCATTTTATTATCCTGCATGCATATGAGGAAGGATGGTCTTCTGGCGCGAGATCTCGACGGCGTGCTCGAAGTTCGCGTTGTTGATGAACTTGCGCTGCTCCTCCTTCAGCCTCTGGAAGCAATGCGCGTTCAAGGACGCCAGGATCGCCGCCTGCTCCATGTCAGCAGGGGCCTGCGCAGCTCGCCCCATTGCGCCGCCTCCTCCGCCACCTTAGCTTCTGCGTCTGCGATGTACGTCTCGTCCCACTCTGCGAACCATGGATCGACAGAGTCGTCGGAGCTGTAGTCGATGTCGGTGTCGGGCTGCGGCTGTGCTGGTGGTTGAGGCGCCACAGGCGGCGTGTGGCCGTTGCGGTCAAGCATGGAGTAGGCCGTATGGAGCCGCCGCGACATTGTTGTGGTGGAGAGGAGAGGATAGCGCGGCGGTGGTGGAGGAGATGAGAGAGGATAGCGCAGCTACGGTGGTGGAGATGAGAGGATAGCGCCGCGGCGGTGGACAGCGTACGTACTAAATAGGGGTGCCAACTACCCGCATTTACAGCGGCGTAGACGGGTGGACGCCGCGTGGCCAGTTGCCACCCTCGTCGTTGTCTCGGTTTCCATGCAGGAGACCATTAACACCGACGACCAACCTTCCCGCGTCGTTTCCAACGCGACCTCTCGCTGTAGAGGCGGCCCCACCCGCGAAAACCGACGTGCCAAGAGGCGCCGGCACGCCCGATTCTTGCCCTTCGTGAAGGGGCCGACATGGGGCTGCTAGCGCTTCTATTGGGTTCGAAAAAGCACTGATGCTTTTTGAGGCGCGCCGGTGCGAGTCCATTTTCGATGCCGGCCCCCAAAAATACTATCGGAGCCGCTATCGAAGCCGCCGGTGGAGATGCTCTTATAGATACGAACAATCGAATATACACTTACTCCTATAATCACACGTAAGGACAACCAATCTCAATGAGCACCTTCATGAGCACGACTGGATGAGTGCACGAAACTAATGCCACGAGTCTTGATATTAACTAGGACTATTAATTGTGAACAGAAATTATTAAGATGTAAAAAGGTTTAATTAGTGGTATAGGCCGATAACGCTTCGGCCCTCCGCATCGCTCCCCGCGGGCGACGGGAGGGCGCCCAACCCTAATCCCCCGAACCACCTTGGCCCCGTCCTTCCCCAGCCGCCGCCGCCGCAGGCCGCCAGGCAAAGCCCACTCGGTGACGGCAGCAGCGGAGCGGCTCTTCCCCGGGCGTTGGGAGAGGGGGCACGGGGTCCTCTCCTCCTGGCGGTGGTGCTCCTCGGGCGTGGCTGGCTGCAGCGGCGGCGCAGGTCCTCGGGCGGCGCGGCGCTGGGCGGCGAGCTAGCGTTGCCATTGCCAGTTGGCGGCGGGGCGGCGTGGTGGGCGGTGGCGGTCCCCCGGCCCAGATCCGGGCCCTTTGGGACCCATCTGGGTTTCAACGGGCTGGCCTGGCGCTTCCAGGCTGCTTCTGGCGGGTGGGGTAGGTGGCCGGAGCGGCGGCAGCTGGGGTAAGGGCGCGCGTCCTGCAGCACCCGATGGGGGGTTTCACGAGCATGGACCAGGTGGGTCTATGCTCGGTAGGGCCAGGAGGGCCTGGTTTGCCCCTTGTCGGCATGTCCGGACGGGTACCGCCATTGGCGGTGGAGGCAGTTCCCTCCCGTGTGTCCTCTCCCTCGCAGCCCCTCATTTTCGTGTTCCCTTCTCGTTTTGCTGGCTTCGGTTTGCTGGCTGCGGGGAGATGACGTTGGTGTCTCTTAAGCCGTGGTGGTGCACGCTGGTGGGTGGTGAGGCTGGTGGAGCAGGATGGAGCGCTCGGGGCGGGGTGATGAGGGTCGGGAGAAATCCCTGTCAGTTGGCTGACACCGACGCGGTGACGCTTGCGGGCGCCACCCCTAGGGCGTTGGGTGAAGCTCTCCTCCCCTACCCCTGCGCGTACCGGGGAAAACCCTAGGACCAGTCCGGGCAGCAGCGTCGTCATCGTCGCATTCCTTCTTGAAGGTGTTGCTTGGTACGCAACGCTTCAGAATGCTAGGCGCGTGGTGGAATTCTCCGGAGGGCACAGCTGGTGTGAGACACTTTCGTTTTCGTCGATCTGGCCTCTATGGCTTTCTTTCTCTTTTCTTTCTTTTATGTTTTCTTTTGAGTTTAATTGTGCTTATGCCCCAGCACATGTATCATGTGGTTGCTATATTAATATAGCGAGACGAAAGCCTATTTCGAGGAAAGGTTTAATTAGTTTCCATGTGTTAGGTGTGTATTACGTGCACGGTACATCGCTCGGTAATTTACACGAGACAGTTTGGATTCTGGTACGTACTCGCTAATTAGGCAAGCGTTGCAGTGTCCTGTATATGTACGAGTCCTCTTCCGATTTATGTTAGAGCTGCTACCTCAGACCCTGTATTTGTACACGCGAAGGGGCGCTTCGGCTTGTAACCAGAGCTTGCAACCCAAAGTTTCGGCGTTGATGCGATAGAGAACACACGATCGATGAGGACGGCATCGATCTGCTCCCCATGTGCTGTGCGGGGCACGCACACCTTCACGATCACCGGCTACAGCCTTCACAGGGGCCTTGGCGTCGGCAAGTTCCTGAAGTCCGCTTCCTTCGACGTCGGCGGCTACCTCTGGTGCATCTGCTACTTCCCCGACGGGATTGTGCGGAGGAATGGAGGTTACGCTTCCGTTTATGTTGGCCTTGTGAATGAGTTGGTTGAGGGGAGTGCGTCGGTCGAGGTCAGGTTGCTCGACCAGGCCAACAAACTGCCACCGTCAGTGGTTCTCTCCAAGAAAAGGAGGTGCTTCAGCCTTGCGTGTGTTGGTGAGTTCTTACAACCATCAGCGTACCTGCGGGGCGACAACCTCGTGATTGAGTGCGAAATCACAGTTTTCAAAGAACCCGAGGTGACGCCCACTGCGACCACCATCGGCATCCCGGTTCCCCCCTCAGACTTGGCAGAGTATTTCAGAGAGCTCCTAGATAAAGGGGAGGAAGCAGATGTCGTCTTCGAGGTTAACGGCGAGGCTTTCCCTGCGCATAAGATTGTGGTTTCAGCGAGATCACCGGTCTTCAAAGCGGAGCTCTTTGGGCCTATGAGCGACAGGACAAGGCTGAACATAATCGTTGAAGATATGCAACCTACTGTTTTCAAGGCACTGCTGCACTTCGTCTACACAGATTCATTGCCTCCCGTGGAAAACCTAGATGCCGACGAGGGTAAAGAAATGGTTAAGCACTTGCTCGTGGCTGCAGATAGATATGCGATGGAAAGGATGAAGTTGATTTGTGAGAGCATTCTTTGCAAAGGACTTGACGTTGAGAACGTCACTGGTATATTAGCTCTAGCTGACCAGCATCACTGCAACGAACTCAAAGATGCTTGCCTTGAGTTTATCACTTCTCCAGAAAGAATGGATGATGTCATGGCAAGCCAAGGGTATGCTCGCCTCAAAAGATCATGTCCTTCTGCCGTAATAGATGTCTTCGAGAGGGCAAAAAAGCCCCGCATAATTTAGTATGCTCATCCGTAGTTAGCTTGAAATTATTGACTTCTCGGTTATTAGTTTCTAGTGATCTTTTGGAGAAGGGTATCCTTTTTCTAATTATCTCTGCATTTGATGGACATCCATCTTGCCGTCTCTTGTATGTGATGATGACTCATCTCATTTTTTAAACTATCCTAGCTTTGCTTGTATTCTAAAAATATGTTCCGAACTTCTCACTAAACAATCTATTTGCTGTTTAATTTTCCTGGCGTGTTTTTTTTTTAATTTCTTAATATAGTTAGTTATTACCCATTCTAACATTATTGAAAAGTATTGGTATGGCCATATCAATAGCGACTTCTGAAGAAGCAATACTCCCTCCAGCCCGAATTAATGGGTGTGTCCGTGTTCTAAGTTAATTTTACAATAACCCCCTCAACAGTTTAAATTCATTTAAAAATCGGTCCAAACCAAAGGGGCATCTTCTTCCTCGTGTCGGGCGACCGCGCGCTACTACCGACAGCTCCCGGCGAGACGGAGTCCGCGCGGCGCGGATCCGCTCACAGTTGGGAGGCTCCCGCGGAGGAGTGCCGTCGGTCGGCCGCTTCCCCTTCCCCTGCCCAGGCCGGCCTCGTGGGCGACCTCATCGAGCTCGGCCCTGACGGCACCTCCACTATCGAGCACGGCCGTCGTCGGTCGTCGAGCTTCGGCCTCCTCTTTCTCGACAGCATCTTCGCCGCTGCTCCACCTCCGTCAGACGCACTCACCACTGTCCCGTCCGTGATACCCCTTCCGCATCCCTCTGTGACGTGGTCTGAGACTTCGCCCTCCTTTGCCTCGGTGAGAAAATACCTGCAATCCAGATAGCCATTTCCATCACAATACATGCTGGTATATTTGCCACACAAGAAAGGTGAATTGTACATGTCTTTGACCACCATCAAATGTGCCTTCTGAAATTAGAGAATGAGCCTTCCATCAATGTGATGCTTCAATGGTCTTTGACCACCTGGAGTGATTCAACATCTGGATGGCTCTTCAACAGGCCCCCATAGTGCCAGCCATATATCACCATTCATTTTGTTCTGATTTTGAGGTGTCAGTATTTTGAGGTGTCAGCATTTCAAGAAGTAACTAAGCTTCTCTTGCAAACTTGCAAAATTACATAGAGACATGCTCCATTATCTTTGCATGTCTTACCTACTCCATTTTGAGGAGTATAACTTTTATTAGCTCTCGGCTTCAGCATCTGAAAGCAATGGTCAATCAACCGCATACAACAGGGAATGCAACAATATGATCCATACAACAGGGAATGCAACAGTATGATCATAGAGAACCTTGATCCTTTCATATTTATTTCTGGATTGAAAACTGTGATGTTTACCACATATATAGGTGATAAATATTTCAAGAAAACAACTGTGATGTTGACCACATATCTAATAGAACTGGTGGCGAGTGGCTACTAGGTATCAAGAGAATTGAAGTATCTAGCTGGTTGAAATGGTTTCAGTGTTGGTCTATGATGTTATGAACTTCACTATAAACTTGTAGCCGGGCACAAAAGAGATGGACGTCCTATAATTACTGAATCAGCACTGTAGATATTCAGGAGAGATTTCAATTGGGGCTTTAAGATGACTCAGGTGCTCTCAGGAGTATGAAACCAATATTACCAATGTATAGATAGATTATCGTTCTACGATTTTGCATGGACCAACAGTTCTAGACAGCACCACACAGATTGTAACACAGATTGCAAACATAAAGTGTTTCTGCGTTGGTTGTACCTTAACACTAGACCATAATGGCGCGCGTTGCCGCACCCGTCCGTTTTGAATAAATGATAGAAATTTTCGCAAATATAAGGGTACCAAATAATATACTGACATTATGATTGTTTATTAGATAGTAGCAAGAAAACAAGTGTTAGCAAGCAGTATTTGATCAAGCCTAGAGCGGACAAATCGGTCCATAGTGAAGGGACTTCCCTTTCTTCAAGAGCACACATTTTCTAGAAAAAATAATCAATGCAAGATTATGATGTCAAGAAAAGAAACATCTAGAGATAGAAAATAACACGGGAACAATTGTCACCCAAGACAGGATACCAAGATGAAAATAATTTAACTTCATTAAAGAACCTATCTTGAGTTAGCAGCAAGATCTGGACATTACTATGTAAGGTAGAGGGTGTGTTTACCAAAAAAGACTGAAATGCTAAACTAAGAGTTCTCCTTTCAAATCAAATTATATACACAGCGAAGACTCAATTGATCGTTGGATGGAAGTGCTAAAAATAAAATCACAAGCCTCTTATTCTCAATATATCCCACTTCTCAATAAGTAACAAGAGCTTTAGCCTTTCACTTTATACATGAACTAAATACAGAGCTACCTAGGAATTCACTTGGTGCCTTAACTTAAAAAAATATGCACAGCAAATTCCAAACTATTATTCCCACTTTCTAGTTGTAATATTTTGGTACCCTGCAAAGTTTAATCCATACTTTATATAGCTTCAGAAATGCAAAAAGTAAAAAAACTCGAAAAAATGTGGCTGTGTAGGTGTCATGGTGATCACTCAAAACTTTTTCCATAATATAAGATACTAATATTACTCCTATATTGGTTGCAATAACATATTATATCATGGGATGGAGGAAGTATTTCATATGCACACAAGGAGTATTACACCAGAGCTAGAAAGATACAACCACTAAATTTTTGTTATCTTCATCCAATTGGAATTAGGCCAGCTAAAAGAATAAGCATATTCTAAGTTACATTTGGCAAACTGAGCAAAAAACAGTGGATGGGGTTTGGATAGTTGCTTCATGTGCTAAAGCACATAAGTAGAATAGTGTCCTCACCTGCTGAACTATTTGATTTGGCATGTAAATTTCAGTGAAGAATAATTAAACCGGCAACACAACTTCTAGGTATATAGGGCAGACAATTATTTGCCAAGCCTAGCTCTAGGGTTGTTCAGATGGAGAACATTGTGCTTTCAAATGAAAGGAATTATCTGCATAGAGTGAATTGACAGTTAGCATTTTCATGTCTAAGTAATAACTATATGTCTAACAAATGTCTTCAATAAAACACACAAGTAACAAGTGGGCTTCTGATAAACCTTCCAGTACCCAAGTACTGGTTGCTGATAAAGGCATAGGGGTTCATTCTGGAGATGGCAATCATAAACAGTGCCAATGATACAAGGAAAACAACACTCTTAGCTCCTGGAACTAAATACAATATAAGCAAACAGAACACATCATAAATTTTGACTAATATGAACATAACAGAAGCAGTTGAAAATAACCTTTTGGAGTGAACACAAAATAACTGTTCCAGAACCAGCATTCACCCAATATCTCAACTGAAGTCATAATTCAATAGCTCACATGCATGAGAACAAGCACCTCGATGTAAGAATTCAATGTACTAACAGTTACAAAATGCAAGGGATAAGCAACATTCTGCACAAGTACCATTCACACAGGCATTTCCATATTGAGTTAGGGGGCGAGGGTAAAAAAGGGCTGCATTTATAACAACACATACAACCTTGAGAAAAGATCGATTCAAGAGGGTACCTGGGACTGTCCTAAAATATGTTGGAAGCCTCTTACCTTTGGTACAGTTTTTCACCGGAGAAGACAATCATTCATCGATCATGATAGATATGCCACGAGCACAGTAAGCTTATAGGATAGTCGGATCATTGACAGTAGCCATAAAAGGATATCATAGAATTATCCAAGCAACTTCTCAAACAAACAATACATAAAGCAAAAAAACTATCTGCATAGTAGGAATAAGAATCAGTACTCTGCATTCCTTGGAACATTCTTTAAACTGAAAGGTTGGGACATTCTTATAGTTGGCCTTATGATAGATGAGAAGGCAACATAATCAAATCAGCTCCACAATAGCTTGATGGTATCACCTGGTGTATTCCTGAAAAAGACAAACTTTCACAATTTGCTAGCAGAAATAAACCATGCACAAAAATAAAGAAAGGTAAGCAGCCATGACCAGCGAGGCAGGTTCGTGTTCTCTTGTGTTGGAAAGCTGCAGTTGCGGATGCTTCCTTGTAAGGGAAAGTCCTCCTTTGCGCTTGCCCACTATCGAAAAGAGGCCACGAATCCAGCAGGCTTCTCTATCGACGCAAGGTTTAGTGACCTCCGGACAAATCAGGCCTCCCCCAGAGTTAGCCTTGCCTTGCTAGATTCATTGCGGATGATTATGCTTAAAATTATATCAAACACGGAGTATCATTTAAATAGTTGTGCACTTCTGCCCCTGTTAGTTTGTATATATATGTAAAAAAAAATACATGGACATCATTGACACTTTTGTAATCAGATCGGAGACTTAAGCTCTGACCTGAAGATCAGACCATAGGAAGGGAACAAATAGAACATGCCTGTCAGATCTGTTGTTCAGCACCAGCACATAAGGCCGGTTACCTAGAAAAAATTGCTGATAGAGAAAGGGGAAAATGGGGGGATTCAAATCCATTGACTATTCGTGTTACATAACTCCTTACCCAGATGAAGTCACGGCGCACTGCAGCCTCAGCGTGGTCCTCCCCTGTGCTGCCATGTTCGAACCTGGGTATCCCAAGATAGAATATGACTACCTCCCGCGCACACCTCCCCGGCTGCCTGGAGCCCCCTCACACACACCGCCTCCACCGCCTCCCCATCGACCGAGAGTGAGAGTGAGAGCTAGGAGGTCGGCCAAACCATAGGAGGAGGATAGGCCTTTCGTCTCACCTCAAACAATAATGTATCGCTTAAATCAATGCCGGTTATAGACTCTTTCTCCCCCTCCCTCCCTCTCGATAAGCTACAGTAGTTGAGCTCGCCAAACCAGGGACCGGGGCCCTCCCGCGTCCGCTTCGCCGGGCTAGCCGGCCGGAGATGGACAGGGTTGGTCGCCGGAGTAGTTAGGCTTAGGTTTTTGGGCTGCTTGCCCGTAGTTTGGGGTAGCCTTCCAGATCTTTGCGGCCAGATCTGGGGCCTAGGTTTCGTCGGCTTTCTTCTTGAGCTCCTCTGGTCGGAGCTGGAGACGACGCCGACGGACAATACCTCCTGGAATAAGGACGCTTGCTTCCTCCTCGCTCGTTCTCGCAGCTCTTGTCCTCTTCTTCTGGCCGGCCATGACGGCGAGGAGAGGAAGAGGATGGGTGTCTGCGACGCCGGGAAAGGAAGGTGGTGGAGCAGCTGTCTGCTGCTCATCTGGAGGAGTCCGCCGGATCTACGAAGCCAGATCTGGCGGCTGCTTGTGACCCTGCTTGCCGAGGTGCTCCTGTGGTTGGAGTCGGTGGTGACGGCAGTGTTTGTCTTAAGCAACTCCATCGGTAAGGCTTTTGGCTGTGCTGGGTCTCTTCCTCCTCGTTCCTCTGCTCCTCCTTCTCTGGCCTGCCGTGGTGGCGAGGAGAGAATGAGCAGTGGGATTGTCTGGAGTCTTGGAGCTCGGCGGCAGCGGGAAGTGTCGAAGCTCGCCAAGCGGAAGCTTCCAAGCGACGACAACGTGCGTCGCCGCTATCCTTGGCCAAGGGGGCCGCTCCGCACCTTGAGAGCAACGGCTCCGAGGATCTACTTCCTCCAGGCCTACGTGCCAAAGTGGAGGATCTTCGATCTCACCATGGCGTCCCACGCTGACGGCGACCCAAGTGGCGTAGTCCCCGGTGTCGTCGACGGTGGCCGTGGGCTGAGATCCAGACAAGACGGAGGCGGAGAAGAAGGACTGGATTGTGTTTTCAATTTCCTAGCTAAGGTCTTTCTTGCAAAAGTTGAGGACCATTTTCTCTTTTCCATGCTTGCCATGGTCCTCTTTGTAATATTACCCGTTGATTAATGGAGCTTCTGGGGCCTTCGTGCCCCTTCCCGTTCAAAAAAAAAAAAATCAATGCCGGTTTCAATCGGAAATGCTAAACTTACGGACAGAATGCTACGGACTAACTTACGGGCTGATGTGGCTATCACCGGTGAAACTGGATGCGAAAAAAGCGGAACAACTACTGCGGGCTCTCCAATTGTGATGAACCATGTCACGTCCGTAAACCTGTCCTGTAAATAAATTCCGTAGGTGTAGCATTGCTCGATTTCAATTGCCTGCATCGAGTAACTTAGCAGTCGTAGGTCTCTGGGGAAAAACGTTTCGACCTAACGTCCTGAGAGGCGACTCCCAGGGCGATTAGGGTTCCCAGACTTCGCCACCGGCTGCGCCCGGAGGAGAAGGATCCTAGATCATCGGCAAGGCTTTTCTCTTCGGCGGATCGGTCTCGGAAGGTTTGGTTCTTCGTGGGGGTTCCCTCTTTCGGCTCGGCTCTGTTAGGGTCGAGGTCATGGCGAGCCCTGCAAACTCAACAAATAATGCGAGTGGATCGGGAAGCAAGAAGGAGGAGAAGATTGGTGACTTGATGCAGCGTCTGGGGATCGAGGAGGATGAATTCGATGATTTAATCTTCGAAGATGAGGAGACAGCTCCCAAGCAAGGGATAAAGTGGCTAGCCCTTGTTACGGTAATACTTCAAATCTGTTTAGCCCTAATACGTTCGAGCAACATATGAGAAACGCTTGGGGTCATGCACAAAATATTGATTTCAATCATCTTGAGGGCAATCTCTTTACTGTCCAATGCTTCTGTCTGGGTGATTGGATCAAAATCAAAGAGGGAGGGCCGTGGCTGTTCCTGCAAAACGCGGTTTGTGTTGAAGAATATGATGGGCAGATGTCACCAGATCTCATTGATCTAAATCACTTTGAAACTTGGGTGCAGATTCATAAGCTTCCTATAGGGTATCGGAATGAGGCTCTGATCAAAAATCTCACAAAGAAGGTTGGATAAATCACCAAAATCGAGACTGATGTTATGGGGATGGGTAACTTTGTTCGAATACGTGGAAAATTGGGTGTCAGAAATATCCTAGCCCGCTTCGTCTCAATTGTCAGAGGTGGGGAGAGAGAGATCTATCATCTGCAGTATGAAAAGATACCAAAGTTATGTGGTGCTTGTGGCTATTTTGGACACTCTCATCTTGAGTGTGGGTCTGGGGAACATGATGAAGCCAATCTGAAATGGGGAGAGTTTCTTAAAGCAGAATGGGACACTTGGCATGGTCGGGGAGTGAACTTTGGTAGAGGTGGAGGACGCGGAGGTGGCAGATCTGGTCGTGGTGCTGAACCCCCTCATGCACGTGTGAAAGGACACGGATGTCGCCTAGAGGGGGGGGGTGAATAGGTGATTTAAAACTTTTACGAGATGGGCTTAACAAATGCGGAATAAAACTAGCGTTTACTTTGTCAAGCCCAAAGCCTATATACTATTGTTCACCTATGTGCACCAACAACTTATTCTAAGGAATGGTTCACCTATGTGATAGCAAGATATATATAACTTCAAGCACGATGGCTATCACAAGGTAAAGTGCATAAGTAAAGAACTCGGGTATAGAGATAACCGAGGCACGCGGGAGACAATGATTTATCCCGGAGTTCACACTCTTGCGAGTGCTAATCTCCGGTGGAGAGGTGCGGTTGCTTAGTGCTCCCGAACGCCACAAGAGGCTCACCTTGAGGTGTGGTTGCTCGATGCACACCAACGCCACAAATGCCTCACCCCAAGATGCGGTACTCACACCACACACCGAACGCCACGAAGGCGCCTCACCTAAATCTCCGGTGACCCTCGCCACAAAGGCCTAGGTCACGGTTCCACTAAGGGATTTCCTTCGAGGCGGAAACCGGGCCTTACACAAAGATTGGGGCACACATCCACAACTTAATTGGAGGCTCCCAACAAATCGCCACAAAGGCGTAGAATCCGTCTAGGGTTCCAAGAACCCAAGAGTAACAACCTTCTTGCTTTCACCACCACGAATCACCGTGGAGAACTCAAACCGATGCACCAAATGCAATGGCAAGAACACCACAAAGATGCTCAAGTCCTTCTCTCTCAAATTCCAACAAAGCTACAAAAGCTATTGGGGGAATAAGAGAGGAAGAACAAAGGAATTCACAAAGAACACCAAGATCAAGATCTAGAGAGTTCCACTCACAAAGAGATGGATTTGATTGGTAGAAATGTAGATCTAGATCTCCTCTCTCTTTTCCCTCAAATTGGGGCAAGAATCATGGAGGGATTGAGAGATAGTGCAAGCTTCTCTAGTTCAACAATGGAGGAGAGAGAGAGTAAGAGAAGCTACAGCCCAAGGAGGAAGAAGGGGGGTATTTATACCCCCCAAGAAAATCGAGCCGTTGGGCAAAACCAGGGCCGGATAATCCGGCCTAAGTAAGGGCCGGATAATCCGCCCCCCCCCCCCCCGGATAATCCGGCCTCAGGGACAAAACCTGGTCAAAATCCGGCCAAAAGTTCGGCCTCACATCAGACTTGCTTTTCTTCAGGTCCTTAGCCATTTTTCGAGGGGCCGGATATTTCCGAAATGTCCGGCCCGGATAATCCGGCCCTGGGACAAAACCGGGACAATCCGGGAAAATGTCCGGCCCCTATACTGAGCAGCAATTCTTCAGGTCCTTAGCCGATTTCGAGGGGGCCGGATATTTCCGAAATATCCGGCCCGGAAAATCCGGCCCGGAAAATCCGGCCTGGCAAACTGCAGAAACACCAAAACTAAAACGGGCATAACTTTAGCATCCGGACTCCGATTTTGATGATCTTGGGCTTGTTTTGAAGTAGGAACAAGCTCTACAAGATCATGCAGGAAACCATCATAGTCCAACAAGGGAGGACAGAAACAAATGATGAAAGGTTTGACCTATCTAAAAAAGACATACCGGTAAAACCTCCAATCTCGAAAATGCAACAAGTTGCCCGTGCAAAAACCATTCTTGATGAACTAGAGCTTGTCATGAGAATAAGCACAAGCTCTAAATCATCACATGGATAAGATCCAAATAACAACCAAGAAAGATGATAAATCAAACTCGAAAACGCAACAAGTGATCTATGCGAAATCCGTTTTCGATGAACTAGAACTTGTCATGAGAATAAGCACAAGCTCTAAAACATCACATGGATAAGGTCCAAATAACAACCAAGAAAGATGATGCAAGGATGCAAAGGTTTGAGCTCTCTCCGAACGATACGATCGAGTTACTCACTCGAGAGTCCTCTTCATAGTACGACAACTAAACTATAAACCGGTCTCCAACTACACTATGAGACCGGTGAGAAAGAAACCCTATCAAGAGCAAACCTTATACTTGCGCATTCCACTTGAGCTCGATGACAACGATCTTGACCTCAACAAGATGGAACGCCTTTCTTGCTTGTGCTTGCTTGATGAAGTCTTGTGGATTGCTCCCCCATAATCCACCATGGGAGAGCTTCTTCTTCGGCGCATCTTCACATATCCATGATCACCATATGGATGGCAAGACTCAAGCAAAGGACCTCTTCGAGATGGCTCATCTTGAACTTGCACTTCATTTCTCCATGGCAAGCTTCAAGCTTATGAACTCTTCGAGTTGGCTCATCTTGAACTTGCACTTCATTCTTCATTCTTCATCATATTGATGTCTTGAATAACTTGATGGCTCACTTCATCTTCATCTTCAAGACATACTTGACACTTGATATCCTTCATCAATTTCTTCTTATTGCAACCTTGAAGCCAACAAATGGTTCAAGAATTGCCTATGGACAACTCCTACAAATATAACTCAATGCAAACATTAGTCCATAGGGATTGTCATTAGTTACCAAAACCACACATGGGGGCTCCATGCACTTTCAATCTCCCCCATTTTGGTAATTGATGACAATCTCTTTGAGAGGGTTTATATAAGGAATTTAAGTAACAAATAAGTTGAATATATAGAGCAAACTCCCCCATAATATATGCATGTGTGAATGATCTTGACTTTCATTGCATATATTGGCATTCAAAGCCTAGTGGAGTTTACTCTAAATATTCAACTATGCAAAGCAACAAGATGCAATGCAATAAAGGCACATGCTTAAGCACAAAGCAAAGACATAACCAAATTCCCTTAAACCCTCCAAACTTCTCCCCCATTGGCACCAATTGCCGAAATGGGTGAAAAATTTAGAAGGCCAATATAGTGAGAGTTCCTCCATAGTGTGTGCATTTCTCATAATTTGAGTGGAATCAAATGCACATATCCAATGACGAATATTCGGAAGGAATCACACTATACATAGGATCAAAGATTGCAAAAAAGATAACAAAGTCAAGAAGCTTCAACAAATAAAGCAAGCAACCAAATGAACCACAAGGAAGATACCAAAAGAAAGATAGATATTATGATAAGATCAAGAAGATTGCTCTAAATAATATGAGGAAGCTCCCCAAGGTTTGTGCACAAAACTAGACAATTTGCATTGGAGTATAAAGTGCACAAACATGGAATCATCACTCCCATAATACCATTCAAAAACAAAAGATACTAAGTGAATCAAACTCTAATAATCACCACAAGATAGTGTTCTAAATCAAATGAGGAAGCTCCCCAAGGTACATGCATAAAATAAAATGTTGCATTTGAATACAATATGCATAACATGGAATCCTCACTCCCTCATTTAAAACACAAACATTTGTAATAGATCATAGATAGAAAAGTAAGCTAAACACTTGCAACAAACAAATAGTTGAGCAACAAGTAAGAGGCACCATAATAAAAAGGCTCAACCAAGAGGATATGTGAAAGACATGATAAAGCATATTATAAGACTATTACAAGGATGAGCAAAAAGCATCATCATAGTCTTCAATGAATTATATTGCTTAGCATGACCAATCAACACGCAATAAATAAATAAGATATCAAAAGGAGATGTATCATCTCTTATGTGTATAAGTTTCTCTAAGTGGGCAATATCACAAAGATATTTATCCACAAAGAAACATGCACACATAAAATAGATACGCAAGAAAAATAGTATGATATCCAAGACGAAGTCATGCAATATACCAATAAGAATTTTTGCTTAAAAGCATGGCCAAAGGCTCAATTTTATCTTATTGTACATTCATGAACTTCAACCACAAACAACTAAAATACATCACAAATATCAACAAGGGATAGAAGATAGTTGGGATGCATTTGAGAAAGGCAACAAGTATCACAAACGGGGATACCAAAAGAAGTAACTAAATTTGCACTTTCATATATATTGCACATGTGAGAGCCTTGAGGAATTGATATGCAACAAAATTGCTAGATAGGCATAGTTGGGATGGATGAATCATGAGCATGATTTAAAATACTTCCCAACAAATGCACTTATATCAAATTACTCACATTCACAATAAAGAGGTTTCATTAAGACTTTTGCAAGAAGCACAACATTTGCAAATCAAGAGATTCATGCCAAGATGCAACCATAAGGTTGGATACAAGAAAAGTATGCATGAGAACTTGAGAAGATACTTGTTACCAAGATAGCATTGGTGTGGATGTAGTAGATATGTGTTCGTTGACCGTCCTAGCTTGCCTCAAGTTACCATTGAGTCACCACTTCTTTCCAAGAGTGAGACAAGCATTCAATGCATATCCATTATACCTAACACAAAGGTAAGTACAAAATGGTCCCCAAACTAATTGGGTCCGAAGTAGTTAGACACACTACAACATATAGGACAAACTCCACAATTCTATGTGCATATAGATATGAAATTGAATTTCATGCACATCTTAGCCAAATTATGATTTGATGGAGTTTACCCTATATATTGGATCAAAGAAAGTGACACATGCCATAAGATATACATATATTAAATATGCATGCACAATACTTTCAAGAACCAAAGGAAGATACAATTTGGACAAAAACACCAAATAAACCAAGAGACAATGGTTGTCCAAATTATATCAAAGAATCAAATCAACACAAGATTGACTTCAAGGACTTATCTCATTATAAGAAGCTAATTAAACCTAAACACAAAGGAATGAGATAACCAACTCCCAAGAGAGCAAGGTTCCAATCAAATAAACCAAACCCTCGAAACTTTTTATGATGGCACAAAGTACCAAAAAGAAAATTTTATGTCTCCCAAAACCAAATTTTTGATAAAGATCAAGAGATGTTAAGCATTCTAATAATATAGAAGAGCTCCCCCAAGTCACCGCTATGAACCCTCTATGTACGTCAAAGGCAAGATTCCACGGATGAGTATGAGGAACATAGTCAAGTGCCACGGCATCGCAGCTGTCGGTGGCAAGATCTACTTTGAGTTAACATCCCGTGAGATGGGGGTCATTGAGTTTAATGGAAAGGAGGGACTGAAACTGGACACCATAGAGGTTGACATGGTCGACCTGCCGCTAAGCACGCCCATGGCTTCAATGTACTTGCTCGAGTCCTGCGGTGACCTCTTCCTCGTCGTCATCTTCTTCGATGGCGACAATGTGCACAAGATAGCCAATCATGCGGTCTACAAGATGGATTTCTCAAAGCCAGATTGGTGCGAGGTGGACGAGATTGGTGCTGATAGAGTCTTCCTTCTTGGTGGGGACATGCTTGGGAAATCTTGCTTTGGGGCCTCATGCTCGGCTGGTGATCATGGTCTGAGAGGCAACCACATTTACTTTTTGAATCACATGGCCACCACCGAGAGTTTTCTGCATGTCATCGACCTGAACAAAGGGACGGAAGAAGTGCAACGGCCTTTCAGGCACGATGGCTATAATATGCCAGTGCGGTCGCCGTTCTGGCTGCTACCTACAGAACCCACCTTGCAGGCACAAGGGTCATCTGTTCTCCCCTCTAGTCCGATGCCTCCTACAAGAAGAAGCCTAGTCACTCTTTTCTGTATCTTCTTCTTGGTGTTTCGCTTCCTAGCTATGTACTAAACCAGGTGCCATTTATGGCCAATTTATGTGTTTTCTTATAGTTGTACTTTGATCCCCTGCATACAATGAAGCAAAAGTCTTGTCGATGTGTATTATTTCTCTTCTGTCCCTCTGCCCCCAAACAAATACCACTTTTTTAATTATGCATGTTCTTGGGTAATCATGGGCCACATTATGAACATGTTTTATTTCGAAAATGTATTGATTTGGGCTTATAGATAGTCATACATCAGTCCCTTGTGATTTGTGTGCACCACGCCGGGTAAGCCATCCCAAGGACCAAATCCTTCCGCGAGTTGGAGCCGCTGGTGAAACGTCGCTCACTCTCCTTGCTGCATATGTATAGACGCTATCTGCACCCAGCTCGTGTTATTGTTCGGCCGTGTTCTCTGGACATCTTCGTGTTGATGCTCCGCACAGGCAAACCTTTTTGACAAATTTCAGCAAACACCTAAGCTGCTGTTGACAGAGAACTGCTTCTCTGGGTTAAGTTGCAAAGTGGATGGAATTGCTGAATTGACCGAGAACGACATTCTAGGCCATGCTCCGTTGGCGTCCGCTCTGCATCTTATGTGGATTTTTCATTTTTGTAAAGAGACAAGTTATGTGCATTTCGTGTGTGTACCCTCCAATCAGCCTAGCTAGTGTGGCGAGTAAATTATTTGAAATGTGGCATTACTGCTTACCAACTTACTCCCAAATCTCTGAAGATGTGCTTGTTGCTGTCAGATGTTACTGTCGGTTATTGTTGTTGTAGTGTTGGTGTGTGTTGTGTAGCCGGACTCAGCCGTGCTCTGCTATCCTAACCTTGCTAGGTGTTGTGTTGTGTTGCCGTGCCTTGGCACGTGTTGTGATTGTCTTATCTTTGCTAGGGGTAGTACGGCTTTCAGGCTCGGTTTCCCTCACAAACCGAACCAATCTTCTTCTATTGATCAATAAAATGCAGCGTCATCCTCCTCGAATTAGGCTTTCGCCCCGCTATATTAATATAGCAACCACACGATACAACGAGCACGCTGGGGCCGCAGCACAACCAAGCCCAAAAGAAAAGACACAAAAAGAAAGAAAAGAGAAACAAATGCTGTCATCGGCAGCTCGACGGAAAAACGAAGACGAGTCGCCACCGTTGCGCCCTCCGGACATGTCCCACCACGCTCCTCGCACTCTGGATCGCCCCCATACCAAGCAACACCTCCAACAAGGAAAGCGACGATGGCGCCGCTGCTGCCCGGACAAGTCCTAGGGTTTCCCCCGGTACGCGGCGGGGGTGGTGAAGGAGGTACACCCGATGCCCTTCAGGAAGGAAGGATGGCACCCGCAGGCGTCACCGCATCGGAGCCGAACGAGCCGGCAAGGATTTCTCCTAACCCCAACCACCACCACCCTGAACGATCCAAAGAGCGTCATCTGCCATTGTGTTAAAAGAAAGGCGATTAACGAGCAAAATCTCCTTTTCCGATGTAAAGCTTACTTCTCTTCGAGATGCCAAATCTTCTTTCTCGGTAAGTTTACGCTCTGTCACGAAATACGAGTTGTCGGAGTTTCATTATTCTTCTAATTGGTAAATTCATACTCGGTGATGAGCATTTGAGATTCATTTTTGAAACAAGCATTTACGATTCTTCATTCCCAAGCCTTTTTCATCTTATCATGAATCTCTATCGGTCAAATTACTTATTCTTTGTTTTATATGAGCATTTGAGTAGCATTATGGGAACAATGGACTTCGTATTAATTTGATTTATTAGTGCACTTGAATTGTTACAGATTTTTTACACAAGTAAGGCTCTCCATATAACTTGAGGGGTTCTATTGCAAGACTGACATTCATCAACCGGGTCCATGCCGAAATTGCCGCATTCCTATCTTCCCGTCCTTACTTCGCCACATGGCTCCGGCCGCCGCCACCGTCGCCAACCTCAGCGACGACCTCCTGCGGGAGGTCTTCCTCCTCCTCCCCACTCCGGCCGACCTCCTCCGCGCCGCCCTCGCATGCAAGCACTTCCTCTGCGCCGTCCGCAACGCCACCTTCCTCCTCTTCTTCCGCCGCCGCCACCCCTTCACCTGCTCGCCACTCCTCGGCTGCTTCCTCCACCGCCCCATCGAAGACCTCATCCACGAGAACTCGGGACCTCTCCTTATCCCCACTTCCCCAGCCACCGCCGTCGTCACGCTCCAGATTTTTCAGATTTGAACATTTTTCAGATTTGAACAATTTTGAAATTCAATAATATTCAAATTTCAACATTTTTTAATCTGAACATTTTTATCTAGTTTGAACTTATTAAAAACTTGAGAATTTTCAAGATTTATTTTAAATATGAACGGAAGAAAGGAAAGAAAAGACCTACCTGTTACTGGGCCGCATTCCACGCGGCCCATGAAGCAGAGTTGGCGCCCCTGATGGAGGCCGCATAGAGCGGGGAGTAGGAGCTCCCGAGAAAGAGCGAGCGAGATGAGCGCGGCGGCGGGCGGGCTGCGGCAGCTACTGACGGCGGCGGTGACGGCGGGGGCAGCGGAGGCGCGCGCCGCGGTGTTCGGCCACGCGGTCAACCCTTCGGGGAAGCGCGCGGCGACGAAGCTGCTGCGGAGGCGCGCGCCGCGGTGTTCGGCCACGCGGTCAACCCTTCGGGGAAGCGCGCGGCGACGAAGCTGCTGCGGAGTACACCTGGGCAAAACTCAGGCCGGGCTGGGCTTCGGGCCAAGCCTGAAAAAGCCCGAACGTAACAAGCTAAGCCCGAGCCCGGCCCGGCCCGGCCCGAGAAGCCCGGCCCGAATCTTGCATAAATTGCGAAAACTACAAGCCCGAGCCTGGCCCGAAGTGCAAGCCCGACCCGGCCCGGCCCGGGATTTTCGGGCCGGCCCGGGATTTTCGGGCCGGGTCGTCCGGGCCGGGCTGCCCATGCCCAGATGTACTGCGGAGGAAGTTCATCGGAGAGCAGCTCGCCCATAGGGTGTTCTGACCATTTTCATCACCGCACTTGGTTTTTTTTTCCTTGCCGTGTATCATTCATAACAGCCATAAACAAAAGATTTTCTTCTAGGAAGGTTGATTTGATTCTTAATACTGTGTTGTGGCAAATCTGTCTTAACAACTCGCATCATTCTCTGTGCACTGTGCAGGCGTCTTACCAAGCTTGAAATGCTCAAGCGTCGTGGGAAGGGTCCGCCAAAGAAGGGCCAGGGAAGGCGTGCAAGAGAACCAAGTAGTTGCTTCGCTGCTGTTTCATTTTACTACTTAATGCTGAA
Source organism: Lolium rigidum (assembly GCF_022539505.1). Taxonomy (NCBI): domain Eukaryota; kingdom Viridiplantae; phylum Streptophyta; class Magnoliopsida; order Poales; family Poaceae; genus Lolium; species Lolium rigidum. The sequence continues at coordinate 65,808,086 of NC_061511.1, forward strand.
ATACCCTGCTTGCTGCCAAGCTACACTCTGTTAGGTCAATCAAGACCCAATTTGCTACTGATCTCTCAATGGGTTTGTTTCGTCTCGTCTGAAGACTGGGTTTACTTATGCTTGTACTTGGAATATAGGTTTAGTTTTCCCCCATGGTGTACCACTGACCAAACAGTGAATCAAGCCCTGGATCTAATTAGTGCTGAAATACTCTGTTTGCTGCCAAGCTACACTGTATTAGGTCAATCAAGATTCATTTTGCTACTGATTTCGGAATGAGTTTATTTGACTCTGGTCTGAAGTATGGTTTATTTATTCACCTAAGTGCACACATCAACTTGTCTCGTGATAATTGATGGTAATATAGATTTAATTTTCTCCCTGATGTACCATTGACCAAACAGTAAATTGAGACCTCGCAAAATCATGGTCGTTGCCGCAAAGATTATGTCCAGCCAGAAAGGCTGGGAATTTGACTGATTTCGCTCAAATTTTCATTCAGATAAGATATTAACAACTGCATCAGGTAATATTCAATATAATCACACTACGTGAGTACAAATACACAACAGATCAAGTACAGTGAGATGGAACCTGAAACAATCCTTGATTCCGAGACACTACCTGTCAGATCTTCCTTTCTCTATTCTTGTAAATGGAAGAAAAGAATCTATGTAAATGGAAGAAAAGAATCTAAGGGCCAGACGTGGAAGCCAAGAAACCCCGCAGTCGCCGACGAGCAGACCCTTCAGTCCTCCGCTCCGGCGTCGCCGCCGTGCCTTGAGGCGATCCCTACGAATAAAGCGTGCCGTATCCGGCGGTGGGCCGGACCCTCCCCCGTGTCATGAGCACGGTCATGCCTTCGGGGAGGCTGACCATGTAGGTGCGGTCGTTCCGGATCGTCACCGTGCCGCCGCCCACCCACTTCCCGTTGCGGAGCACCTCCACGGCCGTCCCCGGCGACAGCAGCGGCGGGAGCACCTTCGTCTTCCTCCTCCTCTTCGTCTTGGCGCCGCCGGCGCTCGCCGCCGATGATCCCTTCGTCTTCCGTGGCGCCGCCGCCGCCATCGCGCGCGCTTCGATCGTCCGAGCTCGTGCGTGCACGCGATCGAAGGTCGATCGAGAGCTAATCACCACGGCACGCGATCGTCCAGCGATTGCAGAGGTGCTGCTATATAGGCAGGAGCAGGGTCTGAATCGAAGCCGGAGACGGAATCGGATTCTGCACCACCGTAGAAGCAACGTCCGGACCGCGCGCCGACCCACTTGCTGCTCAATTCCACCGTGCCAAGCCAACGACCAGCGGCCGCGCAAAGTTGACCCGGCCCACCTCTTTCAATTTTGTCAGCTTGTACGAATAATTTATTTTTGAAAAGTCATAATATGTAAAGTTTGACTAGTTTTTTTTATATAATATTAATATGTATAATATAAAATCAATGTCGTTTGAAATGTATTTTTATATGATATGTACATAATATTACAATACTACCGAGAACCAACTTGAGGTTGGGTGGTTAGGAGGATGGTTGTATCCCAGCCCACCAGAGTTCAAATCCCAGGTTTGACATCTGTGTGTCTTATAAAGACGGAATATTCATTCAGTGGGAGGCGACGTTCCCGTCGACAGCGAGGCGCCTGTGGTGACTTCGTCAATTTCAAGATCCAATCCGCCGGCTCAGTCTTCCGAAGGTGCTCATAGGGGTAGGGTGTGCGTGTGTGCGTTCATAGGGGTGAGTGTATGCGCGTGTATGTGAGCGTCTGCGTTTGTACTGTGTTTCTCAAAAAAAATATTACAATACTACCTAGATTTTTCTAAAAGTTTAATCAAAATTTATTTAGCTTATTTTTAATAAAATATAAATCTTATTTGGAACGGAGGGAGTACCTTTTTTACCCACCGAGTAGAAAGCATAGTTGTGACAGTCTAAACCTTACCTTGTACTTTTTCAAATGATTTGGAAAAAGGAAAAGAAAATTGTATGCCACATGATAGATTATATCAGCGGAACCCACCCGCGATAGGGCCGTCACGCGTCGACGGATTCACAAATTTGCCAGGTAACCCATGTGTGGGCCCCAACAACTTCATTTTTTTTCTTTTCATGTGTTCAATCCAACATTTCGAGTTTAGATAAGACGTCTCAGTTTCAATCACATCGCGGTTCCACTTTGAACATAAGGATTTAGATGTTGAAAGTTCAAGCTTACACGCAATGAACACAAAATAAGAAAGTATAGTAAAAAACACCACTTGGGAACAAAGCCTTCATCCATCTGCGCGATTAGGACCTTGGAGAAGAGAAGTCATGAAAGTAGGCGCACCACCGGAGAAAGACCATGTACTTGTCAGTTCCCGACTAGCTAGTCGTCGTTGCCGTGTCCTCCGCCTCATTCTCCGAAAAAGGCCCATGCCTTCTCGCTCTAGGTCGAAAGGCGTTGTACCATCAGAGGGCAAAGCAGCTCACCCTAGAGCTAGCATTAACACACAAGACGTGATGCCAAGGAGTAAAACATCAAACTTGGCCAACTCTTCACACAAGCTACCCACAAACATCGCCGTCTGCAGCATTGACCACCCATCACGACACAAGTGAAGGATGAAGCCGCCAAAAGAAGACACGGGAAGAAGTCCTACCATCGGATCGATGCAAGTGAGGGAAGAAGCCTGCCAACACTAGCGAAAGCCTCCTACCATCGGATCGATGCCGCCCTCGCCTCACGAGCCACCACCCCAGATGCATGAGCTCTCCGCTTTTGGAGGAGCAAATGTTGGATAATTAGGGAGTATTGTCATGATTAATTCTAGAATATTAAACATGAAAATAATAACTACTATCAGCTGAAACTCATACTAGATGCACTGATCAATATGGTCAACAATAGTGCACACAGTACAATATCCATGACTAAAATGAGGACCAGACCATGTCGCACGTACCAATTTTTGAAAACGAAGTAGTCGTTGATGCAGCAGTAATGTTCTTGACAACAACGTTGGTGAAGACAAGTCAAAATAGACGATGACGAAGGCAGTGGTACGCAGAACCTCCCGACTTGGATGGAAGATGACTCGTGATTAAGATCGTGAATAGCTGCGTGGAGTTCTTTAATTTTCCCTCTACTGTACATGATCACAAAAGCGATTGGTTCTGAAGTCATGCTCTCTCATTTATCGATGCTCGTTGGTGGGTGGGATGGAGTAGACGACGAGACAAGCGATCGACGGCGGAGGAGGGGAATGAGTGCGCGTACCACTTCTCTTGTCACTCTCTTACCAAGTGATGGAGCAACTAATTTCCTTTTAACTTTTCATGTGGAACTAAACATTACACATGCACCTCTTTCTCACTTGTTAGCTTCCACCAACATGAGCTAAACTCAGTGGATTGTCATATAAGTGGGCTTCGAGATTTAATCAAATTCTAAAATATTAAATGGGTCAAAGGGTAAAGGCTTATAATTTCACCAGCGAAATCGCCCTACCTTCCTCGGCGGCCAAGCACGGCAGCCGCGGCGAGGGAGGAGGAGGGAGAGAGGATGGGCTAGTGGTTAGAGCGGAGCGAGACGGGGGCCTAGCGAAACATTTCCATATCGCGCGTCCCAAATTGTCTGGCCCCGAGCCTCCAACGCAAAATGGATCAACACTGTTGGGGCTGGCCTCGGCGACACAAGAACCAGCCTGTTGGCGACCAACGCTGCGGCCCTCTCTCGCACAGATGGAAGTATACGGGAGACAGCTCAAGTTTCCGGCCGCACGTACAGCCACGGCGCACAGATGCCTAATCTTTTTCTTGTGTTTCAGCTGGCTCTCTACCAAGCAGTACAACGGGGGCTTTATACATGGAGTACCCACACACGAACGCCACGCTCCACTCCTACCACGCGTCCACGACGCGCTGCATGATCTGTTCGCCAGGCCACGCGCACGGCTCGCCACCACGCGCACAACGCGTTCAGCTCCAACAGATTCAGCTGCTCCCCGCTACTCTCGCTAACGACTCCGACGCGGCCACATACCAGCATCTGACCCGAACCAGAATACACGCACACACATACTGGGCACACCCGCCACGGCTACGTACAACCAAGACGCGCACGAACACGTTGGTTGTCGACACTCACCGCACGGGCGTGGCTTATTGCTAACATACACGTCAAGGAAAGCCATGCACCGCCGCCTCTAGAGCTTGCCCAGCACGACGTCGAGCCATCTGCCGCCGCCGTACACCGTGGCGGGGTGGCTCCTGCTCTCTTAGTGCCGCCGCACGAGCACCGCGTCACAGGGAAGGGAAGCTTGGAACGCACGCGAAGTCGCTCCGCGCGCCGCTGCACGGTGCTCTCACACCCACTTCTCCCGCGCGAATAACACCGCACCCACGGCGATGGTGCACGCGAAGTACGCGACCATGCCAAGCACTGCGCGTCGCCGCCGCGGGCGCCCATCTCTGCTGTGTGAGGGCCTCGATACGGCGCGCAGCAGGGCCGGCAGCGGCCCGGTGTCCATTCTCTGCGCCACGCTTCGCGTCACGCTCAGCGAGGCCGTGGGGTCCGTCGCACGCCTGGCGTCGCTCTCCAACCACGAGCGCGAGGAGATGGCTGTGCACGACTGCATCGAGCTGCTAGGGTACTCCGTCGACGAGCTCGGGACGCCATGGCCGCGCCCGTCGACGCACGGAGCTGGAGGGGGAGAGAGCACGGCACGGCATCCGGTGGCGTCCGCAAAGGCGCGCGCGCCAGGGACGACCCTGCACGCCTGGCTCAGCGCCGCACTGGCCGGGCAACCAGGACACCTGCACGGTGGGCTTCCGCGGGACGAACGGCCGCCTGCTGCGCCACGTCAAGGCGTCCGTGGCGCAGCTGATCGATGCAGCTGGTGAGCAACCTCCTCGCCATGCACAAGCGGCTGCGAAACATCATGCCCCTGCGCCCCCGTGGCAAGAACAACACAGCAACGTCCGGCGCCGATTCAGAGCTGCGTCCGTGGGTGATGGACATCGTCGGCGACATCAATGAGGAGATCTCGAGAAAGCGCGCCCGGGGCCGGTCCGACAGTCACAATCCGGTAGATGAGGGGGTGGCAGCATCTGTACCCGCAGGCGAGCTAGGAGGACAGCTGCAGCCAGCGTGACGAAGATCTTAGGCGCTGACGGCCAGGGCTAGTGTGGCGCTGACGGTGTTGGTGCGGGCAGAGCCGAAGGAGGTGGTGGTGGCGCAGCTGCTGGTGCGGGCGGAGATGGATCCGCTGCGCGCATAGGAGTTATTGGCCGCATCACCGGCCTTCCCTGCGCTAGCGCGGACTGCCGCAGTGGATGACAAGGCCATTCCAGCGGCCAGCTTGAGAGCCTCTTCCTTGCTCAGGTCCGCCGACACCGCCATTGGTAAACATGGCGTCCTCATGACCCACCTCATCGTCGATGTCGTCATCTTCATCCTCGTCGTCGTGGCCGAGGCCGATGCCGAGCTCCCGGTTGAAATAGCCAACGTCGCCGAGGTAACCCGCGCGGGTGGAACTCTCCTGAAGGTGATCCAATTATACGAGTTCGGATCGAAGGATGGATCATCGTGCAGATCTAGCGGCAAGATGAAGAGGCGACACCGGATCACGCCGTGTCGTTCTTGTCCCTCGTGCGACACCAGTGGCACCCGCAGACGGGAGTTGACGTACCACCCGCCCAGCAGGCTAACATCCTGCCAGAGGCACCAACATGTTCGCGTCGAATAGTTGGCGTGCGACGTCTACCTAGATGTTGTGTCACCGCTGTTTTTTCTTCTTCTTGCCGGCCAAGGATGAGCTGACGGAACGACCAACCCTTGTTAGGAATCCATCATATTCTTGTGCTACTCTGACTTGTCAACAGGAGGAAACATTGTTTCATCTGTTTTGATATGTATTTTTGCTTCAGTATGTTGGGACTTCGTTTCTCCACAGAGAACAAGAAATCTTTGAGTATTTGAATCTGACCGGATCACAAAGCTCCCTGGTCCAGATCATGAACTTTTAACAAACGATAACTCGCTCGGTGGTTTTGTCTAGACTGTCGTTGATGGATGAGGCACAGTACTGAGCATTTCCTTCTGAAATTATATTTTCCATAGTGTTTTTTTTTTTTTTTTTTTTTTTTTGTAAAATCGACAAGGTGCCGGTTAATTATTCCACACACAACCTCTGGTGGCCTCTCCATCTCACCAGCATTGAGCTTATTACGAGTAGTCCACCAATCCCAAAGCAGAATCAACACACGATCACGTTCCTCTTTTGGAAATATGCAAATGGTATCAAGCATGACCATCGGGTTTGGTGCTTCAGCCAAAGTAATGTGCACGTCTTCGAGGAGGTACTGGCGCCAAACTTGCTTCACCTTTTTTGCATTTCAAAAACAATTGCCCACCTTCTTCGTCAACAAGGTAACGCATTGGACATTGTGTATGAAATTCAATCTTCTTTCCTTTTATATTCATCCGAAGTGGCACACTGTTATGTGATAGCCTCCATGAAAATTCGAACCTTTGCTAGGAGTTTCAAATTCCATATTTTAGCCCACAACGGCGGCACATGTGATGGGAATGTCGATGAGCTTGTACCTCTTGCTCATTGATGATCATGTAGGTCAATACCTAGCATGTATGCTGATTTTACTGAGAAGACCCCCTTCTTGTCAAAATGCCAGGCAACCGTATCCTTCATTCCCTCTCGCACCGGGATCTGCATGATATCATCAACATCTTCCTGAATAAAAATAGCCCGCGGAACTTCTCCATCCCACTGCCCGGTGGACTGATCGATTAGATCAAACACTAGTAGGTGTCATCCATTTCATTCGGCATCTGAACTCGACGATTAGAACGTCTTGGGATCCATGGGTCTTGCCACACATCAATCTCCTTACCTGATCCCACTCTCCAAACAATACCTTCTTTCAACAAATTCAGTCCTCGTAATATACTCTTCCACATATACAACATCCCTTGTTTCGGCTTCGCCTCAAGTATGGAGGCATCAGGAAAATATAGTGCTTTAAGGACCGTACAACATAGTGAGGCTGGGTTCTGCAGCAACCTCCAGCTGTCTTGCCAACATTCCCATATTGAAAACGTGGAGATCGCGAAAACCAAAGCCACCATTTTCTTTCGACCGCGTCATTTTTTCACCCCAATCCAGTGGCTCTTACTCTTTTCGGTACCGACATATCACCGCACTTATATCCTCGCAAAGAGACTTGGTTAAGTCAAAGGGTGTGCCTACGTCTCAGTTGACTGAGATTTTCTTAAGTCTCAGTCAACTCAGAAAAGTGCAACTACAGTTTAAAGAAAAGTGCAACTCGGTTCAGTTGCACATTTCTGTCAGAAAAGTGCAATTGCACTTTTTTAACAAAAAAGTGCAACTCAAGGCATATTTTTATAAGTGACTTAGACTTAAAAAAATCTCAATTGACTGAGACATAGCAAAACCGTAAGTCAAAACATGACATTGCATATGTGGGTATAGCTTGCGCAACAACCTTCATCACGATATCCTTCCCAGCCTTTATGGCTGCCCGGGTTCGCTCTGGTTGCTTTCGGCAACTATCTCGCAGGCAGCGGTGATGATCCGGGCGGCGGCTTTTGTCGCGGCGACGGGGAGCCTAGGCGTGGCGGCGGGAGGGACGCTTGATGATCGTCGGGAGCATGGAGGGGGAGAGGCGTGGTGGTTGTGCCGGTCCTTGTTGGGCGGGCGTGAGGACTTAGACTCATCGCTAGGCGAAAGCCTTGTCCTAGCGGCTGGCCAGGACCGACGACGGTGACGCCCGTGGGCGCCGCATCCTTCTTGAAGTCATCGCCGCAACGGTGCGTTTTTGCTCCTTCGCCCGGGTTGTCCGGGGAAACCCTAGATCCCTTGCGGGATCGGGCGTGGGTGGCCCTTTTGTGTCGCTTTGCCTCTTGAGGCCTCGCTTTGGATGACCACCGGTCAGAGGGACCTATGGAGTGTTTTGGTGGTTTTGGCAGAGGCGAGTTCGTCTTCGCCCAGGCGGAGCGTGGCCTTGGGGCCAGCGTGGTAGTTTGGAGCGGTGGCTCCGGTCTTTCGCCTCCGCCTGTTGCGTTGAGGTGTGGTGTCGACCTAGGTAGTCGTCGACCCGTGTGGAGCGCAGCCTCGGGGTTGGCGTGTGGTGTTGTGTTATACGGTTTTTCGGCCAGTTTCCCTCATAAACGGGCCAACTCTTTTCTCTTATATCAATGAAAGGCAAATCTTTTGCCCCGTTTCAAAAAAAAAATCCTTCCCAGCCTTCGGTAGTAAATTTTCCTTCCACTGGATGCACTGCCATATTCTTTCTTTTAGGTACTCAAACTCTTTACTTTTTGACTCCCCCAAATGAATAGGGAGTCCTAGGTATCTCTCATTTTTTGATTCATGCGGGATGCCAGCACACCAATCACGGCCTCCTTCACACGGCCTTCTTCACCCTAATAAATGTGCCTTTACTAAACATTGCGGAGGATTTATCTTTATTGATCATTTGTCCAGAAGCTGCCTCATACACAGCCAACACATGCTGTAACTTTGCTGCATTTTCCACATTTCCTCCCATGACATATGACAATAAGGAAATCATCCGCGAAAAAAAAAGATGATTTATATTAGGAGCATTCTTACATAGTTTGATCCTCTTCAGCATGGTATAGAAGAGCCGTGAGCCCTTCCTCACACAAGATTAATAGATAGGGTGACAAAGGATCCCCTGTTAGGAGGCCTCTCTCCAGTAGAAAAGGATCCATCAGATTTCTACTAACTTTGACCCGGTAGGACATTGATCTAAGAGCATCTCTAGCAGAACCCGTAAAAGTGCAAACTGAAAAACGTGAGTTCACGGGTCGCAAAACGCCTGGCGCAGAACAGACATGTAAACTAAAATTGAAAAACAGAATATTCGAAAAGTAGTCATATCTTCTTCACGAGAACTATCTGTCCCGCTGCCTAGATCTCCCGCGCGGCCGCTGCCGAAGTAGCAAATCATCAGCAACTAGTACAGGCATAAGCGGTCAAGCACAAGCAGCTGGCCCGTGCCCACCCGCAATCAGCAAATCACATAAGCATATGCTAATAAGCAGCTCATACGCGCGCAGGCACGCGCATGTGCTAGCTCGTCCATGCGCAGAGCCACACGCACCTGCTAGCTGCCTCCAGCCGCCGTTTTAGCGCGCCGTTGCAACGAATCGATTGGTAGCTTGGCCTCGTGCGACCTGCACGCCTGCGAATTTCGTCGCTCCGTCGATCTCCTCGACAAGCACACCACCTAGGTAGCAAGATTCGCCGGAAATTGACATAGACATGGTTGGAATTGGAGCGGGCTGACATGATGTTTGACCGGCGATGCATAATTTTAGCAAAGCAGCTAGAAATCGGCGGCTGGAGGCGGTTGTACGGACGGCGGCGCTAGAGAAATCCGTTCAGTTTTGGACCTGTAAACCGCCCTTCAGTCTGTATTAGTAGAGGTCGAGTGTGAAAGTTTTCGGGCCCCTGAAAAAGTTTTTCAGGCCGAACAGCGAGTTCAGTCTCTGTTCTGCGCTACGTTCGACCCGAATCCGTAAATCGGCCGGAAAAATACGGTTCCGACGTGATTTACGGGCTCTGTTAGAGTTGCTCTAACACAGTTCATGACCACCTGTATCCACATATCAGCAAAGCCCAACTTCCCCATGATCCTCTCCAAAAAAATTCCATTCCACACGATCGTATGCTTTGCTCATATCCAACTTGACTCCAACCATGCCATCTCGACCACCTTTCTTTTTATGCATCATATGCGTAATCTCATAGGCTAACAAAATATTATCAGTGATCATTCGGCCCAACACAAAGGCTGACTGTGTAGGAGTGATAGTATGAGGGAGTATCACTTTAAGTCGGTTTGCCAGGACCTTGGAAATGTTTGTACAACACGTTGCACAGGCTAATTGGACGAGACTCCGTGATACACTCACGACCTTGGAATTTCGGGTTCTCCAAATCCTCTGTTGTGTCACAACACAATATCTTGAATTGATCTTGATGGTTCCAGAATTGATCACTTTTGCTTCGACACGATACGATACATTAAGGAAAGATCAGTGGTTAGTCACTGACCGTGTTAGGAGAAATTTCCTTGAAAGAAGAGACCACCATTGCAAAAGAAAAAGAAGCGAGCAATGCATATATCTTGTGATAAAGTTCATTTCTCATATGCCGTTGGAATGTCCAGTTTTCCAAATCATGTATTGTGTCCATGACAAGGTGGCTTCAGACCCAGGTGTCATCGGATGGATAGAACGAGTGGCCTGCAAATATCTTGTTGCTGCGGAATACTCAATTGGACAATGCATCCTGAATTAATCTTGATGGTTCCAGAATTACTCACTATTGCTTTGACACAATACATTAATTAAGGTAAAGAAAAAGGCCTAGAAGACAGAATCATCCCTTTGTTCTGATCAGAAAATTTACATGATGTGGTGAAAGAAACCATAAACTGAAAAACCAAAATGAAGAGGCTCTAGGGCCTGTGACAGCGCAAAATTGGCACTAGGCTTCGTTCTGATTATGTGTTGCCTAAACTTCAGATCCAAATGGACTCCCATGATTACTGAAATCATCATCGAGAGATCTCCTCGTCGCCTCCCACAGCTGAGACTCGACTCCCAGCTTCTTCAGCTCATGAAGTCCTCTATCAACTTTTTTACATAGTTTACCAAAACAAGAAAGAAAAAAAAATATGATTACGGTTTTTAACAACACCATTAGCACACAACTACTAGTGTTTAGCAAGGTAAAGGATAAAAAAGAATGCAAAGTCCTGGTACTTCTCATCATGGTTTCAGTCGAACAAGTTGTGTTTTCTTTGTTTAGAATATGTTATGCAAGCTGTAAAGAATTGTCGATTATGCAGAAGATGACCCTGATCTTGATTGTAGTGGGAGGGAGTCTACCTTCGATGACATCGCTTGTAGTAACTGGATGATTGCCTTGCTCTATCCAAAATTGTAGCCGCTCGTCAGCTATATCTTCCTCTACATCATGATTTTTTGCCCGCCTCCAAAAGTATGTCAACCATGCCTGTTGCATAATCGTTAGCTCTTCGACGTAACATTTACTAGAAGTCAAAGCAAATGGGACTTTTTTTCAAGAGAAAACGCAAAGCAAATTTGAGCACTGACAAGAACCAAGACACGCATCAGAGGAACATGAATAGGTATATGAGTTTCCATAAAAAACTTAACTCGCATATTCCTATGACAAACATAATTGATCATGTTTTGTCTTTGATACACAGAACCCCCAGAAAATACTAATTTCGGTTAATCTACAGAAAAATTGTCTAAACACATAGCATGGATGACAGATTATGTTTGTACCTGCTTGAAGCGTACATCTTCCCGCTCTTCCTCACTTAACTCTGGGAAAAGCAACATGACAGCACGTAGTTAGGAAAGGGCATTGATTTAGGAGTAGTGTTTTTCACAGGTCATAGATGCCTAAGGAAATTAGTGAAGACAAGAACTAACCGAGTGGCTCTGAAGAGCTGTGATTTTCAGCGGGATAAACTGGGCCTGCAGAAGGAAGCTTAGTAATCATAAAAATGGCTACATTTATCTGTCCAATGCCATCAAGTAGATTTAGCAGCATGAATTTTCAGGACATGTGACTTGGCGTGGTTGATTCTAGGAACTTGCTCTAAACACACCAACATAAAATTGTTGGACTAAACAACTATGTTTTGTCCAGTAGTTTTCCTGGAGTGATTTTCATGTGCATCAATTATATTAAGAGACTGTAACTGCGCCTTTTTACCCTCTCTTTTTTTGCACTGTCAGCTTGCTGTAGCATTAGGAATCTGACGAAATCGGTAATTGGATGCGCATAGATGCTATGTGTTACCAAATTGTTAACACCGCCACCTAGAGACCTGGAGTCTTTTGCGGAACTTTTACTAGTTTATCTTAGTAGACATATCATACAGTAAAATATTAAAGATAAAAGTATAAGAAATGAGTACATTTTGGAGAAGCCACCTGAGAGAGGTCTGAAACGTCGATGTTCTGCTAAAGCGAGCATGATTGCATCTTCTACCTTCAAAGGAAACATGAGATTATTGCTCCCGCAATAGAAATCAGAAACATAATACAGCTTTCTTCTTTATGAGAATATGTGAAAGCAAACTCAGTGACACAAAGTAGTAACTCTAATAGTTACAGGGCTCTGAAGATTGACAAGCCACTTTCTGTTTTAACCAAGTAGAACTGATATGATACATCAATTATTTTCTGTATCACTCGATGTAGTTAAGAAATAGTCAAAATAATGAACTAGACATCAAGATGAATTAACAGAAGATGACTTTCATCTGGGAATTTGCCACACCAACTTATACACTATCGACAATAATTTTGTTTATTATGTACTATGAATCTCACCAATTTCGATCAGTTAGGATACCTCTGAAAGAAACTCATAGATTGAGACAAGCATCAAACAGAGAAAGTATTGAGAAACACCTTGAGCGAAGCTAATTCGCGCAGTCCTTTCTCAACTAGAAGCATGCTTTCAATATTTCCGTCTCCAGCCGTATCATTTACGTCATTATCTGGTACCACATGAACAAAACACGAACAGAAGTGGTGTGATTGAAATCATGATATTATAACATCTCTGATACAATTAAAAAATTATACTAAATCCCTTTAAAAATGTCAGAAATATATTAAACCCTCCAGATGAGATCTTTTGCACCTACGGGCAAAATGTAAGTAATTTACTCTACTAGGCAAAAATGTATTTAGAATTCATCTTTTAGTTGCATGTACAAAATACGAAGGGAAAATCCATATCTTCTGCGGCAAAAAAAATATAATGTCCAACTATATGCCACACAGATTTATATATGTCCTTTCCAGTTTCATTTTTAGCTAGAAACCAGAATCCTTACAGGGATTTTTAATTTATCTATGTTATATCATGTCAGGGATTTTCAACTTGTCTACTGTATGTTATATCATGTCATGCAATCTGGCCTTCACCTCCATGTGTCATGACATAATGTAGACTAATCTAAATGTTAGCTGCTTGTACCAACAGCTTCATGGTGGTACAATAATCATAATGAAGAGACCAAAAGATGGATTTTGAAAGGGATTCTGACCTGATAAAGTTCCATCTCTAGCCTTTTGTCCAATTGATAGGACAACTTCAAGTGCAAGTGGTGCAACTGAGGACCAGTGTTCTAATTTTTGCTCAGCTATATCAGAATGTATACCTAAGATAGAAAAGTTTGCATTAGCCAACTATTTTAATACTTTCGACATCAAATGTTCTTACAAACTTGACTGCACATTTATGGATGAGAAACCTTTTCTCATGAAGAATATCAAATTTGTCCTGATAATAGCTCATAATAAAATGTGACAGGCCAGACAGGTATAGTAAGCTTCAGAGAATAATCATAGCCAAGTAATGAGCGAATATCGATATGGATACCTAAACAAAATTCACTTGAAACAGGAGATAATGCTAGAGGACACACTCTTTAAAAGACAAACTATGTGAAATGTTTATGGCAACATTAGCTTCTGAATTCGTATGGACAGAACAAGCAAGGGAAATAATGCATCCTTTAGCCCTTAGTTCCTCAATGTCAGCAATTAAAATGGAGGAGATTTGCTTTCTAAGGTTTGACAAATATATGTGTTGCCTGTTGCTTTTTTGTGCTCTAATTGAACTAGAGAAATTCAAGAAAATTAATTAGACTGTACATTACAGGAAGATTATCTCAGTACCAAGTCTAACAGATAATTTCCAGTAGCGCGCAAGCCAACATCTCTTTAGCACCACCTCCTCCTGATAAAGGATTTTCATGAAAGGCAATAGATCTAAAAACAACGAAGCGTCAGAATATGAACAGGCTAGGAAGCCTACATACCATTTCTTCTTGTGACAGCATCATTCTATTGGATGTTGCATGAAGATATCTCTGTTCTGATCCAGCACCTTTTACACGCCGAGATACAGATGTGACCAACTCGCTAGCAACCTACCAACAGTATAAATAAAAGTTTAGGCTTGCAAAGCATGACTCTGGAAAAATAATTCAGCAATGAGTCACCACATTTGGTAAACTATTCACCTTTGCTTCTGATCGAAGGGCTGTAATCTCATCACAGCTTGCACTGTTAACTCTTCTTGAAGCAATTCTCATTGAAGCCTAAGAGAAAATAAATCTCAAGTTCAGAAAGAGCTAGTAAGAAAAATCTTAGAGTTTTTCAGTTATTTTTCGCCATAATTTCTAACTTTGTTTTATGAAATGAAGAAAATTCAGTATTCCAGAAGGCCAACAACCAAGGCCTAACTGTGGGGATGCAATCAGCCTATCAAAGGGTTAATCATGAGGCAAATGAACCAATGGGGGCTGACTGCCTCCAATAGGCCCTAGAAGGGTCGACAGACCCGTGTGGGGGTTGAGTCGACAGTTGCTTCCAGTCAATCACGGTCTGGCAGAAATCTACCGGCCTCCCATATGCCTACCTACGTCTTCTTTATACAGCTCCCCATTGGCGAATTGCCCCAGTCGGCCATTGATTGGCATACAGAGCTACATTATGAAATTTTGCCAAGAAGCAAGTTGCCAATGGTGTGAACTGTGAAGAATCTATTTGTTCCTTAAAACGAACGAAGTATTGACCATCGAAAAACAAGAGCTTAGCACCTAAAGCAACACATCACGACACAAAATGGGACTAAAATTAAAATAAACTTTCACTTTTAGTATCTGCGCAAAGGGTTGAGCAGGAGAAGCTTGGTATAGAAATATACCTTTCTCTGTTCTAGTGCTGCAGCCCTTCTGATAGTCAAGACCGAAAACATGGTTTAAAATATGAAGAACATATTGATAAAAAAGAAATGGGTGTGGTTTAGTAAATCACATACCTACTAATCAAATTGACCTCTGGTTCTATAGCATCACCAATAATAGAAGCCTGAAATTCAAATAGCAAAGCTCGATTGACACAAAACATGGATATAACAAAACGTGAGTGCCAACATACTGATGCAATCTGCTTCCATAATGTAGAAATTGAGCCAATGAGTTTGCATATTTGGTCTTCAGTGGCTCGAGGAGTAGGCCTGAACCTTGGTTTTCGTTTGTCGTACAGCTATTGACCACAGGCCTGTTCGATAGTAACAAAATCCCTCCTCTCTGTTGAAGCTTCTGGTTTGTTAAGTTATTTCTTTGTTTCGAGAACATTTGAGTTAAAGGGCCAAATGCCATAGTTAGTTTTGAGCAATTGAAGGGAAATCTAGAAGTTTTGTCTTTCTTAGATCTTAATTTCATTTCTGAGTCGCCATGTAAAAGATGAACTCAAATGTGACACTGAGTCATGCAAAAATCTCCAAATAGATTATGCAGACGTAGTACTAGCCTCTATGGAAAAACCTAAAATAAAAGTACAGTAGGATTAAACCAGATAATCAACTAGTACAGAACTAAATATCATAAATTCAGCATTTTTAATGACAGAAATTAACCTGTCTCTCCATGTTCATGGACTTGGTATCTGCTTCATCAGATCTATCGTCTTCAAGCTGAATTCACATAACAGGGATGTTGAGTGCTTCAAACAAGTAAAAGTAAAATTCATAATCGTAATTTTATCTCACCTTGTCGTACATGCTATCATTTTCCATTTGAAGTGTGTTAAGCTGCAAGGGTGGCATCCAAGAATCACAGGAATGTTCCGTATAATATACTACTTTATCTTAATGTATGTACAGGTTGAACGAGGATTTTAGCATACAGTGGAGCAAAAAAAATGTTGGGCAACCTAGAGAAGATTATTTTTTTACAATGCACCAAGATCCTCAGGTTTTGCTTTTCCTCGGGAAGAACATATCATGTTCTGGACATTCAATCATTATTATTTCTTACAAAAGTATTTTTCATGACATGAATTACCTCATCATTAAGAGAAGAAGAAGAGCGGCGTCCTCTCATCGAGCTTCCAAGATCAACCGATCTCCTAAGGATGATGTAGCCTATATTACTTACCATGTGATTATAAAGACATAATATTCGAAAGTTAACAAATACTTAATGAGATAGAAAAATAACTCCAGAAAAGGATGTCACAAAAGTATAACGAGCGCACTTGTTATGTAACTGGACACTGTCCCTGAATTAAACCTTGCCTTAACATTTTAAAATATTTTTGTTTTGTTATAAATTAAGTATAATTTAGTTGGTGAATTTATCTTATTGTTCATGTGATATGTGTGCATTAAAAAAATCTCCTAGCTTCTCTTCTAAGTTCTAAACAAACTGTGTTTTAAAGAACTGCAATAGCTTCACTTCATTCGATTCTATTCTAGATTTTTACCCGTGTCCCATCAAATTTAGTCCCAAGCATACCATGTTTGTACCCAAATGTTTAAGTTTACATAATCTAAGAGTTGGCGCTTCTGATACTCCCAATGAAGAAATTGTGAAGCATGCTGTGTATTCCCAATGTGTTGGTAATGTAGGAAAAATGTCAGAAAAATCCGATCCTCCATTCAGTAATGACAAGAACACAGTTATCATAGTGATTTGATATGTAGCACAAATTCTATGTCGACTAAACTAGGAGATACTAGATAGTACGGGTAGTTAACACATTTTATTATAAATTAACAAGCAATTCATTGTTGTTAATTTGTAATAAAATGTGCTGTGTGCGACCCCTCTTCGAATTACAGAGCGTGGCAATACTGACCTTTGCTCCCTTCGGCTTGGGGCGGACGATTCCGACCCTGGCCCACTGGTCGCTGGCCTATTTGATTGCTTGATGGACGGGATCATCGGAACCGACTTCCCGGGCACGTACCGGTTCGTCAACGAGGGTGGACGGCTCACCGGCGCCTGATCCGCAAGGTAACGACCTATCTAAAATGCACACAACATTTGCATGCAAACCCTTAGTACGTCAAACACAGTGAAAACTTTAGAAATTAGCACTAGTGAATTGCAATTCATCCAAATTTTACAAAAGTAGCAGCAGCAAATTGAAATTCAACCAAATTTTTTGTGAAAGTAGGACTGTCAAATCGAAATTCATCTGAATTGCATCAGGGTCACGTGGACGCGTGCAAGGGAAACCAGACATGCATTAGGAGGCCTTTGATTCGGCGGCGATGCCAAATAGGAGGTGACATTGATAATTCAGATGCTGCGTGAATATATATATACGTGACGGCGCGAATGTGGGGGTCGTGCTGTTACCGAGGGGGATGGTGAGCGGTTGCCGGGGCGGCGCGGGGTGATGGAGAGCTCGATGGGCGGGCCGGAGAGCTCGTAGTCCTCGTCGTCGCTGCCGCTCCCGGCGTCCCCTCCCGCGCCTCCGCCTCCGCCCATGACGCGCGCGAGGCGCTGCGCGGCGGCGCGCGCGGCGCTGTTCCGCGCGGCGGCGCGCGCGGCGCTGTTCCGCGCGGCGGCGGCGGCCCCCGCGCCCCGGCGGCCGACGGTGGAGGCGGACCCGGCGCCGCCGAGAGAGCCCGAGCGCGAGTGGCGGTGCACGGGCGACGCCGTCGGGGAGCCGCCCGGCGACGTCTGCGCGCTGCTGGCGCCGTGGCTGTGCTGCTGCGCGTACGCGCCCCGCCGCCCGTACCCCGGGCTCGCCGGCCGCGACGACGAGCGATCCATCGGACCGGATCGATCGGAGAGAGAGGCCGCGATTTCTCCGTGGGAATTTTTTTTGGGGGTGGCTCGCGATTTGGTTGGAGAGGTGACGGACGGGAATGGGTCGTGGTTCGTTCGTCCGTTCGTCGGAACTCCGAAGGCGGTGGCGGGGGCGAGCGTTCTGGCTTCGGACCGTAACGGTCTCGAGGCTCTCGAATGGAGTGGGGATCTTCTGCGGCGCGGTGCGCCACGTGGCAGCTTCTCCGTGGGGTTGAAGTTTTTTTTTCCATGTACACTTTTTTTTGGGTGAATTTTCTTTCATGTACTTGAGTAAATTACCCACTACATACAAAATGCTTAACGAATAATACTCCCTTCATCCCAAATTAATTGACTTTTGGGAGCGAGAGAATAGAACAAACACCAAGTATGTCGATCGTCTACAACAACAGATTGTTAATAGTTAGTCAAGAAATCCAGGATACGAATGATATTATTTTTAACTGCATGACAAAATAATTAAGAGACAAAAACAAAGACCATTACCTATGTTTTAAGCCAAGAGCATTGCCGTTGGCTGCACCTGGTATTCACGGTGGGAATGGGCCACGTTAACCCATCTGGTCATTGGCTTGACCTAGGAAAACAAGGCCGTCGATTTGCTAAAAAAAAAAAGGAAAACAAGGCCGTCGTTGGCTTATCTTTGAGCTAATTACATTCCGGGTAGAACAACTTGCACCTTATGTGCAAATTAGTATACTAAGTTAAAAAAGGGGAAACCGTGGTAGAAGAAGTTGTAATTCGGAATCAAATTAGCGCCGAGCCTGTAGCGTTCCGCCGCGTGTGATGCCACGATGGAAATGACTAACGCTCTATCTTTTTGCAAAACATCCTCCTAAAATTCCTGACAAACACTTGAGTCAATCGTTCCCCACCATCTTCATGTTGTGTCCGCAGGACTCTCTCACTTGCCACCACGCCCTCGCTAGCGCCGCTCGCCGCTGTGCCGCGCCAACTTGTGGCTGCTCCCTCGCTGGACATCACGTTGTCGCCCAAGCTGTCGCGCCGCACGACGACCACGCGGAGCTGATTCGGAAATTCATGGAGACCGCGGCACAGCGACCACACCGAGCTGATTTACAAATCCGTATGAGTGCCTGCGTCCGCTGCCGGCCGCCCGGTAACCCAACGACGGCGTCGCCGTATTGATCTGTGTCCCCTCCTCCTACCGTCCCTTGATCTGGCCTGGTGAGTATTTCTACCAACTCTATTTTTGGGCATATATTCATGTGCAGAAACAGAGCTGGCACTAGAAATAACATGCGATGGATTTGGGAAGTTTTGGACTAATGAATTGCTTATTTGTAGAGCCTGTGTGTTCCGTGATCTAGAAACTTAGCTAATTAACTAGTGACTGATTTCAAATTTGGGTGTATTTGGCTTCCCGTGCATGGAACTAGTCTGTAGTAACATAGCTAGCAACATGAAGAGAGAGTGGGGGATTTGAGGGAACAGGACTAGATGTCTTGCTGACTCGGTTTCCTGGTCACATATGTATGCCTGGTGTCATGCTTTATGTCTCTGCTTGGAAGAGATTTTGTTGAACATAGATATGGGGCACATATTATAACTCTGTTTCTCTACAGTACTAGTTTCTCCATCAAGTACTTTGTAATAAAAGTAACTCAAGTAACAATGCCATTTAAATATCATCTAAACCGAATGACTTAACTAAGAAAATTATCATAAATTGACTGCCATTTAAACATCACCATCATGTGATGCATTCTGGCTAAGTGCAAACTCTTGCACATTAAGGTCGGGCACTAATTCTGCATTTAGGTCTGGCAGTGATGTTGGTCTTGGTTGTTGTTCATCATCACCAAACAACATGTAGTATGTACTTCCTTGGCCTATGTTGTACCCTCTTCTGCTTGTTCTTGCCGGTTCTTGTGCATCACTTGTAGTAGCTTGAGCAGGAGTCTTCTTTTTTCCTCTTCCTCTGCCTCTGGTAGTGTTAGCCTCTCCTGCTGGTTCTTTCCTTTTTGCTGGTTCTCTTGTTGCGCAACTTCTTCCTCTGCCTCTTCCCCTCAAGTTTCCTCTAGTATAAGAAGTGGTCAATCTCACACCTATTGCTGGAATGTTTTCCCTTGCAGATGTAACAAATGCATTTTCTGGCAAAGGGCCAAGTACTCTGGACATTGGCACATTTTCTCTTGCCTGAAAAATGGAGGAACATTAGAATACACATCACAAGTAAATTGAGGATTATAATGCATTAAATATTACCTCCTGCCCCAATCTATAAACCATACTTTCCAATTGGTGTGTAGGATCCCTAGTTGGGTCTGGAGTGTAAGGGATTATGTGCTGCATTAATGAAACCTTTCGAGCTTGAGTACAACATTTCTAGAACAGTAAATGCAGAGAATGTGAGAAAAAATCATTTTATTATTTACCTCTAGAATCTCTCGGAATTTCAATATCTTCTTCATCCCCATGAATTTCTAATTGTTCCTGCAGTTGTCTTTCGACAAATTTGGCATGCCCTTTCTTGTTATGGTTAGGTTTTCCGCACACAGAACAATGCATTGTCACACCGGCTTTTGTTAAAATCTTCACACCATTCTTCACTTTTCCTCAGGTTCCTTTTTCCTATTTTTCTTGGGCCTACCCATAACTTTTTTGAATAGAGGAGGATGAATCTTCACTCCATTCATTTTCTCCCAGAATAATCTGCCTCTAAGTGAAGCTAAATTGTAGTTGTATGCTTTATTGTACGTGTCAACTGTGTAGCAACTATGCACTAGATTTTCAGGATTTATTTTGTCATTTCTGCAACATGCTATCACATGGTGACATGGAATTCCAGTTAACTGCCATCTATTGCAGTCGCATGTTCTTGTCTTCATGTCAACATTGAAAGTCTTTTCATGTTCATGTGTATTGACCAAGTACAAGAAGTTACCTGCAGGTTTCACACCACACTCATTGCTCCACTCGGTGAATTTCTCCAATTTCTTCTTTATTTTAGGGCAGATCCTTCCACTCCATTTCTTTGATTCCTTCTGCTTCCCAACAATCCTTTGCAGAATCTTGTAGAATATTGATTCTAGCATGGATAAGAAAGGCAACTCCCTAGCTTCTACAATGTAACCGAAAAATAATGAATAATAAGAAGTTAATTACTTGAACTCTGATAGGCAAGAAAATGAACCATAATAAATAACCAATAATGAATTTATACCTATTGAACACCTCTGAATGATTATTGAGCAACATGTCACATTTGGAAAAATCTTTGAAAAAAGCTTTTATCCATGTATTAGGAACAAGTTTCTCAACCCATTCATGTGCAGAGGGACTATAAGCGAGCAACTTTCCCATATGTTTTTGCCATTTGGGAATACTAGTAGACCTTGCAATGGCACATAAGTCATTTTTAAGGGTTTCTCCTTTATGACCAGCCTTCTGAAAGTTTTGGAGCATATGCCTAACAAAAAATCTGTGTTCTGAAGCTGGCCATATTTTCTGAACTGCGTTTATTAGCCCCTACATTATTAAAAAGATACCAAGTAAATTATCCAATAAACATAGCAAGTACATTAAAAATCGAAAGTCCATTAAAGATAGCAAGTAAATACCTTTTGCTTATCACTCATAATGGTCCAAGGTGATGTGTTGGATATATTTAAATCTTCCTTCAAATTGGTGAGAAACCATTCCCAGCTACTTGTACATTCCACTTCTGCCAACCCAAATGCAATAGGAAAAATACAATCATTTGGGTCAATCTCCACTGCTCTGTCAGAAGCACCCCTTTGAACCTTGTTTTAATGTGGCACCCATCAATACAGATCAGTGGCCTACACCCTGCTAAGAAACCTCTCTTACAAGCATCATAGCTCCAATATACTGTGGCCAAATGTTTCTTATGATCTGCACTACCAGGATCACCCACGGAGTTGGTTGTGACAAAGAACTTTGATCCAGGATTACTCCTTCTAAGCTCTTGCCCATAATCCAATAGTTGACTAAATTGTTCCTCCTCATCACCATGAATTTCTGTTAGAGCAGCTTTCCTTGCTCTGCTCAACTTCCATCTGTCCGGACACATATTGTATTCCCTTGTTACCTTAGCAGACAAAACTTGCAAGACCAAGCTTCTGGTTGTCTCTAAATTCAGTCATGAATTTTTCTTTTAGAAAATTTGCTGTGAGTGCTCTTAGCTCCCATACACTCTCACATGTGTGCTTGCCTGCATAAGCTGTCACCGCAAATCCCCCATCCCATTTGGTGTCTTTTGCTATTTTTATCATCCATGGGCATCCTTCATTACACACAGCTTCTAGTCTACTTCTATTGTTCGTTAACTTTCTGATTTTTTTCCTTGCTCTCACTGTGTATGCTAATAGTGCTTTCCTTGCTTCCTCAATAGAACTGAAGACAAGACCAACCTTGAACACTGGATTCTCCATGTCAATTATGGGATCAAATGTACTGAACTTCTTCTTCAGTACCTGCCTTTCTTCATTTAGCAGATGCAGATCCTGATCCTCAAGAGCAGCTTCATCCTCCATTTCAACAGCTACTTCTTTCTCATTGTTAGCGTTTACATCTTTGTCTATGTTATCGACAAATAGATCATCATCCCCTGACTCCGCATTGCAATTACTATCATACAATTCATAATCACTATCACTACCATCATCCTCCTCCTCCGACTGCATCTTCTCTCTCTCAAAATCCTCAAACTCATGATCTCCCTCCTTTGTCTGCCTTTGATGTGATACAACCACACCTGAACTTGATGCTTCACCTTCTCTGGATTTAGCAGGTTCAGCCATTGGTGCCTCTGGACTGGTCATAGATGGCATGGTCAGGCTTTTGTTCCTAATAATAGCATCATATCTCAAATGCTTGAGGAAATTGGAATGATCTATGAACAGAACAACACACTTCTCTGTCTTGATGACATTGAGCATAGAAGCACAATCTTCATCTGTCTCCAAAGGAACTAAACCATCACATGTTTCCTTCTCTGGTAAACACCAATACGCATGCAATTTTCCGTCCCTCTGACAGCCAATCATGAACAAGATTTCATCCAGCACAGTCATTGACCAATTTTCAGATGAGCAAAAGTCAATATAATCCACAGTTGAACTGACATAAGATAAATTGGCACCTAATCCACAAAAGAAGCCATTGTGGTTTACTTTAGCAGTGAACAAATTCGAATTATGACCTACATTCAAAAGTGTTAACATTAGTAATAGTGTGCAAGACTGACAACAACTTTAATTGGTAAATTAAAATTATACTAAGTGTATTCAATTTTCTTTCCAGAAATAATAAGTGCCAGATTGTCCACTAGATTTATTACCACCAACTGAAAAGGTTATCTAAAAGGTTCATATACAATTCACTGTTAGCACACAGTCTCTACTTTAACTGATCTGTACCCAGCCGCCCGTACCCCGGGCTCGCCGGCCGCGACGACGAGCGATCCATCGGACCGGATCGATCGGAGAGAGGGGCCGCGATTTCTCCGTGGGAATTTTGTTTTTGGGTGGCTCGCGATTTGGTTGGAGAGGTGACGGACGGGAATGGGTCGTGGTTCGTTCGTCCGTTCGTCGGAACTCCGAAGGCGGTGGCGGTGGCGGGGGCGAGCGTTTTGGATTCGGACCGTAACGGTCTCTCGGCGCTCAGATGGAGTGGGGATCTTCTGCGGCGCGGTGCGCCACGTGGCAGCTTCTCCGTGGGGTTGAAGTTTTTTTTTCCATGTACACTTTTTTTGGGTGAATTTTCTTTCATGTACTTGAGTAAATTACCCACTACATACAAAATGCTTAACGAATAATACTCCCTTCGTCCCAAATTAATTGACTTCTGGGACAGAGAGAATACATCAATCACCAAGTACATTGATCTTCTGCAACTGAACAATGTTACTAGTTTAGTCAAGAAATCCAGAATACACGTGATATTCTTTTTAACTGCATGATAAAGTTACTAAGAAAGAAAAACAAGGGTCGTGACCTATGGTTTAAGTGCAATCAACTCAACAACAAGCGTTGTCATTAGCTGCACCTAGTATTCACGGTGGGAATGGGCCACGTCAACCCATCGGGTCAGTGGCTTGACCTAGGAAAACAAGGCCACAGTTGGGGTAGCTGGGTCGGCCTCATAAGAGAATCGGTTTAGTGGGGCCGGCAACGAGTGACCCACTGGGTTGCCGTCGTCGGTGGGAGGCCTGGGCGGCGCGCGATCTGCCCGTTCCTATGCTCCATGGAGGATTCGAGGGTGGATTTGGTCCGTCAAGTTCACATTGGCACAGACACTTGTTTGGGGATGGGAATGGTCCAAGTGGACTCAAACACACACACAGACCGAAACGGTCGGCTAGAACGGGCCTAGTTGTGGGCTCGCCAAGATAACTGGGTTGGCCCGTTTACGAGCAGATCGTTCCGAAGGTTTCGGCTTAAGGCCAACGGGGTGACCCGTTCCGTGCCCGCTCATTCGGGTGGGTCCAATCGGAAAAAAAACAACCTAACGTGCGGACGCATTGTAAAAGTGGATGACCGCAGCGTTCAGAACGACCCAAAGACGACCCAAATCTAGACCAAGTTTGTGTGGCCACGGACACCGAGGGCTGGTCTCTCGTGTCCTCCCTTGTCCTCCCATGGTCCGCTTGTCTGCCTTCCAAAACACATCCCCCTCGCGGATAACTTTTTCCCGCGCTGCCGCCACCCCATAATCGGCGATTTACGACCGTTGTCGACGCCTGCCGCCGACGTCGAGACGTCGACAAGCGGTGTGACAGCATAGGACGCGGTCCGGCGCTTTCGCATGTGCTTTCACGGCCTCGGTCCAGCGTTAGAGGATGCCGCCGCTGACGTTGTGGTCCTCTCATCGTCGTGAGTCATCCCGCCGTCATCAGCTTCGCCGTTGCCGACAGAGGTGAGCTCTCGTGCATCGTGTTTCCAAGCCGCAAGACGACCGGGATGACCATTGCATGCAGGTCCCTACGGTGGCATTGGATTACCCCCGCCCGCGAGGTGTTCGATGAAATGGGTCAACTAATTTGTCTCATTTCATCCGTAGACCATGGTGGACAGCGGCGACGAGTTCTTCTACAAGAACTTCATCGACACATCCTCAGACGACCAGTCCGGGGACGACTTTCTCACGGAGGCTGCGTTGCTCATCCACGAGCACAATGTCGCGCAGATCCCCGTGTACCGGGGGTCCTTGCCTGGGCGCGCGCCGGCCTTGGACCGCAAAAGAGAACGCGGCCACGACATGATCTTCCACGACTATTTCCACTACAACAAGGCATTGTTCACGCCGCAGTTGTTTCGCCGCCGTTTTCGGATGTCCATACCGTTGTTCAACCGGATAATGGATGGCGTAAAGGTCTACGATGACTATTCATCGCCAAATAGGATGAAGTTGGCAAGGTAGGCTTGTCTTCATATCAGAAATGCACGACAACGATTAGGATGCTAGCATATGGTGTTTTCGATGACTACGTAGATGAGTACGTCTAGATGAGCGAGTCCAGCTACCTGGAAGCGATGTATAGGTTCTGTAGAGCAATGATCGCTCTTTTTGGTGAAGAATGTATGTGCCAACCTACTCTAGAGGACACATCCCGTCTGTTGGCAATCAACGCTTTCAGGGGGTTCCTGGGATACTTGGCATCATAGATTGCATGCAATGCACTGGGAGTGGAAGAACTATCCTTTAGGTTGACAAGGGTCGTACAAGGGTCATTCTAAGGGGTGCACGGTGATTTTTGAAGCCTTTGCTTCAACGACACATGGATTTGGCACTCATTCTTCGAAATGGCCGGCTCGCACAATGATATCAATGTGCTGCATCGCTCTCCGGTGTTTGATAGGCTACTGATGTGGATTTTGAGATCAATGGCCACCACTACAACAAGGGGTACTACCTTGCTGATAGTATCTATCCACATTGGGCTATACTCGTGAAGACAATACATCATCCCAATTAGAGCAGGAGGCAAGGTTTTCCAAAGAGTAAGAGGCAGCCCGGAAAGATGTCGAGCGGGCGTTTGGTATACTCCAAGCTCGTTGGGCTATCGTCAGGCACCCTGCTAGAGCATGGAGTGTGCAAACTCTGTGGGAGGTGATGACCGCTTGTGTAACCATGCCCGCTTTTGTAATCATGCACAACATTATTGTTGAGGTAGAGCGGAATGATTCACTGTTTGATAATGATTGGAAAGGCTAGGGAGAGTTTGTTGCTCCTTAAGGTGGCCTGCTTCATTCCCGGTTATCCACCATGTGCATCACGAAATTCAGGACCAAATGGTTCACAACCAGCACCAGGCTGATTTGGTTGAGCACATGTGGGCGCATGTTGGCAACAATGTTCCAAACAACAACAATGAGGAAAATCTGGAAGAAAACAATGCCTAGGGAATTTCTATCATTTTACATTTTTTTTGTTAATAGGTGGACAATAATATTATGTAATAAATCTTGATCATTTAAACTTATTTATATTTCTTGACCTGATTTATATGCATTATATTGAATTTAAAGGCCAAATGCCAAATACTTGGGTCGCGACCCATATTGTCCGTGTTGGGTGTACCACGCAACCCAAAATGTCAGGCGGACCCCGGCCACTGTCCATGCACCCACCCAACGGACGCAACCGAACGCGGACGCGCCCATTTGGGTCACCCCATTGGAGATGGCCTAAGGGCATCTCCAACGGGGCGACACATTTCGGACGTGCAAAATGGTCGTGCGCGTCCGTTTGCGTCGGCAGCGGACATGAAAATGGTTGTTTTTACCGCGCGTCCGTTTCGCCTGGGGTGCCTCCAGTGGGGCGACGCATTTGCGCGTCCGCATGAATTGGGATGTTTTAAACAACAAAATAAATATGTTCAAAGTAGTCAGTTATTACATCCAAATTCTTAAAAGTCTACATGGAAATAAGATGGTATTTCTCTATGCATTGTCTTCATGGCCAGCCAATGCCCACTGATGCTCAATCAGATCCGTTTGTAGGTGTATGGACACATTGTTGTCAATAAATTCAACATTCATATGCAGATACTCCTGCCAGGATGATGCCCCAAGGATTGACGCAACCAGCCCACCTTGGAAATCCCATTGGTGCTCATTGCGGCCATCAGGATGCTCGTTCTCAACGATCATGTTGTGCATGATCACGCAACATGTCATCACCTCATGCATGGTCTTCAGCGACCATGTTCTTGCCGGGTGATGGACAATTTCCCAACGAGCTTGGAGCACACCAAATCTCCGCTCCACATCTTTCCTCCAAGCCTCTTGCAGCTTGGAAAACCTCTTCGTTTTTTCCGTGTTTGGATTATGGACAGTCTAGACCAGTGTGGCCCAGTAATGGTAGATGCCATCAGCAAGATAATATGACTTGTCATATTCATTTCTATTGATCTCGTAGCTCACCCGGGGAGCTTTGCCTTGCATAAGCCGGTTGAAAACCGGTGATCGGTGTAGCACATTGATGTTATTGTTGGAACCGGCCATGCCAAAGAATGAATGTCAAATTCATAAATCTTGATACATCATTGCTTCAAGAATGACAAGAATGACAGTGCATCCCTCTGTATTGCCGTTGTACTGACTCTGTCATCCAAATGGACAGTTCTTCCACTCCCAGTGAATGTAATCTATGTTGTCAATCATGCCTGGGAACCCTCTAGACTTGTTGATAGACAACATCCGCCTTGTATCCTCAAATGTTGGCTCCCTACAGTAATGTTGTTCGAACACGACAATCATGGCTTGGCAAAACTGGTACATTGACTCAAGGCATGTTCTCTCACCCATTCGATGATACTCGACGAATATTTCAGCAACAATTCCATAGGATAGCATGCGAATAGCTGATAACCCACAAGTATAGGGGATCGCAATAGTCTTCGAGGGAACTAAAACCCAAATTTATTGATTCGACACAAGGGGAGGTAAAGAATACTTATAAGCCTTAACAACTGAGTTGTCAATTCAGTTGCACCTGGAAAAGCACTAGTAACAGGGGTGATGTGAAAGCAGCAGTAATATGAGAGCAATAGTAACGATAATGAATAACACAACAGCAGTAGCAATAACACGCAGGCGATGGCACCGTAAAATAGTTGATACTACTTCCAATGACATATAGAACGAGTGTATGATGATGAGAGATGGACCGGGGTTCCCAGCGATCTACACTAGTGGTAACTCTCCAATAACAAGTGACAAGTGTTTGGTGAACAAATTACAGTTGGGCAATTGATAGGATTGAAAGCATTAAGACAGAACATCAAGATTATTAATCACGTAGGCATGTTTTCCATATATAGTCATACGTGCTCGCAATGAGAAACTTGTACAACATCTTTTGTCCTACCAGCCGGTGGCAGCCGGGCCTCGAGGGAATCTACTGGCTATTAAGGTACTCCTTTTAATAGAGCACCGGAGCAAAGCATTAACACTTGGTGAAAACATGTGATCCTCATATCACAGCCTTCCCCTCCGGTTGTCCCAATTTCTGTCACTTTGGGGCCTCGGGTTCCGGACAGCAATATGTGCAAACAACTTGTAGATACAATCTAAGCAATAATTATAGAGCTTAAATCTAAGATCATGCCACTCGGGCCCTAGTGACAAGCATTAAACATAACAAGATTGCAGCAACAATAACTTCACAAACTTTATAGATAGACTAATCATAATGTATCATCCATCGGATCCCAACAGACACAACACCGATTACATCAGATGGATCTCAATCATGTAAGGCAGCTCATGAGATCATTGTATTGAAGTACATGGGAGAGAGAGTACCAACTAGTTACTGCTAGAACCCGTAGTCCATGGGGGAACTACTCACGGAGCATGATGGAGGCGGTGGCGTCGATGGAGATGGCTTCCGGGGGCACTTCCCCGTCCCGACGGCGTGCCGGAACAGAGATTTTGTCCCCCGAATTGGAATTTCACGATGGCGGCGGCGCCCCTGGAGTCTTTCTGGAGTTTCGTCAATTCGTATCGCGTTTTTAGGTCGAAAGGGGTCTTATAGGCGAAGAGGCGGCGCAGGGAGGTGCCTGGGGCCTCCTCACCATAGGCTAGCGCGGCCAGGCCCGGGGCCGCGCCGCCTTATGGTGTGGTGGCCCTCTGGCCCGCCTCCGACTCTCCTTCGGTGTTTTGGGGTCTTCCGGGAAAAATAAGATACTGGGTCTTTGTTTCGTCGAATTCCGAGAATATTGCCCAAACAGCCTTTCTGGAACCAAAAACAACAGAAAACAGGAACTGACACTGTGGCATCTTGTTAATAGGTTAGTTTTGGAAAACGCATAAAAACATTATAAAGTGTGAGCAAAACATGTAGGTATTGTCATAAAACAAGCATGGAACATCAGAAATTATAGATATGTTGGAGACGTATCAGCATCCCCAAGCTTAGTTCCTGCTCGCCCTCGAGTAGGTAAACGATAAAAAGAATAATTTCTGTAGTGACATGCTACTTACATAACCTTGATCATACTATTGTAAAGCATATGAGATGAATGAAGTGACTCAAGGCAACGATCTATAGTTTGCTTAACAAATAGATAACATATAGCAAAACTTTTCATGAATAGTACTTTCAAGACAAGCATCAAAAGTCTTGCATAAGAGTTAACTCATAAAGCAATAAATTCAAAGTAAAGGCATCGAAGCAACACAAAGGAAGATATAAGTTTCAGCAATTGCTTTCAACTTTCAACATGCATATCTCATGGATAATTGTCAACACAAAGTAATATGATGAGTGCAATAAGTAAGCATGTAAGAATCAATGCACAGTTGACACAAGTGTTTGCTTCTAAGATGGAAGGAAGTAGGTAAACTGACTCAACATAAAGTAAAATAAAGGCCCTTCGCAGACGGAAGCATGGATTAAATCATGTGCTAGAGCTTTTTAAGTTTTGAAATCATATAGAGAGCATAAAAGTAAAATTTTGAGAGGTGTTTGTTGTTGTCAACGAATGGTAGTGGGCACTCTAACCCCCTTGCGAGATAGACCTTCAAAGAGCGGCTCCCATGATGTAGTTTATTTTAATTTTTGGGTGACACTCCTTCCAACATTTGCTTTCACAAGCCATGGCTAACCGAATCCTCAGGTGCCTTCCAACATTTCACATACCATGGAGGAGTGTCTATTTGTGATTAATTGGGGGTGGGAACCCCGTTGCCAGCTCTTTTTTGCAAAATTATTGGATAAGCGAATGAAGCCACTAGTCCATTGGTGAAAGCTGGCCAACAAGATTGAAATATAAAACACCACATACTTCGTCATGTGCTATAAAACATTGACACAAATAAGAGATGATAACTTTTGAATTGTTTAAAAGTAGCACATGAAGTATTTACTTGGAATGGCAAAAAAATACCACATAGTAGGTAGGTATGGTGGACACACATGGCATAGGTTTTGGCTCAAGGTTTTGGATGCACGAGAAGCATTTCCTCTCAGTACAAGGCTTTGGCTAGCAAGGTTGTTTGAAGCAAATGTAAGGGTACATTGCCCCTATGTGTGGTTTTGGTAATTAATGACAACCCCTATGGACTAATATTTTCATTGAGTTTATATGAAGGAATATTCCATAGGTACTACTTGCTCTCCATGTGTTGGATTCAAGTATGGATGCCATGAAGATAAAGGTATACCTTGTGTATTGGCATCAAGATCATCGGTATGAAGATATATATGTGATATGATCAAGAAGAAGAAATGAAGATGGAGTCCTTATGTGGAACTCAATATTAGCCATGCTCTATCTTATGTGAGTATGAGAAGATACAAGGTTGAGTTGGGCAAGTTCAAGATGAGCATCTTGAGTGAATCACATGCTTGAAGCTTGCCGTCCATTTGGTGATAATGGACATGTGAAGATGTGCATCAATGGGGCTTTCCCATCATAGTGTATGGGAGAGTATTTGTGAGTCTTCACGAAGCAACATTGATCAAGTGAGGCATTCCGGCTTGAGTGAAGCTTGAAGAGTTATCATCAAGATCAAGCGGGATGCGCAAGGCAAAGGTATGGACTTGCTAGGTTTTCCTTTTACCGGTCTCAAGGTGGATGTTGGGAGACCGGATTATAGGATAGATAGCCGCACTATTAAGAGGGGCTTTCGGTTAAGTAACTTGATCACATCGTCTTAGGGAGCTCAATCCTTTGCATACTTTGCATATCCTTATTGCTTCTTGGTGTTTCTCTGTGTGAGGTTCTTGAGCTTGTTGCTAGCTTTACAACAAGCCCAAGTTCATCGAAAACGGAATACGCATGCATCTTCTATTGCGTTTTCGAGTTTGGACGTCTTCACCGTTTCTTGACGGTGGGAGACTTCCTCTCTAAAATCATCTAAAATGTTCTGTGAGGAGTCTCCATATTTGTTGGGGTTCTATTCGTCGTTATCTTTCCAACAAAATTGGTTTCATGTTAATCGGAGTTCGGGAGCAATAGTTATTAAAGAAAAGGTAAAAGAGAAAAAGAAAAAGAAAAGAAAAAAGGGGGGAGGCGGCCGGTTGCCGCTCGGCCTGCCGGACCGCATGCCGGCCCACCTGGTCGACCGGGCGGCCACCGGCCCAAGCGCCGGGCAGCCTAGCTCCACCTCCGGTCCGACCGGACCGTAACCGGGTGATGTCTACGCCCCCTCCTTTTCCTGTAGACAGTGTTGGGCCTCCAAGAGCAGAGGTTTGTAGAACGGCAGCAAGTTTCCCTTAAGTGGATCACCCAAGGTTTATCGAACTCAGGGAGGAAGAGGTCAAAGATATCCCTCTCATGCAATCCTGCAACCACAAAGCAAGAAGTCTCTTGTGTCCCCAACACACCTAATAGGTGCACTAGTTCGGCGAAGAGATAGTGAAATAAAGGTGGTATGAATATATATAAGCAGTAGCAACGGCACCAGAAAAGTGCTTTGCCCAGGACAGTAAACAAACAGTAGTAACGTAGCAGTAGTAACGCAGTAAAACAGTAAACAAGCAGCGATAGCAGTATTTAGGAACAAGGCCTAGGGATTAGACTTTCACTAGTGGACACTCTCAACATTGATCACATAACAGAATAGATAAATGCATACTCTACACTCTTGTTGGATGATGAACACCATTGCGTAGGATTACACGAACCCTCAATGCCGGAGTTAACAAGCTCCACAATTCAATGTTCATATTTAAATAACCTTAGAGTGCATGACAGATCAACACAACTAAACCAAGTACTAACGTAGCATGCACACTCGTCACCTTCACGCTACGAAAGGAGGCATAGATCACATCAATACCATCATAGCAATAGTTAACTTCATAATCTACAAGAGATCACAATCATAGCCTACGCCAAGTACTAACACGGATGCACACACTGTCACCGTTACACCGTGCAGGAGCAATAAAACTACTTTAATAACATCACTAGAGTAGCACATAGATAAATTGTGATACAAAACACATTGCAATCATAAAGAGATATAAATAAGCACTTCACTATGCCATTCATAACAGTGAATAATTATTCTGTGAAATATAGCCTAAGAGACCCACACGGTGCACTCACTCGTCACCTTTACACACGTGGGACAAGGAGTCTCCGGAGATCACATAAGTAAAATTCACTTGACTAGCATAACAACATCTAGATTACAAGCATCATCATATGAATCTCAATCATGTAAGGCAGCTCATGAGATTATTGTATTGAAGTACATAGGAGAGAGATGAACCACATAGCTACCGGTACAGCCCCGAGCCTCGATGGAGAACTACTCCCTCCTCATGGGAGACAGCAGCGGTGATGGAGATGGCGGTGGTGTTGATGGAGGAGCCTTCCGGGGGCACTTCCCCATCCCGGCGGCGTGCCGGAACAGAGACTCCTGTCCCCCAGATCTTGGCTTCGCGATGGCGGCGTCTCTGGAAGGTTTCTCGTACCGTGGCTTTTCCGTATCGAAGTTTTAGGTCGAGGGGCTTCTTATAGGCGAAGAGGCGGCGTCAGAAGGTCAACGAGGCGACGACACCATAGGGCGGCGCGGCCAGGGCCTGGGCCGCGCCGGCCTATCATCTGGGGCCCATGTGGCCCCCCTCTGGCGACTCTCGGGTGTTCTGGATGCTTCCGGGGATTCTAAGATCTTCGGCGTTGATTTCGTCCGATTCCGAGAATATTTCCTTACTAGGATTTCTGAAACCAAAAACAGCAGTAAAACGGGAACTGGCACTTCGGCATCTCGTCAATAGGTTAGTTCCGGAAAACGCATAAATATGACATAAAGTGTGCATAAAACATGTAGAAATCATCAATAATGAGGCATGGAACATAAGAAATTATCGATACGTCGGAGACGTATCAGCATCCCCAAGCTTAGTTTCTGCTCGTCCCGAGCAGGTAAACGATAAACAAAGATAATTTCTGGAGTGACATGCCATCATAACCTTGATCATACTATTTGTAAGCATATGTAGTGAATGCAGCGATCAAAACAATGTAAATGACATGAGTAAACAAATGAATCATATAGCAAAGACTTTTCATGAATAGTACTTCAAGACAAGCATCAATAAGTCTTGCATAAGAGTTAACTCATAAAGCAATAATTCAAAGTAAAGGTATTGAAGCAATACAAAGGAAGATGAAGTTTCAGCGGTTGCTTTCAACTTATAACATGTATATGGATATTGTCAACATAGAGTAATATAACAAGTGCAATATGCAAGTATGTAGGAATCAATGCACAGTTCACACAAGTGTTTGCTTCTTGAGGTGGAGAGAGATAGGTGAACTGACTCAACAATAAAAGTAAAAGAATGGTCCTTCAAAGAGGAAAGCATCGATTGCTATATTTGTGCTAGAGCTTTGGTTTTGAAAACATAAAGAGAGCATAAAAATAAAGTTTTGAGAGGTGTATGTTGTTGTCAACGAATGGTAGTGGGTACTCTAACCCCTTGCCAGTGCAAACCTTCAAAGAGCGGCTCCCATTTTATTTTATTTTTGGGTGGCACTCCTTCCAACCTTTCTTTCACAAACCATGGCTAACCGAATCCTCGGGTGCCCGCCAACAATCTCATACCATGAAGGAGTGCCTTTTTATTTTAGTTTTATTATGATGACACTCCTCCCAACCTTTGCTTACACAAGCCATGGCTAACCGAATCCTTCGGGTGCCGTCCAACAATCACATACCATGGAGGAGTGTCTATTTTTGTTAATTAATTTGGGACTCGGGAATCCCATTGCCAGCTCTTTTTGCAAAATTATTGGATAAGCGGATGAAGCCACTAGTCCATTGGTGAAAGTTGCCCAACAAGATTGAAAGATAAACACCACATACTTCCTCATGAGCTATAAAACATTAACACAAATCAGAGGTGATAAATTTTGAATTGTTTAAAGGTAGCACTCAAGCAATTTACTTTGGAATGGCGGAGAAATACCATGTAGTAGGTAGGTATGGTGGACACAAATGGCATAGTGGTTGGCTCAAGGATTTGGATGCATGAGAAGTATTCCCTCTCGATACAAGGCTTAGGCTAGCAAGGTTATTTGAAACAAACACAAGGATGAAGCGGTGCAGCAAAACTCACATAAAAGACATATTGTAAACATTATAAGACTCTACACCGTCTTCCTTGTTGTTCAAACTCAATACTAGAAATTATCTAGACCTTAGAGAGACCAAATATGCAAACCAAATTTTAGCATGCTCTATGTATTTCTTCATTAATAGGTGCAAAGTATATGATGCAAGAGCTTAAACATGAGCACAACAATTGCCAAGTATCACATTGTTCAAGACATTATACCAATTACCACATGTAGCATTTCCCGTTTCCAACCATATAACAAATTAACTAAGCAGTTTCAACCTTCGCCGTGAAAATTAAAAGCTAAGAACACATGTGTTCATACGAACCAGCGGAGCGTGTCTCTCTCCCACACAACGAATGCTAGGATCCATTTTATTCAAACAAAACAAAAACAAAAACAAACCGACGCTCCAAGCAAAGCACATAAGATGTGATGGAATAAAAATATAGTTTCGGGGAGGAACCTGATAATGTTGTCGATGAAGAAGGGGATGCCCAAGGCATCCCCAAGCTTAGACGCTTGAGTCTTCTTGATATATGCGGGGGTGAACCACCGGGGCATCCCCAAGCTTAGAGCTTTCACTCTCCTTGATCATGTTGTATCATCTCCCTCTCTTCATCCTTGAAACCTTCCTCCACACCAAACTCGAAACAAACTCATTAGAGGGTTAGTGCATAATCAAAAACTCACATGTTCAGAGGTGACACAATCATTCTTAACACTTCTGGACATTGCCCAAAGCTTCTGAAAGTTAATGGAACAAAGAAATCCATCCAACATAGCAAAAGAGGCAATGCGAAATAAAAGGCAGAATCTGTCAAAACAGAACAGTCCGTAAAGACGAATTTTATTGAGGCACCAGACTTGCTCAAATGAAAATGCTCAAATTGAATGAAAGTTGCGTACATATCCGAGGATCACTCACGTAAACCGGCATAATTTTCTGAGTTACCTACAGAGAATTTTGCCCAGATTCGTGACAGCAAAGAAATCTGTTTCTCGCGCAGTAATCCAAATCTAGTATGAACTTTACTATCAACGACTTTACTTGGCACAACAAAACACTAAACTAAGATAAGGAGAGGTTGCTACAGTAGTAAAAAACTTCCAAGACACAAATATAAAATAAAGTACTGTAGCAAAATAACACATGGGTTATCTCCCAAGAAGTTCTTTCTTTTTAGCCATTAAGATGGGCTCAGCAGTTTTAATGATGCACTCGCAAGAAATAGTATTTGAAGCAAACGAGAGCATCAAGAAGCAAATTAAAAACACATTTAAGTCTAACATGCTTCCTATGCATAGAATCTTGTAAATAAACAAGTTCATGAAGAGCAAAGTAACAAGCATAGGAAGATAAAACAAGTATAGCTTCAAAAATTTCAGCACATAGAGAGGTGTTTTAGTAACATGAAAATTTCTACAACCATATTTTCCTCTCTCATAATAACTTTCAGTAGCAACATGAGCAAACTCAACAATATAACTATCACATAAAGCATTCTTATCATGAGTCTCATGCATAAAATAATTACTCTCCACATAAGCATAATCAATTTTATTAGTAATAGCGGGAGCAAATTCAACAAAGTAGCTATCATTATTATTCTCATCAAGTGTAGGAGGCATAGTATAATCATCATAAAATGTACTCTCCATAGTAGGTGGCACCAAAAGACTACTATCACTATAATCATCATAAATAGGAGGCAAAGTATCATCAAAGTAAATTTTCTCCTCAATGCTTGCGGGACTAAAAAGATCATGCTCATCAAAACCAGCTTCCCCAAGCTTAGAATTTTCCATAGCATTAGCAACAATAGTGTTCAAAGCATTCATATTAATAACATTCCCATTAGAATGCATATAAAGTTCCATGGGTTTTTTAATTCTCTCTTCAAACACATCATGTCCTAATTCAAGATAAAGTTTATAAAGATCTCTCATATTTTTGTTGTTTTCCATTATGCCTAACTAGTGTAAACAAGAAACAAAAAGTTGCAATTGCAGGATCTAAAGGAAATAGCTTCGAGCACAAACACAATGGCGCCGTAAAAGTATTGTTACCCGGAACCGGAGTATGAGTGCCTTTTACCTTTCCTCCCCGACAACGGCGCC
Source organism: Lolium rigidum (assembly GCF_022539505.1). Taxonomy (NCBI): domain Eukaryota; kingdom Viridiplantae; phylum Streptophyta; class Magnoliopsida; order Poales; family Poaceae; genus Lolium; species Lolium rigidum. The sequence goes on from NC_061511.1 coordinate 65,844,485, forward strand.
GTGAAAATAGCTTGATGTCTACGCCCCTCCTTTTCCTGTAGACAGTGTTGGGCCTCCAAGAGCAGAGGTTTGTAGAACAGCTGAGCAAGTTTCCCTTAAGTGGATCACCCAAGGTTTATCGAACTCGGGGAGGAAGAGGTCAAAGATATCCCTCTCATGCAACCCTGCAACCACAAAGCAAGAAGTCTCTTGTGTCCCCAACACACCTAATAGGTGCACTAGTTTGGCGAAGAGATAGTGAAATACAGGTGGTATGAATATATATAAGCAGTAGCAACGGCACCAGAAAAGTGCTTTGCCCAGGACAGTAAACAAACAGTAGTAACGTAGCAGTAGTAACGCAGTAAAACAGTAAACAAGCAGCGATAGCAGTATTTAGGAACAAGGCCTAGGGATTAGACTTTCACTAGTGGACACTCTCAACATTGATCACATAACAGAATAGATAAATGCATACTCTACACTCTTGTTGGATGATGAACACCATTGCGTAGGATTACACGAACCCTCAATGTCGGAGATAACAAGCTCCACAATTCAATGTTCATATTTAAATAACCTTAGAGTGCATGACAGATCAACACAACTAAACCAAGTACTAACGTAGCATGCACACTGTCACCTTCACGCTACGAAAGGAGGCATAGATCACATCAATACCATCATAGCAATAGTTAACTTCATAATCTACAAGAGATCACAATCATAGCCTACGCCAAGTACTAACACGGATGCACACACTCGTCACCATTACACCGTGCGGGAGGAATAAAACTACTTTAATAACATCACTAGAGTAGCACATAGATAAATTGTGATACAAAACACATTGCAATCATAAAGAGATATAAATAAGCACTTCACTATGCCATTCATAACAAGTGAATAAGTATTCTGTGAAATATAGCCTAAGAGACCCACACGGTGCACACACTCGTCACCTTTACACACGTGGGACAAGGAGTCTCCGGAGATCACATAAGTAAAATTCACTTGACTAGCATAACGACATCTAGATTACAAGCATCATCATATGAATCTCAATCATGTAAGGCAGCTCATGAGATTATTGTATTGAAGTACATAGGAGAGAGATGAACCACATAGCTACCGGTACAGCCCCGAGCCTCGATGGAGAACTACTCCCTCCTCATGGGAGACAGCAGCGGTGATGGAGATGGCGGTGGTGTCGATGGAGGAGCCTTCCGGGGGCACTTCCCCGTCCCGGCGGCGTGCCGGAACAGTGACTCCTGTCCCCCAGATCTTGGCTTCGCGATGGCGGCGTCTCTGGAAGGTTTCTCGTACCGTGGCTTTTCCGTATCGAAGTTTTAGGTCGAGGGGCTTCTTATAGGCGAAGAGGCGGCGTCAGAAGGTCAACGAGGCGACGACACCATAGGGCGGCGCGGCCGGGGCCCGGGCCGCGCCGGCCTATCATCTGGGGCCCATGTGGCCCCCCTCTGGCGACTCTCGGGTGTTCTGGATGCTTCCGGGGATTCTAAGATCTTCGGCGTTGATTTCGTCCGATTCCGAGAATATTTCCTTACTAGGATTTCTGAAACCAAAAACAGCAGAAAACAGGAACTGGCACTTCGGCATCTCGTCAATAGGTTAGTTCCGGAAAACGCATAAATATGACATAAAGTGTGCATAAAACATGTAGAAATCATCAATAATGAGGCATGGAACATAAGAAATTATCGATACGTCGGAGACGTATCACCGGGCCGCCGCCCCATCCGGCCCGCGCCCCCGTCGCGCCCCACGCGGCCTGGCTCCGCGCCGCCCGTGCTCTGCTGGGCCGCCGCCGGCCCACGCGGTCCGACCGCCCCGCGCGGCCCGAGGCCTTTCCGCCGCCCAGCGCGGCGCGCGCTCGCCCAGCTCGCTGGTCCAGGCCGGGCCGGACCCCGAACCGGCCTGGCCGGCCACAGCTCCGGTCAACCGGCTGGGCCGCCGGCTGGGCACATTTTCTGGCCCGTTTTTCTGCCTTTTTTCTTGTCTTTTTCCCCCCCAACGGTTTTATTTGCTCCTAGCTATAAATAGACCTTTCTTCCACCTTGAGCAATTAGTTCTTCCCATTCTCTCACCTCCGTTGTTGCTATTTGAAGAACTTGCTCTCCCCCTTGATTCCTCCAACCATTCTTGCTCATATTTGAGGATTTGAGAGAGGAGATCTAGATCTACACTTCCACCAAACCATTTCTTCTCTAAGTGAGGGAATCTCTTGGGATCTAGATCTTGGAGTCTTTGGTTGACTTTCCCCCTTGTTCTTCCTCTCCAATCTCATCCTAGCATTCGTTGCTTTGGTGGGATTTGAGTGTGAAGGACTTGAACACCTCCGGTGTTCTTCCTTTGCATCATTGCATAGTGTTGAGCTCTCCACCACGATTTGTTCGAGTGAGAGACCGTGATCTTGTTACTCTTGGAGGGTGACCTCCTAGTTGGCTTGGTTGGTGTCCCGGTGATCTCTTCGTGGAAGATTGTGAAGGGGCCCGGGCTTCTCCTTCGTGGAGCTTGTGAAGTGGTTGTGGAGCTTGCCATCTCCGGAGCGGAGGAAAAGCTAACCATAAGGAAAGGGCCATTATCCTTCGTGGGTGTGGTTCGGAGAATAGGGTGAGCCTTCGTGGCGCGGGGAATCCTTCGTGGGACCTCCACTCCTCCAAACGTGACGTACCTTGTTGCAAAGCAAGGGAACACGGGAATACATCCTCGTCTCCGCGTGCCTCGGTTATTTCTATACCCGAGCTCTCTTTCCTTGTGATAGCCATCGTGCTTGAAGTACATATATCTTGCTATCACTTGTGCTACATATATCTTGTGCCTATCTTGCTTAGCTCTAGTTGCTATTGTTACACTTAGTTGAGCTTAGCATATTTAGGGTTTGTGCTTGTAAACTAAACGATAGTTTAATTCCGCATTCTTACAAGACAAATCCGCAAGAGTTTGTAATTGCCTATTCACCCCCCCCTCTAGGCGACATTTCGATCTTTCAATTGGTATCAGAGCAAGGTCTCTCCTTGTTTAAGGCTTCACCGCCTTGAGAGTAAAGATGTCGGCTAGTATAGTGCACAATGACACAATTGTCTTTAATGGCACAAATTATCTTTTGTGGAGAAATTGCTTGCTTTGTAATCTTCGGACCTTGTGTCCACATATAGAGCAATTTCTAGATGTCGGTTTTTCTCCTCCGATGGATTCTCAAAATCTATCTTTAGAGGATGAGAAAAACTTACATCTTGAAGCTCAAGTATCTAATGAGCTTTTATTCTCCTTGAGACCCGATTTTCGTAGGTTCTTGATATATATAAAGCGAAAATCGTCTCATGAGATGTGGATCAAGCTTAAGGAAATGTTTGGTGGATCCACTTCTAAATTGGTCGATGGTGACTCCGAGGAGCTCTCTTCCCCTTCACATCATGAAGAGCTCCAAGTTGCTTCCACCTCCGGTCGTGATGAGTTATCATCTTCTTTCACTTCACCAACGTGTAGCAAGACACGAGGTAATGATATGGTGAGTAGTGAGGAAAATTGCAATGTTGATATTGTGCTCAATAGTGATGATTCTTCATCTCTATCACATTGTAATGCTTCCTCTTTGGACTTAAACACATCTAGCATTGAAAATGACCTACATGCTTGTGTTGATAGTCCTTGCATATCATGTGTAAATTGCTTACATAGATCTCATGAAGATATGCTTACCTTGTCTTGCTCCCATAATCAAAATGCTTATATTTCCTCTAGTTGTTTGTTGACTAACAATGTAGAGGAAACCGAACACTCTATGGATCAAGACATGTTTTCAAATGAGGATTCAAGAATATCTTCATCTTCATCCTCCGGTATGCACATGTGTCTTATGGCAAATGGATCAAAGGTATCTCCTACTTTGACTCCTAACACTTCCTCTAATGATGAGAGTGATGATGATGATAATGATGAAGAATATAATACCTTGGTGCATAATATGGCAACGATATATGCTTCTCTTCATGGTAATAAAGAAGCTCGTGCTAATCTCGAACACTCTATGGATACCTTGAATAAATATAGGGAAACCATAGTGAAGTTGGAGTCCCATGTTGAAAATGATGAAATGAGATTCACTCTCCTCAAGCATGAGCTAAAAGATGAGAAGCATACTAATTTTATGCTTACACAAAAAATTGAATCCTATATGCATGAACATGAGAAAACTATTGTTGATGCTTGTGCTACTAACTCTAATTCTTGTGAAGCATCTACCTTAGAGGAGAATGTTGAGCTAAGGGCTCAACTTGAGTTGCTAACTAGCAATTATAGGGAATTGGAAGAAAGTCATAAAAAGCTCTCAAGCTCTCATGATGATCTTCTAATTTCCTATGATGGGCTAAAGTTAGCTCATGAGGCAAGTATCACTAAGGTAACATCTTGTGAGCCTCATATGGATGTTAGCACAATCTCTACTACAAATGCTATATTGCCATGTGCTAGTTCTTGTAATCCATCTAGTCAAACTAGTGATACACCTTGTGTTGGATTACTTCCTTTGCCTTGTTGCTCTAACAATGAAGCTTCCACTTCCTCTAGTACTTGTATTTCTACTAACCATGTAGAGGAAATCAAAGAGCTCGAGGCCCAAGTCCTTTCTTTGAAGAAAGATTTGGAAAAGCGTCATGAAGGGAAATCCGCACTTGACAAGATGCTAAGTGTGCAACAATCCCCCAATGACAAGAGTGGGCTTGGATTCAACTCCAATAACAAGAACAAGTCCAAGAGCAAGAGCAACAAGAAGAAGGGCCAAGACAAAGTCAAGGATCCGGCCAAGTTGGTTTGCTTCAAGTGCAAGGTTGAAGGGCATCATGTTAGATCATGCCCATTGAAGAAAAAGAAGAAGCACTTGAGTGAGAAACAACAAGGGAAACGGCCACAAGGTAAAGGTCAAGCTCATGCTCGACCTCAAGTTGAAGATAGGCCACTTCCCAAGAAGAATCAAGATATTGTTCCCCAAGAGAAGAAATCAATAAAGAAGAGAAAGGGGAACACTTGCTACTTATGCCGTGAGAAGGGGCACTTTGCTTCTTCTTGCTTAGGTGGTACCTTATCTAACCCTATAATTGTTGATAATAATTATTCTCTAGGGAAGGATAAGGATGGCAATGTGTTTGCCAAGTTTGTTGGAACTCAAAGTGGATTCAAGAAAAGAACCATTTGGGTTGCCAAGCCTATTGTGACTAACCTCTTAGGACCCAACTTGGTTGGGGACCAACAATCTCAAACTTGATCAATAGGTACAAGTGGAGGGCATTGGAGACTTGGCTACTTCATGAAGAATTAAGGGATCTTCATATATTATATTTTTACCAAGCCAAGTCGTATGGATTATCATCTATATCTTATATCCAATGTTCCTCTTTGCGGTAACTTATATTTCAAATCTTCATGTTTATTGTAAGTTACTTGCCCCTTTGCATGTTTGGTTTTTGTACCAAATATGTGTATGTATGTGTTGTGTCTTACTTGCCTATCTTGTGTATTCAAGTATGTTTGTTTGACTCATCATATACTTGTGTATTGTTTTGAGCCTAATACATCTTGATGATATCTTATTTGGCTCTCTTTGAAGTGATTAATGGAACATCCCATTTTGGGGGAGTGATATGCTTTGTGCATCTCTCTTTATTTAAAACTGTGTACATGGGTACCACCACTTAGTATTGATATTGCAAGATTATCTAGTCACTATGTGGTGTGTCATACTCATGAGAAATTCAAATTCTAAAATATCCATTAATCATCTCTAGTTAAATTTTAGTTGCCTCTTGTTTGGGAAGAAATGACTTATCACATTATCGGGGAGTAATATGTTTTGTACATATCACAAGCCTAGAAAATGTGAACATATGAGGTTATGCCACTTAGAGTTGATACTCTTAATTATCTTGTTTCTAGGTGGCATGTTTGCTCAAACAAGCTCCACTTGTAGTAAAAAGATTTTATTGCTCATCTTTTGGTTCTTGTTTGAATAAGAAATTCTTGGTGCGGTTTTTCCTCAAGTACATATCTCTATATCTTATTTGGGACACCGTTTGCTTCAAGTTATTCTAATCATTGTCGTGCGTGATTGTGTGACTAGTTGAAGTTATCAAGAATCTTCATCCATGCATAGTGCTTAATTCTATATACTTATCCTATGCCTGTTATTGTGAAGTTGATCCTTACTATCTTTGTCAATTCACCACCGGAAATTATTTCCAATATACTCATTGTCTTTGACAATTGATAACCTTATATGTGGTTGAATTTATGGATCACCTTTCACCTTGGATTGCTTCTTATTGTCTTATTTTATTTCCAACAAATCCTTGTTGCTCCCATGTGTCTTCCTTGTCTCTTTGAAAAAACTTTTGATAAATTATCTTGATTCATATCAAGTGTTTGTTTTGGAAGACAAACCTTTTCTTTATGGTACATTGTGCCATTGTGAAAGGTGTATAGGGTTTGGTTTATTTGTTCGAACCTTGCTCTTTTGGGGAGTTTGCTATCTCATTCCTTCTTACATATTCTATTAGCTTGAATGAGATAAATCTTTGAGCATGTTTGCTTTATTTCATCCTCTATGCTCAATGGTTTCTTCTTAGTTCACTTGTTGAACTTTGTTGAACAAATCTTTTGTGATTTGCTTCTTAGATATAATTTGAACAACAAATTTGTTTTGTGACACCTCTATGCCTTATTTAATTCCTTTGGTGTTTTGTCCAAAGTATATCTTTCTTGGATCTTTAAAAGTTTTGGTGCATGCTTATATGTAATTTGTTTATACTTGTAGCATGCTTGCTTTCTTTCGATCCATTATGTAGGATATACTCCATCAAATCCTAAATGGCTAAGATGTGCATGAAATTCAAACTTCATCTAAATATGCACATGCTTATATGGAGTGTGTCCTATATATTGTGGTTAGTCTAACCATGTTGGACCCAATAAGTTTGGGGACCAAGATGTACTTGAATGATGTTTTAGGTACAGTGGAGATGCAATGGAGGCTTGTCTCATCTATAAGGAAGGTGTTGTCACCATATGAGAATTGGAGTCAAGCTAGGATGATCGATGAACTCTTATCTACTACATCAAGCCATTGCTATCTCGGTAACAAGTATCTTATTCATGCATTCTCATATAACATCCAACCTCTTGTAGGTTGTATCTTGGCATGAAATGATTTATTTCAAAAATATTGCGGTTCTTGAAAAATCATTTTTAAAGTGAAACCTTTTATTGTACATTTGAGTAATTTGAGAAGATGCATATGTTGGGAATATATATATACATCATGTTGATGATTCACCTACCCAAATATGCCCTTTAGCAATTTATTGCATATCAATTCCTCAAAAAGCTCTTATGTGCAATATTGATGAAATTGCGAAATAAATCCATATTTATGATACTTGTTGCCTTTCTCAAAACACTTCAACTAGCTCTATTTCCCTTATTGTTAGTTGTGATGTTTTTGAGGTTTAACTTGGTTGAAGTTCATTCATATACCATAAGTGAAAATTGGAGCCATAGGCTATATATGCTTCTTAAGCAAACATCCTTTGGTATATTTTATGACTTCATCTTGGATATCTTGTCTTATCTATTTTGTTAACCTCTTGTGTGTGCATGTTTCTTTATGGATCACTTTGTCCACTTTAGAAACTCATATACATAAGAGCGTTAATCCATCATCTTGATATCCTTGTTCTTTGCCGACCATCTTTTACCCCTTTTGTTTTTAGTGGGTTGGTAAAGAAAATTTATGAGTGCTTGGTTTATTTATTTTCTTCATGCACTCATATCTCGTAATTGTTGGACTAAAGTTGTTCTTGATAAGCATACTCTCTTTATCTTAGTTGTGTTCTAAAAGATATATAGGAAGTGAGGATTCCATGTTCGTGCATATTGTATTCAAATGCAAACATTATCAATTGTGCACGAACCTTGGGGAGCTTTCTTATTTTTAGAAGCACTATATCTCTCTTCTCATGATATCCTTGTTTGTCCAATTGGATCTTTGATTGCTTGCTTTACTTGTTGAAGCTCATTTCACCATGTTATCTTTTTGCAATCTTTGATCCTCAATATAGTTTGACTTCCTTCAAATATTCATCATTGGATATGTGCACTTGATTCCACTCAAATTATGAGAAGTGCACACTTTGGGGAGGAACTCACATTATATTGGCCTTCTAAATTTTTCACCCATTTTGACAATCGATGCCAATGGGGGAGAAGTTTAGAGGGTTTAAGGGAATGGTTTTATACTTAAGCTTGGTTTGTGCTTAAGTGTTTTGCCTCTCATGCATTCCATATTTATATGTCTTGCATGGTTGTATATATATAGTGGAAACTATCCCAAAGGTTAATCTTGACAATGTATGCAATGAATTCATGTTCATCACACGTGCATACATTGTGGGGGAGTTTTCTTTATATATATTGGTTCTACTCACATCCATTGCATTTGTTGTAGTTGTGTGAGTAGAGCCGGTTTTGATATGGACTAGTTGCTTTGTGTTACTTGACCATATCAAATACAACCTCTTGTATACAACTTATTCTCGGATAAGTTGCGTACTTGTCACTAATATTCATTATATAAACCCTCTTATTGTGGTTGTCATCAATTACCAAAATGGGGGAGATTGTAAGGGTACATTGCCCCTATGTGTGGTTTTGGTAATTAATGACAACCCCTATGGACTAATGTTTTCATTGAGTTTATATGAAGGAATATTCCATAGGTACTACTTGCTCTCCATGTGTTGGATTCAAGTATGGATGCCATGAAGATAAAGGTATACCTTGTGTATTGGCATCAAGATCATCGGTATGAAGATATATATGTGATATGATCAAGAAGAAGAAATGAAGATGGAGTCCTTATGTGGAACTCAATATTAGCCATGCTCTATCTTATGTGAGTATGAGAAGATACAAGGTTGAGTTGGGCAAGTTCAAGATGAGCATCTTGAGTGAATCACATGCTTGAAGCTTGCCGTCCATTTGGTGATAATGGACATGTGAAGATGTGCATCAATGGGGCTTTCCCATCATAGTGTATGGGAGAGTATTTGTGAGTCTTCACGAAGCAACATTGATCAAGTGAGGCATTCCGGCTTGAGTGAAGCTTGAAGAGTTATCATCAAGATCAAGCGGGATGCGCAAGGCAAAGGTATGGACTTGCTAGGTTTTCCTTTTACCGGTCTCAAGGTGGATGTTGGGAGACCGGATTATAGGATAGATAGCCGCACTATTAAGAGGGGCTTTCGGTTAAGTAACTTGATCACATCGTCTTAGGGAGCTCAATCCTTTGCATACTTTGCATATCCTTATTGCTTCTTGGTGTTTCTCTGTGTGAGGTTCTTGAGCTTGTTGCTAGCTTTACAACAAGCCCAAGTTCATCGAAAACGGAATACGCATGCATCTTCTATTGCGTTTTCGAGTTTGGACGTCTTCACCGTTTCTTGACGGTGGGAGACTCCCTCTCTAAAATCATCTAAAATGTTCTGTGAGGAGTCTCCATATTTGTTGGGGTTCTATTCGTCGTTATCTTTCCAATAAAATTGGTTTCATGTTAATCGGAGTTCGGGAGCAATAGTTATTAAAGAAAAGGTAAAAGAGAAAAAGAAAAAGAAAAGAAAAAAGGGGGGAGGCGGCCGGTTGCCGCCCGGCCTGCCGGACCGCATGCCGGCCCACCCGGTCGACCGGGCGGCCACCGGCCCAAGCGCCGGGCAGCCCAGCTCCACCTCCGGTCCGACCGGACCGTAACCGGGCCGCCGCCCCATCCGGCCCACGCGGCCTGGCTGCCCCCGCGCGGCCTGAGGCCTTTCTGCCGCCCAGCGCGGCGCGCGCCTCGCCCAGCTGCTGGTCCGGCTGGGCCGGACCCCAGACCGGCCTGGCCGGCCACAGCTCCGGTCAACCGGCTGGGCCGCTGGCTGGGCACATTTTCTGGCCCGTTTTTCTGCCTTTTTTCTTGTCTTTTTCCCCCCAACGGTTTTATTTGCTCCTAGCTATAAATAGACCTTTCTTCCACCTTGAGCAATTAGTTCTTCCCATTCTCTCACCTCCATTGTTGCTATTTGAAGAACTTGCTCTCCCCCTTGATTCCTCCAACCATTCTTGCTCATATTTGAGGATTTGAGAGAGGAGATCTAGATCTACACTTCCACCAAACCATTTCTTCTCTAAGTGAGGGAATCTCTTGGGATCTAGATCTTGGAGTCTTTTGTTGACTTTCCCCATTGTTCTTCCTCTCCAATCTCATCCTAGCATTCGTTGCTTTGGTGGGATTTGAGTGTGAAGGACTTGAACACCTCCGGTGTTCTTGCTTTGCATCATTGCATAGTGTTGAGCTCTCCACCACGATTTGTTCGAGTGAGAGACCGTGAGCTTGTTACTCTTGGAGGGTGACCTCCTAGTTGGCTTGGTTGGTGTCCCGGTGATCTCTTCATGGAAGATTGTGAAGGGGCCCGGGCTTCTCCTTCGTGGAGCTTGTGAAGTGGTTGTGGAGCTTGCCATCTCCGGAGCGGAGGAAAAGCTAACCATAAGAAAAGGGCCATTATCCTTCGTGGGTGTGGTTCGGAGAATAGGGTGAGCCTTCATGGAGCGGGGAATCCTTCGTGGGACCTCCACTCCTCCAAACGTGACGTACCTTGTTGCAAAGCAAGGGAACACGGGAATACATCCTCGTCTCCGCGTGCCTCGGTTATTTCTATACCCGAGCTCTCTTTCCTTGTGATAGCCATCGTGCTTGAAGTACATATATCTTGCTATCACTTGTGCTACATATATCTTGTGCCTATCTTTCTTAGCTCTAGTTGCTATTGTTACACTTAGTTGAGCTTAGCATATTTAGGGTTTGTGCTTGTAAACTAAACGATAGTTTAATTCCGCATTCTTACAAGACAAATCCGCAAGAGTTTGTAATTGCCTATTCCCCCCCCCCCCCCCCTCTAGGCGACATCTCGATCTTTCAGCAAACACAAGTATGAACCGGTACAACAAAATTTACATAAGAACATATTGCAAGCATTATAATACTCTACACTGTCTTCCTTGTTGCTCAAACACTTTTACCAGAAAATATCTAGACCTTAGAGAGACCAATCATGCAAACCAATTTCAACAAGCTCTACGGTAGTTCTCCACTAATAGGTTAAAACTACATGATGCATGATCTTAAACATGATCTACTTGAGAGCTCAAAACAATTGCCAAGTATCAAATTATTCAAGACAATATGAGGCATTTTCTGTTTCCAACCAAATAGCAATAAATGCAATAGCTTCCAACTTTTACCATTGAACATTAAAAGTAAAACGAAGAACACAAGTGTTCATATGAAAAAGCGGAGCGTGTATCTCTCCCACACAAGGATTGCTAGGATCCGAATTTATTCAAACATAAACAAAATGAAAATAAACACACAGACGCTCCAAGTAAAGCACATAAGATGTGAACGAATAAAAATATAGTTTCAATAGAAGAAACCTGATAAATTGTTGATGAAGAAGGGGATGCCTTGGGCATCCCCAAGCTTAGACGCTTGAGTCTTCTTGAAATATGCAGGGATGAACCACAGGGGCATCCCCAAGCTTAGACTTTTCACTCTTCTTGATCATATATCATCCTCCTCTCTTGACCCTTGAAAACTTCCTTCACACCAAACTTCTCATAAACTTCATTAGAGGGGTTAGTACTCAAAAAACTTTAATCCACTTTAATCCTGTAGTGACACATTGCAAGAACTCAATAAAACATTAGCTATAGCTCTCCACGTCTAGAAAGCCTCACTTAAAGTCCACAAGATACAATGCAAAAAACAGAGACAGAATCTGCCAAAACAGAACAGCCAGTAAAGACAAATTTTTAAGAGGTACTACCGTTGCTCAAATCAGAAAACTCAAAACTAATGAAAGTTGCACATATCTGAGGAACACGCACGTAAATTGGCAGATTTTTCTGAGTTACCTACAGAGAACCCTGCCCAAATTCGTGACAGATAGAAATCTGTTTCTGCGCAAAAATCCAAATCTAGTATCAACCTTCTATTAGAGACTTCACTTGGCACAACATTGCAATAAAATAAAGATAAGGAGAGGTTGCTACAGTAGTAACAACTTCCAAGACACAACAAAACAGTAGCAAAATAAACACATGGGTTATCTCCCAAGAAGTGCTTTCTTTATAGCCATTAAGATGGACTCAGCAATTTTAATGATGCTCACATAAGAAATAGGAGTTGAAGCAAAATAGAGCATCAAAAGCAAATAAGAAACTCATTTAAGTCTAACCCACTTCCTATGCATAGGAATCTTGTACACAAATAAATTCATGAAGAACAAAGTGACAAGCATAAGAAGATAAAGCAAGAGTAACTTCAAAATTTTCAGCATATAGAGAGGTGTTTTAGTACCATACAAATTTCTATAACCATATTTTCCTCTCTCATAATAATTTTCAGTAGCTTCATGAACAAACTCAACAATATAACTATCACATGCAGCATGCTTTTCATGATCCACAAGCACATAATTTTTATCAAGCTCAAAAATAGTGGGATCAAAACTTTCAAATCCATTTTTATCAATAATATAACAAGATGGTTGATCAATCTCAAGAGATATGGGACTCCTAGATAAAGTCAAGATCTCTCCAATCCCATTTTCATTAGTAGTACAATTAATATTATCAAGTAACATAGGACCATCATCTAGAGCTTTATCATAAACATTTGCTACGCAAAATTCTTTAGTACCATGCATTTCGACATCAGGCACAAACAAAGCATTATCATAAGATTTATCAAAATAGCGTGGATTATCATAGATAACAGTAGCATAATTATTCTCACAAGTTTTACTCATAGGTAGTATTTCAAGAGAATCCACAGGAACATAACATTCAACCTCCTTTGGTAAGCATGGAGGACAATCAAATAGTGTAAGAGATAGAGAGTTACTCTCATTAGAAGGTTGGCATGGGTAGCTAATCCATTCTTCCTCCTTTTGTTCATCACTCTCCTCTTCTTTTTCATCCAATGAGCTTTCGAGTTCATCAATTTCTTCTTCCACAGGTTCCTCGCAAATTGTGAGTGCATTCTTGTGCATTAATGAGTCTCTCTTTATAATCAATAATATAAGGATTATTGCTGTAACTTTCTATGCAAAAATTAAGGATAGAAGAGACATAATCTTTAAGGTCCTTACAAACAACACAAGTTTCATAATTTTTAGCCATGAAGGATTCTATCTCAGAGGCTCCCATAAATATGACAAACTGTTCTACCTCTTCGAACCCAAGATGAATATAGTTATTCCAATTATAGTTCTTAATTAGAACTTCTTCACTAAAGCAACATTGAAATTTCAGATGTTTAGTATCCTCTTTAGAGCAACAATTTATATCATGGCGTTTAAGCAAGATTTTAGCAATTGTATTCAATTTTTCTATCACAGCACTCATCACTTCACCCGCTCTTGATTTTCTATAATTATTATATATTTCTATAAGCTCTAACATGGTTAAGCGTTCTTCCATAACAACAGTTTTTAATTTTTCGATTTTTCAATTTTTTATGGATTTTTGGATTTATGAGAAAAATAAAACAAGACAAAGAGAAACTAAGCAAAAGTAAACTAAGAAAAATAATACTAGACAGAAATAAACTAAGCAGAAATAAACTAGACAAAAGTAAACTAAACAAAACAAAATAAAATAAAATAAAAACAGAGAGAGGTAGAGTGTACTCCCCAGGTGAACTTATGAGTAGAGCTATGCCTCCCCGGCAACGGCGCCAGAAAATAGTCTTGATAACCCACAAGTATAGGGGATCGCAACAGTCTTCGAGGGAAGTAAAACCCAAATTTATTGATTCGACACAAGGGGAGGTAAAGAATACTTATAAGCCTTAACAACTGAGTTGTCAATTCAGCTGCACCTGGAAAAGCACTACTAACAGGGTGATGTGAAAGCAGCAGTAATATGAGAGCAATAGTAACAGTAACATAGCAGCAGTAGCAATAACACAGAGGCGATGGCACCAGAAAATAGTTGATACTACTTCCAATAACATATAGAACGAGTGTATGATGATGAGAGATGGACCGGGGTTCCTAGCGATCTACACTAGTGGTAACTCTCCAATAACAAGTGACAAGTGTTGGGTGAACAAATTACAGTTGGGCAATTGATAGGATTGAAAGCATTAAGACAGAACATCAAAATTATTAATCATGTAGGCATGTTTTCCATATATAGTCATACGTGCTCGCAATGAGAAACTTGTACAACATCTTTTGTCCTACCAGCCGGTGGCAGCCGGGCCTCGAGGGAATCTACTGGCTATTAAGGTACTCCTTTTAATAGAGCACCGGAGCAAAGCATTAACACTTGGTGAAAACATGTGATCCTCATATCACAGCCTTCCCTCCCGATTGTCCCAATTTCTGTCACTTTGGGGCCTCGGGTTCCGGACAACAATATGTGCAAACAACTTGTAGATACAATCTAAGCAATAATTATAGAGCTTAAATCTAAGATCATGCCACTCGGGCCCTAGTGACAAGCATTAAACATAACAAGATTGCAGCAACAATAACTTCACAAACTTTATAGATAGACTAATCATAATGTATCATCCATCGGATCCCAACAAACACAACACCGATTACATCAGATGGATCTCAATCATGTAAGGCAGCTCATGAGATCATTGTATTGAAGTAAATGGGAGAGAGAGTACCAACTAGTTACTGCTAGAACCCGTAGTCCATGGGGGAACTACTCACGGAGCATGATGGAGGCGGTGGCGTCGATGGAGATGGCTTGCGGGGGCACTTCCCCGTCCCGGCGGCGTGCCGGAACAGAGATTCCGTCCCCCGAATTGGAGTTTCGCGATGGCGGCAACGCCCTGGAGTCTTTCTGGAGTTTCGTCAATTTGTATCGCGTTTTTAGGTCGAAAGGGGTCTTATAGGCGAAGAGGCGGCGCAGGGAGGTGCCTGGGGCCACCTCACCATAGGCTGGCGCGGCCAGGCCTGGGGCCGCGCCGCCTTATGGTGTGGTGGCCCTCTGGCCCGCCTCCGACTCTCCTTCGGTGTTCTGGGGTCTTCCGGGAAAAATAAGATACTGGGTCTTTGTTTTGTCGAATTCTGAGAATATTGCCCGAACAACCTTTCTGGAACCAAAAACAACAGAAAATAGGAACTGGCACTGTGGCATCTTGTTAATAGGTTAGTTTCGGAAAACGCATAAAAACATTATAAAGTGTGAGCAAACATGTAGGTATTGTCATAAAACAAGCATGGAACATCAGAAGTTATAGATACGTTGGAGACGTATCAGTAGCTACGGAAAATTTTTGGTAAGAGGTGAAACCTAGCGCACCTGTTGCATCGGGTATGCATTGAAAGTAGGGGTCGTAGTCTCTGACACCCCGTAGAATGACCATGAACAGTCCCTTGACATCCTGTACCGGCGCTGAAACATTTTTTTCCGGAAACACCGGATTGGTGCGGTTGAAGTAGTCCGCGTGGAGCCAGAGGTGCCCTTCCACTCTGTTCCACGGCAGGTATTTTGAGCGTCCCTTCACAGAGCCCCGTTGCACCGGCATCTGGCTGGCACTGTACTCGTGGAGGATGGAGGTCGCAGCAGTAGCCATGGTCTGTGTCGCCTGATCGGACTCTTCGTCGGAAGAGGAGTCAATGACCTTTGCGCGGAACTTTTCCAGCATCTTCCACATGTCCATCTGCGTGGGTAGCAAATGCGGATCAATGGCCGCGCACGCGCCCAAAAGATGAGTAAAAAACCTACTGACGCAATTGACCGAACAGGTCGTGGGCAGCGAGGCCGGGCGGAGCAACCGGAAGATGTTTGGCCCCCAAACGCGCCAGAACCTACCGCGACTGATATCCTGTTCTCCGGCGCGACGACAACGTGTATTGCGGTGGTGCGGCGGGGGGTGGGGTTGGGATGGTGGCGTCGCACTAGGAAGCAAAGAAGGGGAAAAGGAAGCAAATCCACGCGGTCGATTTCGTTGACGTGCGGGACCGGATAAGAAAAGGAGGACGCTTGGCGCGACCGCGCAGCGTCCACATAGACGCAAACCTATTGCATATTTGGGCCGCGTCTGCGTCTCTGCGGACGGCCCGGTCACTATGCGTCGCCCCGCTGAAGCAGGGTCCAAGCGCATTTTTCATCCGCGTGGACACAAACAATCAGACACATTTTTCGTCCGCGCGGACACAAACAATCACTCAGCGTTCGTTTGCGTCGCCCTGTTGGAGATGCCCTAACAACATGTGGCCCAATTGTGTCTGGCACAGGTTCTGAAAATAATACTAGCAAGTACTATCATACCTCGACGCAATTCTTGTGCAGAACGCACAAACTTGATTGCACCAGATCATGGTCCAAAAGCATACTCCTCGATTTCGAACAAGATTAAACTTACACCTATGCCTCGGTTAACAGTTGTGACAGGAGCTAACGTTTAGACCTCCATATGTAGAGTAAACAAACCATCAAGCATGTTTTAACAGTCTAGCACATCCCGTAACCTACAATATAAGATAGTCGCAAAAGCTGCAATTGATACAGCCTCTTAACATCTTGGAAGGATATACCAGATTCTGAAGTTCATAAAACACTGCAGTTGATACTGACACTGGACATGAGAACTACAAAGCGACCACCAGCCTAAGTGACAAGCTTCTGTAGCAAGCAAACTGTTCTTGAACAAGTGGCGCTACGGCTAGATCAGGCAAAGTGTGGGCCTTTCATGCAAACATCTGGCCTTGAGAAGCTTTGTAGCATCCGGCAGAACTCCTTGGCCTTGCTTGCAGGGATGGAGCGATCGAAAGTTACCGTCATGGTTTCTAGCACCCTTGCCCAATCGAATAACCGTTTCAGAACAGCAGCTTCACGCTCAGTTCCTCTCAGCTCACAAACTTCTACTTCTTTGAGGCGATCCAGCACTAGTTCCTCGGTCTTCCAGTTAGATTGCTCATTGCAGACACAGTCTGATCGGCACGCATCAGTATGTGCCTGAAACAAGGCGCAAATAAGATTAACCCATGTGATTGAATGCCATAGCATAAAAGCGATGCCACTGGAAATTCCAAGGCCGCCTCAACATTTAAGATATTTCTTTACAAAAGAATAACAGCTGGAAATAGCCAACCCTGCTGCATAGTGGAGTCTAGATTGTTCTATGCAACTAGAAAGTCGTAAACTAACATTATTTTAGACTTTTAGTATTTACACAGTTAGGTATTGTGCTTTTTTTTTTTGGAACAAAGTCATATATTGTGCTATCGACAAGCCATACTGAATGGATCTTAAATCAAGCTTAGAGCATTGTTATTGACGCAACCTTTGAAAGAACATGTTCCAAGCAAGGCACTATATCTATATTATCCCCTAAACTCTAATCAACATGGAGCCTGCCATGCAATGACTCAACTCAAATTCACATCACTGCCTTGTATGTCTAACGAGAGCTGCCATAAATTTCCGACAGCTTCTGTTAGAAAGCCGCTATTTTTTCACCCCTCCTGCACCGCCGCCTAACCTCCCTCCCTGGTGGCTTCCGCCTGCCAGCTCACCACCTTTCAATAGCGACATCTCCTCTCCTGTAATCCCAATTCACCTAGCCTAACAACACTACTCTGAGAAAGAGAGAGGGATGGGTCACGTGAGAACGATCTTGCAAAGTAATTGGTGAGAATATGAAGGAGTCGTCCCATTTGTTTGTAGGAAGCAAAATCCTGAATCATACTCAATACTTTCTGTCACTTCCACCAGACTAACAATCTTTAAAACAGGAAACCTATGACCAAGCTACCAACACCTAGAGTAACATGCATTCTCATTGGGAGATACGTAAGCCATATATTTGCCACATATATAATTTGGAGAAAAGCATCCAGCCAGTATAAAACTAACACCTAGAGTACGGAAACTAGCAGCTGAAGCCTAGGCGTGCCAAGAAATTTAAATGGATACTAAGGTACTAGATAAAAAAGCAAGGATATTATTACCGCCAGACAGCAAGTTCTGCCAAGAAGTGTAAGAGACAGCTTTTTGACACCAGTACAGATACTGAGGAGATGGAACAAACTGCCTCCAAAGGAATGTCTGTTTGCATCTATATACAGGCCCATGACTGCGATGTTTGGGAGCCTTGCCATGTCTTCCATCAAGTACTCGTGGTTAGTAATTTCCTGCAGTAGAGTTGTTCGAAGTCACAAAAAAGGAAAAGTATTGATGGAAATGGCACATGCATCTTGTTTAGATGGAAATGATTATTTAAGGCTAGCAAGTCCGAGCTCATGTGCAGCCTTATATATTAATATACTAGAACGGTTAAGAATTTCAAAATTAAAAGTATTATGTACCCCTCGGCCCTCGAAACTTGCCAAGTTTCGAAATTTTGTAAATTTGGAAAATTATGTCAAACAAATCGATGATTAAAAAAAACTGAAAATGGGTTACAGCCTTACAGGATAACGGTGTGTCTATTCTATATACTCGGTTGGCCTATGGAAAGGGAACCTACCATTGGGGTAGCAACTGTATTATTCGATAACATGGATTTAAAAAAATAATCATCAGGATTCAAGCGATCCGATATTTTCCAACGAAAATGAAAATACTTTGCTAACACACAAGACAATGAACTCACCATGTGATAGAGAAGCGTTAATACGACATTCTCGATGAGCTCAAAGCGCCGTAGAAGCCCCACACAATTGCTATTGTACATCTTGTGTAGCTCTTGTCCATATACAAAAAAGTGGTTGGCCCCCAGCAGTTGTAGATTTTCCATCTTAAGCTGGGTGTAGGTTGTATGATAAATATCCCTCCACTGGAGGGTTACCAGCTGAGGGGCCGAGATGCTTGCAACGGGTTGATTACTGCTGGGATTAAAGCAGAAGCTCACACTTAGAAATCTGAGTACTGGTGCCGTAACAGTGAGCTGCTGCAAGGAATGCAGACTCTTCAGCGTCATTCGCTTCAGAGAGTCCGAATGAACGGTGAAGTTGCCCAAACCAAGGAGATCATCTGGCCACAGATTCTTCAGCTCGATATACAGGAGAGACTTGGAATGAATGGTGAAGTTGCGCAGACCCCTGGCATTGTCGATGATGAGTTTCCGCAAAGATGGGCACCGCGGCGAGGAGACAAGTTCACCGAGCCTGCACGGGCCATGTAGATCGACGCAGACTAGCTTGAGAGCAGTGAGCTGCGCGAATACACCGGCAGGCGGCATGGAGACCTCAAGGGCAAGGGGCCCTTGGCAGGGGAGCACGATTGCGGTGGCCCTCTCGAAGCAGGGGAGCTCAAAGGCGCCTCTTTCCCCGGCCTCGTCCTCCGATTCGTTCCGCTGAGCCATGTTAAAGAGGAAAAGATCGCCAGAGAGGCGGCGCGCGGCGATGGGAAGCCAGGCCGCCACGGACTCAGGGTTGGGGTCTGTGACGGTGACGGCGAGCTTGCGTAGGGCCGGCGCTTCATGGGCGGTGAGGGCGAGGCGTATGTGATGGGGGTTACTGTTGGGGAAGAGGAGCTCCGGCAGGAGGGTCCAGAGGCGGCGCCAGCGGCGGGAGAGGACGCTGGTCCGCGCGGCGCCGGCGGCGTCGAGGATCTTGAGAAGGATATGGATAAGCAAGTCGTCGGGAAGCGCGCTGAGGCGGTCCTCCCTGTAGCCGTCGCCGCCGTAGGAAAGCCCGCCTACCCTGGATGGGATCTCCGCGTCGCATTGCTCCATGGAGGAAGGATTTGGCGCGTCGCGTATGGGGTTCACGCTCGCGGGTTGTAGATGGGGAAGGGGAGCCGGAATCGGCGTCGGAGCTGGATGGGGGATGGGTGGGAGTGGCCGGCGTGGCGTGGCGTCGCGCCGCCGTCGACTCACAGTGGGGAGTGGAGAAAGTGTCGGGGAAATTTTACTCTTTTACACTACTTTCTTTGGTCTTCTATGATTTCATTTACTCCCTCACTCCCACCAAAGTTAAGTTGTGTAGGGTTTTTTATTTTTTGAACCTGATGTAGGGTTTATTAAAAATTAGATGTATTTAGATACATCTAAATTTTGATAAATTTCAGACAATTTATCTGAGATGAAGGGAGTGCATTGGATTAGATTTTTTGCTCCATCTTTCTTTAGACCTTTATTATCATTTGCCCTCACTCAAACAGAACCTACGCCCGAAGGCAAAAATGCCGCTCGGTGTTCCAAGGAAGCATCAAGATGATAGAGTGGGCCATATACGTCGTCGTGCTTGTCGTTGCAGAGCTAGAGTTACATGATTCGCCGTCACCGTTGTTGGTGGCCAGCCATGATGTTGTCGCCTTCATGCCCTCGACCACTTCTATGTCTCTTGCCATCTTCAAATCAATGCCTCTCCTGCTGAATCTGGCGTTCTTCTCCATGTCCGACGGATCATGTTCCTCCTAGCTTCCGATCTCTAAGGGGTGCCCCGGTCCAGGTCCAGCCACATCAGCGTCCCAATTTTTGCTCCACCTCCATCGATTCGGCCTCCTCCGCCCACTACACCCATGACACCCCTTTCAGTCACCACCTCATCCATCCTTCCCAGTGCCGCGGCCATGAGCGGCTGACAGAGGCGATGCAGAACCCCTCATGATGAACTGTTTGTGTATTGATACTTTATTAGTAGTAGGGGTTGCGATGATATGTTTTGCGCACAACTTAATTCATTGTACTTAGGGTACTAAGGATGAACTGCTTGTAGTTAGAGTATCTACTATGTGTGATTATGGTGGTAAGATCACCGCTTGGGAGAAGTGATTAGCAGACACATAGATCGGATGCACTCAAATAGATAAGTTTGCATCACCCATGTTAAAAGTGTTTGCATGCAGTTCACTGAACAAGCTGCACAAAGTGTTCTACAGGCTACTAAAGATCATGGAGTTGCAAGAGTCGAGCTGGTGTCTCATTGCAAGTCTCTGATCCAGCGCATTAATTCCTCGACGAAAGATCGATCTGTTGTAGGGACGGTGGTTGCTGATATCAAACTCTTGGCTCAGGACTTTGTGTCCTGTTCTTTTACCTTTTCTAGTCGTAAAACCAATGTGGTAGCACATAAATTGGCTCGCTGCGCCGAGTCCTCTATTTGTAGTATTTCTGTTGGTGTTGTTCCGGAGATTATCCGGGAAGAACTTTGTAATGATGTTTCCTGATCAATAAAACGCTATATTCTCTCTCAAAAAAAAACGGATTGCTGAACATGACTTAGTGTCGTATTTGCTCACCACTGCCCACCCTAGACCACGAAAAGGCTGCAACCTACCAAATGTGCCCTTAAGCTATCATCATGTCAATGACATGGACCTACCGGCTTTGCATATATGCTTGGAATACCGACGAGAAGAGTTTACCGTAGTGCAAACAATGACCATGAACAATTTCCTACACTGGTGAAAAAGTTCAGTAATCTGTGGTTATGAACCAAACATTCATCACAGTCTCTGCGAGGACTTTGCATTTTCCAAAAGTAAATTCTCGTTTTCAACCTGTAATTTAATACATATTAATACTAATATCCAACATCTGATTGTTACATCTGAGCAACAATGAAATTTACAGGCAAAATGTACATCTGGAATTGCCCCAGAAAACTACTTAATCACCTTCCATAAGTAATTGTATAAACTATCTGCACAAGGTACACCAACAAATACGTCAACAAACTCGAAGAACAAAATTGTGTGGTATCTGAACATTTACACACAAAAAAACTTGCACTTTCTAAGCTTCAACTCAGCTATGGTCGTCTGCCTCTGCCTCTGTCACAGTGCCCAGGCTACCCAGGCCAGGCCCATGGGTGCTCCGCTCCACCGGCGAACCAGGCACAAACGGTACAAACCCTCGTCCCCCGAACATCGGGCGCATGAACCTATCATCGAACTTGCGCCACACACGATGAACAGAGCGTGTTTGTATGGTGAGAAGAAGCTGAAGGTTGGTTTGAGGGGGGTATTGGCCAATATCCAAGTCGGAGCCCAATAAGCTACTCAGAAGCGGGTCAAGGAATGACTGGCTTGAGCCATCAGCTGTATTGCTAGGCCTTGGTGGGATGAGGAGATTAATCAGAGGCTTAGTCAGCAAGCCGAAAACCTGGATCAAATATACGTCATATACATTAGCAAAATGAAGGACCATTTCCCTTCTTGAGGGAAGCAAAAGAGTATGATACTATCATCAAGACTCCTTCTATGAATACTGTATTATTTATTGACCTATCAACCAATTAAAATAAAATCATATAAAGAACAAGCGGCAATATTGTAGAACATTTTACATCATCACATATAATATATTTTGTCTGAAGAAAGCATAACATAAGCAAAAGACACTATAAACATCTGCATTGTGCATAATATGATTTATAATGAGCAAGTTATAGTAGTATTACCATTGTGCTGAACAGAACAACAATGACTGTGCTAGTGATCATGATAGCATTTACCCGCACTGCAGTATGACCAGATGTTGTAAACTGCAAATTTTTAGAAATGTATGTTACGCATCAGAACCTCTAGATACTCAAAGATAGCTTCATAAAACACATGATTTCAGTTCCAAGTCAAATCACTAGAGATAATTATTCAGTCCATATTTGGTACTGTCATGTATCACCTTGTTGTAAGCAAGTGCAATTGAAACTGCTCCTCTCATAAGACCTGCCCACCATATTATTACCTAACGAAAAATACCAACAAACTTAGCTCCCTATGGTTTAAGGGACACAATATGACAGAAGCCCAAAAGAAGTTAAATACTAACCTGTTGTCTCAAGGAAATCTTCAGACGGGCCTCCTTTTTACTTAAGTTGGATATAAAAGATAAAGGGAATACAAATGCTGCTCTTCCCAACATAACCAGGCCCAATATAATAGCACTTAAAGCAATTGGTTTTTTGGGGCTGCACCATAGGGGAAAAGGCACTTGAATTAGTTGTGAGAATAAATGGTTACAAAATCAGCAGAAATTTTAGTACTAGTATGTCTTAGTACCACTACATTATTCATGGACAGCAAAAGGTACCTGCTACTAGCTAATCTCCATTTTTCAATGTCCAATGCATCCATCCCAACGTAGAGAAAAAGAAATAGTTCAGCAATGAATGATAAGGTTGCAAAAGTATGCCTGCAGTATGAATAGAAGAATATCAGTAAAGCTAGTATACATATTTTTAAATGGATCGCAATGGTTGCCAGCAAAGCTGGTTAGCAGACAATACATACTTGGTAGTAACCCTAGAGCTTTCTGTCACATTATGCCAAGTGTAATGCGACATTACTATTCCACAGAAGAACACGGTGAGAATACCACTCAGATCCAGCAGCTGAAATACCCGAAAAGGCAGATTAGTGATAATTGCATGCTTCTGAAAGGAGAAACTAAGGCCCAAAATTGAATTGAATAAAATAAATAAGCAAAGTTTATAAATATAGTATCAATCTCATATGATAGTTAATGTGTCCCCAAATTTTTTGAAATACAAGAATTGCCTATTTTTAAAAAGATATATATTCATAGACACCCACCATTGACAGCATATACGAAAGGTATGCCATGAGCATCATGATAGCAACTTCTCTGTCAGTTGAGTGTCTGCACATAACACCACAAGCATGCCATAATAATAATCAAAAATCTGAAGTAATTCATATTGTAAACTGTAAACTAACGAATTCACATTTGAGAGCTCTGTACAGACCTTGCAAAACAAAGTTTTTTAATAGTGTAGGCACTGAGCAGCCCAACCTGGCAAAAAAGTGATACCACTAGTCAGTCAGAAATGAATCATCAAGAAAGAATGCTTAGAAAAATATATATGCTCTCACAATCTAAAGCAACATTATTAGTGTTGGTGTCACAAAAGTGGCAAAGGTAACTTACAGCTATTCCAAGAACAGTACTGGTGAAAAGTAGGTAGAGGAATTTTCCAATAAGTTGTAGTAGAACAAAAGCATCGAAATGATCAAGATCAATGTTTTGAATTGCATTGAATAGCACAACAGATGTAGCATCATTAACAACACCTTCACCAAAAACCAGACTATAGAGTAGGGGTGTTTCATCCTGGTTAAGCACCTGCAGATAACAACTTCACAAATTAAATGGTTTGTTGCATCATTTTGCAAGACAAGAATGACATATTGTTCAACTCAAAACCTGTAAGGTGCAAACAGAATCTGTTGCTGAGAAGATAGCACCAATTGCTGCGCGTATGAATTAAAGTCAGCTAAAAGAAAGATAACATATTCAGTGGTATCTTAAGTCCAAACAGTTCATATATTGAAATACATAAAGAGTAGAACAAAATATCCAACCAAGATAGTCCCCAAGCTGGAGTGGATCAACATCAAGTTTGCTGAACAATCCCATGGCACCTGATATGTCCATTAGACAAAAATCTTAGCACCTGAGCGAGATATCAAAGTTTGAGCAATGCAAGGTTTGGACACATCATGCTATCAGTTCCTATATGATCCTATATGAAGGTGAGCTCCATAAATTCATGAACATAAAATTGTGGTTCTTCAATATGTTCCAGGAGCAATTCCTAATGGGCGAACTGTTTCATCATACGGTAAACTATCAGCTTTAGTTTTACCATTTACCTTAGGTATTTCCTCATCTCACTAGTTCTTTAGATTGTATAGAAAAATGTGTGCTTCACTCTGTTTGAAGTTATGAAAGTGCCTTGTTTTCTGACTTGAGTCCACTACCACCTCACCCAGTCCTAACTAGTACATACTTAAAATAGAGTTTACATTTTAATGTCTATGGTAGCCATGCACACTCCACTGAAGGACATGAAATACTACAACAGCTTTGAAGACAAACCAATCCTGAGAGGTACAAGCTGTCAGATTACAGCAAATTTATTGATTTCACGTTCACAATTGTGGCAGTACACTCTGCATTTAGTCTCTATTAAGGTGTGTACCAAGTGTGTAGTACGAGAAGCTGCAGTACATAATCAAGCAAAAAAGATGGACTTTGTTAAAAGCACCTCCAGCCTTTTCTAGTTAAAAAAAAAAGGCTAGCTGGATTCTAGGTAGTGTGTCTCGATTTATTTCTACGTGTGCACCAACTAAACCTATGAGTAACACTGAAATGCATTGAGGAGTAAGAGATTGTCACTGTTAATACAATACTGATGGACAAAAATGAGGAATGATTTAGTAACTTACCAAGGCTGATTATTACAAAGGATATCAATGTCCCAATAGCCCCAAACAAAGTAATTGTTGCAAAATTGCGGAAGAACTGTTTTTTCTTTACTTGAAACCTGATAGTTTGTGGAAATATTCAGAATCAACACTTGAGACGAAGACTAATCATATGAAATATAGCTTCAGACTAATACAGTGACTTTAGAGTTAAACTTTTTAGCTGCTACTGAAGATACCTATGCAATTTCACAAACATACATAACATAGAAAAGTACCAAGTCTTATATGATGCAAACGAGATGTAAGTAAGGTTGTAATACTTACCTAGTTAACAAAAAAAAAATGCCAAAATGAATGCATATCCTACCCGCATTTAGCAAGAGCAATTGAACAAATGTGGCTTGACTCACCCTAATTTTATAAAAACCCCAAGAACTGAACCTATAACCTTTAAAAGAACCTACACTAAGACACGCCAATGCATTTTTTAGCACGGAAAACCAAACAACAAGGCAGTAAGAACCCCCCCAATCCAACGGGAGACAGACAGCTACTGGGAATAGTTAGCGCGCTCACCCAGCGTTAAAGATGATGGGCGGGAGCAAGTAGATGAAGAATATATCCTCGCTGAAGACAAGAATGCGCGAATTGACCCCATTGGTGACGAGCAGGATGACGCCTCCAGTGATGAGCCCCTGCAAACAAGCAAAGAAGGCAGGAACAACTCAGCCATGCACCCCCTGCGAGACAAAGCCGCAAACACCTGGAGCGCGAGCGTCAGAGAGAGAGAGAGAGAGAGAGAGAGAGAGAGAGAGAGAGAGAGAGAGAAGTGGTCACCATGACGAGCGCGGTGGTGGACTCGTTGACCCAGCGGTTCCCCTCGAGCAGGTGGCCGAAGACAATGCAGCCGCAGAGGAGCGCGACGAAGATGTTCATGGCGACGATGGAGTCGTAGTCCGACACCGACAGCGACATCCCGGTGTACTTGAGAGCGAGCGCCCCCAAATCCGTCCCCATGACGCCCATCGGCACCGCCTCGGCGGTGGTTCCCGGTCTTCCCCGGCGCCCAGCGGCCTGGGGAGAAAAGGCGAAGAATTGTAAGCGCGGAAAGGATGCTAGCTTTGCTTCTCCATGGAAGCTGGCTCGGTCGTCGCCGGAAGCAAGCCGCTAGAATCGCCAAGAAAACAGAGAAGCAGATAATATCGATGAAGATTGGCAGCAAGAAACCAGAGTTTGAAACCCGCACACAACTCCTCAGCTCGCCATGATCACTCTAAGAAAATTCGATTAGAATCTTTGATGGACGGAGGAAGAAGATTCAATCCCGTGCCGGAACCAAGGACATGACAAAAAGAAGATGAGATTTCCCACGCTCACCTGGACGACGCCGATTCAGGGAGGCCTACTGGCTGGCCGCGGGAGGGATCTGGAGAAGGAAAAATCTGGAAGCGTGATTTGATTCGGAGAGAGACGTGATTGGGGGGAAGGGGTGGTGGAGACCCATCTGGCCATGGAGGGAGCGCCATGAAAGCGAGATGAGAGGGGAATGGATTAAACAAACCAGTGAAGCGCCGCGCTCAACGGCCAACCCCAAACGCGAGCTGCGGGAGAGGCCCAGCCAATGACGAGTGGGGCCGGATCGCGCGGCCCCACGTGACGGTCTCTGGGGCTGGGTGTGGCCACGGTGACAGTGTGTGTATCTGGAGGGAAATGATGAGGCCGACGTGGCTTGTCTGAATAGCTGGACAACGTGGGGACTGGCAGCTACGTATGTGACTGGTGCCCCACTACGGTATTCCAATTGCTGCGATGCGAACTGCTACCGAACGTCTATGTCACTGTACGCTTGTCTTGTAGTGGTACGTATACGGCAGCAAGCATGACCACTTGAATGAACGCTAGTATAGTCCTAGGATGAGATATGTTTCAGTCTCTAGGGGCATGTTCTACGGTTTCATGATAGTATCTTTTCTTACTGGCGGTGAATTGAGTAAAGTATGTCGAACATTTTATTTTTTTTGCAAACTTTGCAAGATGATTATCGAGGTATTAGCTTGAGAACTATGCATTTCAAGGCTCCCCGTTTGAGATTTTATGTTACACTAGGTGAATTCCAATGCTATTCAGTGAGGAAAACATTTATTTTAGCTTTCATGTTTGTACATTTGTAGAACATGCTTTCGTCACAAACAAGTACTTCTTAAAATAGTGGTGACACCGAACATAGTCATGTCCTTAAACTTCGTTAATGCCCCAAATAGGTTGACACACCATTTTTAAGGTGATGTGGCTTCATGACCACTTGAACGCTAGTATTGTCTTGTAGTGATACGTTTACGGCAACTAGCATGACCACTTGAACGCTAGTATTGTCCTAGGATGAGATATGTTTCAGTTTCTGTGGGCATTTTCTACGTTTTCATGACAATATCATTTCTTACTGCGGCGATTTACACAAAAATGACCCTTTTAGCAAGAATTGCACAAAATGATCCTCCAGACAAACCATTTCACGCTTCTAACCCTTCTGTGTGGCGTCCTTCGCAAGGGCGCCACACCCTTCTGTGTGGCTCCCTTCATAAGGGCGCCACACATTCTGTTATACGTGGCGGCTCGAGCTTGCTTGCCGATAATGTGTGGCGCCGCTCCCACGGGCGCCACATAGACATGTGTGGCAGCCTTCGCAAGGACGCCACACAAAAAGGTTAGAGACGTAAAATACTTTGGCTGGAAGGTCATTTTATGCGTTTTTTCCCACAAAGGGTTATTTTTGTGTAAATCAGCAGGAATTGAGTAAAGTATGTTGAAGATATCGACAAACTATTTTTTAGCAAACCTCGCAAGATGATTCTTGATATATTAGCTCGAAAACTAGACATTTCAAGGCTCCATGTTTGAGATTTTGTTTTGTACTGCGTAAACTGCAATTTTATTCGATGAGGAAAATATTCATTTTAGCTTTCATGTTTGTATATTTGTAGAAGGCGTTTTCATCACACATAAGTACTTCTTAAAATAGTGGTGGCACCGAACATATTCCATGTCATTAAACTTCTTGAATGCCGATAATAGGTTGACAAGTCTTTAAACTTCATTAATGCCGCAAGTAGTGGTGATATGGCTTCATGCATGTCAGCAGTACTTCTAAGCGTTCAAGTCACAACATAGTCCACATGGTATCTCCTTGATCGAGTTACATCTCTCAACCAACATCTGATCCAATTGCCACATCCAATATGGTAAATACTATAGATCGCAGCCCGATGGCAAAGCTTTCGTCGGACCACTCAGAAACCGTCCATCTCCGATACATCCAATGGTTGGGAGTTTGGGACCATTTTCTTTTTCATCCGTTAGAGCATCCTCACTCGTTGGCGCTCCCCACGCCCAAATCCGGCGAAATTTTTGTCCGGATTGGAGGAAGATTTGGCGTGGGAAGGAGTAGTTTCCCAGTCGTGTGCTCCCCAAGCGGCGTTTCTCGGGGAAAAAGAGGATGGCTCGGGGAATCCGGACGAAAGAGGAGACACGTGGGCGTGGGCGGTTGGTTTAGCTTCATCCGGAGTCCCCGGGAGACCCCCGGGAAACCGAGGATGGCATGGGGAGTCCGGACGAAAATAGGCTCAAATCCAGACCAAAACGAGGAACCGGGGGCCTGACTGGGGCGTTTTTCGCCGTCCGAATGAAAAAAAGTGGCCGTGGGGGGGCTCTGTGGGGAGACGAGTGGAGATGCTCTTAGCCTACAGTCCGTCCCGCACATGCCCTTAATTCCGCATCGCCCAAATTCTTCCCCAATACCCACCACCGCGGTCTTGATGCCCATCGACCGCCTTCCTCCTGATCCATTCTTCCCGCCGGCATCACCCCGCTGCGCCCCTCCTCGTCGTTTCGTTACTGCCGCCGTGTGACTACCAGTTTCTGCCGCCGCGGCATGTTCGTAATTCTCAGTCACCCAGCGACCTGCCGCCGCGGCGTGTTCCTAATTCTCAGTCTCCTAGCAACCTTTCGTCGTGCAGCCGGATAACCTACCGTCCGATCCAGCACTAACCACCGTCGGAGCAGACTGAACCAGGCCTTCAAAGCTACATTCAGTGGAAATCAGCACAGGATTTGGTATTACATCTGATCTAGTTTCGCAAGTGTTCGTCCTTGTATTTCCAGGTTACAATGTGGTCGTTTTGGGGCTTCCATGTAACGTACTCTATGTAGGATGTGCTGAACGATTTTTATGCCTCGGCTTGGTCGTGCTTCCTAGACATGGACATTTATTCATACACATGGCAGCAACCAGTGTTATAGTTTACTTTCTCAAATTTCCAGCTTCTACATATTATTCGTTATGTCACCTTACAATAAATTTGATGCTTCTAGTCTGAGCATGCTTCCCTATTACTTTTTTTTTTCAATCAGTCTTCCATATTTGCTTGCATACACAACTGATATGTCAAAGGTTCATATGGTATTTAAAAGGCAATATAGTGATCCATGCTTCCTTTTTTCCATTTGTGTTTCTTATGATTACCTTTGATGAGTCCACCTTGTTTGCATATATTTTTTCTTCAGTGTTCTCAATGCAATTCATGCTTCCCGCATGCATGTCACTAGTGTACTGTGCTTCTGAAATTTGTTATGCTTCCATTTATTCATATTTTTTTGCTTCCATGTAATATCATTCATGCTTTGACTTGATCATGTTTCTTAATCATGGACATTTATTCATAGACATAAAAATTTGTTTGATTCTTCTAGTTTGACCATGCTTCCCAATACTACTTGTTTGTTTCATCAGTGATGCATATTTGCTTCAATATTGGATCGTGTCTCCACCTTGATTGGTTCCTGCACTCGCACCTCCCGCCACGGGGAAACTTCGCGGGGCAGCCCCACTGGCGCATTATGTTGGGAGACGGTTGGATGGATCTAGTGTGACAGTTTGTACTTTGTACCATGCTTCCATATCCTTTATAGGTTTACATGATAATTGTTTACCTACATACCGCGGCAAGAAGTGCTGACTCATAATTTCAATTTTCAATGCTTACATGGTATATGACTACTAATATCATGCTTCGGAGTATCCATGCTTCTATGTATACTAGTATATGTTCAGGGGACTGTATATGTTTCTTTGATCTACAAAATTTGGAGCAATATCACCATGCAACTTAATTTTGTTCTTTTATGTTGTTGTAGTTGTCATTACCATGGTAGTGAATTGTTACACCAACCATGCCAGTGTATATTTCTTCTATTGTTTTGACATTTTTCCTCAACTTCAGAACTTCAGGTGGTGTGCTTCAAACCACCGTCAATGTTTGCTTCTTTAATGAATTTATGGTACATGCATTTTCTTGCATTTTCTGTTTCAACCACTACTGATGTGTGCTTCACTTTTTTCTCTTTGCCATTTCCATGAAAAAATAATAATGCTTCCTAACTTAATTTCTTGCATATGATTGGTAGTGAATTTGTTCTTCAACCATTTAAGTGTGTGCTTATTTTATTGGATACACACCTTGCTTCAACGAATACTGGTATCTGCTTCAATCACGACTAGTGGTGCTTCCTTATAAATAAATGATTGTGTATACATTTTTGCTTCTTGCATATGTGCACATTCATATCCAGCATAATGATAATAATGCTTATGTGTTCAGCCCATGCCAGGATGAAGCAGCACTATTTAGTGTCTCCTTGTTGACAACGGAAAATTCATGGCACATGTGGACCTCATCCATGATCAAACAGTTCAGCGCGTGCAACGTCAATGGCTAGGCGAAAGTGAAATTAGTGTCTTGTTATTGTTGCTGCGAAAGGACATGTATATTTGTATCGAAATGAATTTGTGTCAATGTATATTCTTGTCGTGCTTCCACATGATTTTTCTTACGAAGCATATGTTTCAGTCTAATGTAAATATTGTTTTTGGTACGCCAAAAAATGTTTCCGAAGCACCTA
This sequence comes from Lolium rigidum, assembly GCF_022539505.1. Classification (NCBI taxonomy): domain Eukaryota; kingdom Viridiplantae; phylum Streptophyta; class Magnoliopsida; order Poales; family Poaceae; genus Lolium; species Lolium rigidum. The sequence goes on from NC_061511.1 coordinate 65,875,673, forward strand.
GAAAAGGATACTATGCCATACAAATAATGCTTCCATTGATAAAAAAAAATGTATTTATCACATTGATATTACTATCCTCGCAGCATACAAGCGATGCTTCCATCCATGGAAGTATAATTTCCATGATGCACAAATACAAACCTCAAAAATAAACATTATTTTCCTGTATTTGTTCGTTGGAAGCAAATAACAGCCTATATCATTCTAAAATCCGAAAATGTAGGAACGGGCGTTATTTTAGGAAGCAGTTTTCAATTTGGTTTAGTGCATGGGTAACTGTTACCACGGAGATGCATGCATATTCGTTGGTTCAAATCATAACAGACGTATGCAATCGCTCCTTGATTAGCGGAGGTAGAAGCGCGGGACCTGGTTGAAGATCGAGCGGCCAGGCTACTTCTAATCCTACGGCCAAACACAGGTCAGATCGGAAGCTAATATCGGTAGCCGATTCCTAGCGCTTAGCCAAAGAGTTACTTGGCACAACATTTTTGGCGGCTTGCTTGATGTTTGTTATTCTAGTGTGTCATGCTTTGTTATGGTTATCCACCCGCGGGGTAACTTTGTCCTCTCATCTGATATTTACCTGAGACGAACGATTTGAGTAGATTATGTCGTGTACTCGTGTGTACCATGAACAAAATAGATGTGTTGTATTTGTAAATTCGAGAGATGATTCTTAAAAAGGTATCAACTCAAAAACTTGATGTTTCAAGGATCTATTTGTGATCGTTGTGCTACACTGCGTAAATAGTATGATTGTCTAACAAGGAAAATCTTTAGTTTAGCTATTTTTTAAATTTCACAAATAAGGGATTTTTCCTGGAAAATCATGGTGATGCCAAACATAGTACATGTTCTTAAACTTCGATAATGCTACAAATAGGTTGATGAGTCTTTTTTTTAGAGTAACATGGATTCATACCTATGTACTTTTAGGCCTTTAAGTGAAAACATAGTCCACATGGCATCTCCTTATCAAGTTTCATCTCTTAACCAACATTTGACCGGAGATAACTCATTATTATTATTATTATTATTATTATTATTATTATTATTATGCCTACATTATACCTGTGCATGTGTCGGGCCGGGCCGGGGAAAGCCCAACGCTGAAAAAACAGGCCCAAGCCCAGCCCAGCCCGACCAAATACCCACCAAGCCCGTCGGGCCGTCGAGCCACGGGCCGAGCCGTAGTGCAAAATCACGTTTTCGGGCTACCCAGGTGACGAGGGATCACCTCGCCAATGCCTACGTATTGTTGACTTGGGTTCCGGGAAGAGCGATGATGGAGATTCCAGGAGCGAGATTGGGCACACGATGTATCCAGCTTCGGGTTCACTCGGTGGAGGATCCTGATACGTCTCAAACGTATCTATAATTTCTTATGTTTCATGCTACTTTATTGATGATACTCACATGTTTTATACACACTTTATGTCATATTTATGCATTTTCCGGCACTAACCTATTAACAAGATGCCGAAGAGCCAGTTGTTGTTTTCTGCTGTTTTTGGTTTCAGAAATTCTACAAAGGAAATATTCTCGGAATTGGACGAAATCAACGCTCAGGGTCTTATTTTTCCACGAAGCTTCCAGAAGTCCGAAAGGGAAACGAAGTGGGACGACGAGGCGGCGACACGCTAGGGCGGCGCGGCCCACCCCCTGGCCGCGCGGCCCTGTTGTGTGGGCCCCTCGCGTCGCCCCTAAACCTACCTCTCCGTCTATAAGAAGCCTTCGTCGATAATAACTCCAGTATCGAGAGCCACGATACGGAAAACCTTCCAGAGACGCCGCCGCCGCCAATCCCATCTCGGGGGATTCAGGAGATCGCCTCCGGCACCCTGCCGGAGAGGGGAATCATCTCCCGGAGGACTCTTCACCGCCATGGTCGCCTCCGGAGTGATGTGTGAGTAGTTCACCCCTCGGACTATGGGTCCATAGCAGTAGCTAGATGGTTGTCTTCTCCTCATTGTGCTATCATTGTTCGATCTTGTGAGCTGCCTAACATGATCAAGATCATCTATTTGTAATGCTACATATTGCGTTTGTTGGGATCCGATGAATATAGAATGCTATGTTATGTTGATTCTCAATCTATCATCTATATGTTGTTTATGATCTTGCATGCTCTCCGTTGCTAGTAGAGGCTCTGGCCAAGTCGTTACTTGTAACTCCAAGAGGGAGTATTTATGCTCGATAGTGGGTTCATGCCTCCATTAAATCTGGGACGAGTGATGAGAAAGTTCTAAGGTTAAGGATGTGCTGTTGCCACTAGGGATAAAACATCAATGCTATGTCTAAGGATATTTGTGTTGATTACATTACGCACCATACTTAATGCAATTGTCTGTTGTTTGCAACTTAATACTGGAAGGGGTGCGGACGCTAACCCGAAGGTGGACTTTTTAGGCATAGATGCATGCTGGATAGCGGTCTATGTACTTTGTCGTAATGCCCAATTGAATTTCACACTACTCATCATAACATGTATGTGCATTGTCATGCCATCTTTATTTGTCAATTGTCCAACTGTAATTTGTTCACCCAACATGCTATTTCTTATCGGAGAGACACCACTAGTGAACTGTGGACCCCGGTCCATTCTTTACATCGAATACAATCTATTGCAATACTTGTTCTTATTGTTCTCTGCAAACATCATCATCCACACTATACATCTACTCCTTTGTTACAGCAAGCCGGTGAGATTGACAACCTCACTGTCACGTTGGGGCAAAGTATTTTGGTTGTGTTGTGCAGGTTCCACGTTGGCGCCGGAATCCCTGGTGTTGCGCCGCACTACACTCCGCCACCATCAACCTTCAACGTGCTTCTTGGCTCCTACTGGTTCGATAAACCTTGGTTTCTTACCGAGGGAAACTTGCCGATGTACGCATCACACCTTCCTCTTGGGGTTCCCAACGGACGCGTGCTGTACGCGTATCAGATCCCTACGTGCTGCTAGCAACCTAGTATATGATCATAAGTATGTTTACAGATGATACGTCTAATTTGCATCACTATTTTATATCATAATTTGCTGCTATTCATTGATATATTTCATATTTGGACATAATACTTATATTATTTCATCTATTTTGCATGTTTCATGATTATTGGAGGATCGAGCACCGGAGCTAGGATTCTGCTGGAAAAAGCACCGTCAGAATGCAATATTTCGGAAGATCAACAGTTGACGGAAATTATACCAAAAATCCTATTTTTTTAGATGACGAAGTGAGCCAGAAGGGGGAGCTGAGGGGACCCGAGGTGGGCCCACCCCATAGGCCGGTGCGGCCCAAGGCCTGGCCGCGCCGCCCTGTGAGGAGGGGGGCCCACAGCCCCTCTCGCCTCCTTTTCTTCGCGAAATCCTTCGTCCCGAAGACCTAAGCTCCAGAGGGTACCTCACGAAGAGTTACAGCCGCCTCTGCGGGGCGGAGAACACCAGAGAGAAAAGAGCTCTCCGGCGGGCTGAGATCCGCCGGGGAAATTCCCTCCGGGAGGGGGAAGTCGACGCCATCGTCACCGCCATCAAGTTGGACATCATCTCCATCACCATCATCATCATCTTCGTCATCATCACCGCTGTCTCCACCGCTGCACATCGTCACTGCTGTAGCAATTTGGGTTTGATCTTGATTGTTTGATAGAGGAAACTCTCCCGGTATTGATTTCTACTTGTTATTGATGCTATTGAGTGAAACCGTTGAACCAAGGTTTATGTTCAGATTGTTATTCATCATCATATCACCTCTGATCATGTTCCATATGATGTCTCGTGAGTAGTTCGTTTAGTTCTTGAGGACATGGGTGAAGTCTAAATGTTAGTAGTGAAGTATGGTTGAGTAATATTCAATGTTATGATATTTAAGTTGTGGTGTTATTCTTCTAGTGGTGTCATGTGAACGTCGACTACACGACACTTCACCTTTATGGGCCTAGGGGAATGCATCTTGTACTCGTTTGCCAATTGCGGGGTTGCCGGAGTGACGAAACCTAAGCCCCCGTTGGTATATCGATGCAGGAGGGATAGCGAGGATCTCGTAGTTTAAGGCCGTGGTTAGATTTATCTTAATTACTTTCTTGTAGTTGCGGATGCTTGCAAGGGGTATAATCACAAGTATGTATTAGTCCTAGGAAGGGCGGTACATTAGCACAGGTTCACCCACACAAC
>NC_061511.1:65879949-65989972 GCF_022539505.1 Lolium rigidum
CTTGTGGGTTATCAACAGGGTGCCACCGTAGCGGAGCTCTGTTGTCTATATCTTGGCTCCCTGATGCGTGCAGTTGACATGTCCGTTGGGAACCCCAAGAGGAAGGTGTGATGCGCACAGCGGCAAGTTTCCCTCAGTAAGAAACCAAGGTTTAATCGAACCAGTAGGAGTCAAGATGCACGTTGAAGGTTGGTGGCGGCGGGATGTAGTGCGACGCAACACCAGAGATTCCGGCGCCAACGTGGAACCTGCACAACACAACCAAAGTACTTTGCCCCAACGAAACAGCGAGGTTGTCAATCTCACCGGCTTGCTGTAACAAAGGATTAGATGTATAGTGTGGAAGATGATTGTTTGCAGAAAACAGTAGAACAGTATTGTAGTAGATTGTATTTCAAGTATAGAGAATTGGACCGGGGTCCACAGTTCACTAGAGGTGTCTCTCCCATAAGATAAACAGGCATGTTGGGTGAACAAATTACGAGTTGGGCAATTGACAAATAGAGAGGGCATAACAATGCACATACATATTATGATGAATATAGTGAGATTTAATTGGGCATTACGACAAAGTACATAGACCGCTATCCAAGCATGCATCTATGCCTAAAAAGTCCACCTTCGAGTTATCATCCGAACCCCTCCGGTATTAAGTTGCTAACAACGAGACAATTGCATTAAGTATTGCGCGTAATGTAATCAGTAACTACATCCTCGAACATAGCACCAATGTTTTATCCCTAGTGGCAACAACACATCCATAATCTTAGAGATTTCGTCACTTCCCGGATTCACGGAGACATGAACCCACTATCGAGCATAAATACTCCCTCTTGGAGTTACAAGCATCTACTTGGCCAGAGCATCTACTAGTAACGGAGAGCATGCAAGATCATAAACAACACATAGACATAAATTGATAATCAACATAACATAGTATTCTCTATTCATCGGATCCCAACGAACGCAACATATAGAATTACAGACGATGATCTTGATCATGTTAGGCAGCTCACAAGACCCGACAATTAAGCACAATGGGGAGAAGACAACCATCTAGCTACTGCTATGGACCCATAGTCCAGGGGTAGACTACTCACTCATCACTCCGGAGGCGACCATGGCGGCGTAGAGTCCTCCAGGAGATGATTCCCCTCTCCGGCAGGGTGCCGGAGGCGATCTCCTGAATCCCCCGAGATGGGATTGGCGGCGGCGTCTCTGGAAGGTTTTCCGTATCGTGGCTCTCGGTACTGGGGGTTTCGCGACGGAGGCTTTAAGTAGGCGGAAGGGCAGGTCTGGGGGCCACACGAGGGCCCCACACCACAGGTCGGCGCGGCCAAGGGCCAGGCCGCGCCGCCCTAGGGTGTGGCCACCTCGTGGCCCCACTTCGTCTCCTCTTCGGTCTTCTGGAAGCTTCGTGGCAAAATAGGACCCTGGGCGTTGATTTCGTCCAATTCCGAGAATATTTCGTTACTAGGATTTCGAAACCAAAAACAGCGAGAAACAAAGAATCGGCTCTTCGGCATCTTGTTAATAGGTTAGTTCCAGAAAATGCACGAATATGACATAAAGTGTGCATAAAACATGTAGATATCATCAATAATGTGGCATGGAACATAAGAAATTATCGATACGTCGGAGACGTATCACTCCCTCTCTATCGGGTGCCCTGGCTAGCTTTATATATGCAACCAGCCTAGGGTTTTACAAGAGTTCTAGTCGACTACTTTTTCGGGTTGCCTTCTTGGGCCTTTTTCATATTGGACCGAACCAGGTATACTAATAATGGGTACCCAAAGGGTATGCCCATGACACCAGGCCTGACCCCGCTGTCGGGCCAACAATTTTAGGCCAAGGCCCGAGTTTTTCGGGCCTCGCCTCGGGCCGGGATGCCCATGTCCAGGTATAACCTACATCCAACATTGTCAATCCAGAGAGTTACTTGGCACTGTTTGTTTGGCTGTTCACTTGATGTTTGTCATGCTAGTGTGCCATGCTTAGTTTTGGTTATCTAGCCATGGGCACTTTGGGTTGATTCCCTCTTATATTTTTCACTCTGAAAATTTATGTAACAATAAGTCCTCCCATCATCAAGTTGTTATCACCAGAATTTGACCGAGTCAGAGGTGGGCCGCGATCAAGATGGATTTGAAGAAGATACATGAAAGAAATACATGAATCGGCCTGTTATGCAAAGTTTGGGCTAGTTTGCCCATGTATCTGTAACATAGTAGATTACGTGTCGTTTAGTTAGAGTTGGCCTCGTGCACGGTTGGGATTATTCCCACGTTAGAAAGTCCCCTGGACTATAAATATGTATCTAGGGTTTATGAAATAAACAACAACCAACGTTCAACCAACAAATCAATCTCGGCGCATCGCCAACTCCTTCGTCTCGAGGGTTTCTACCGGTAAGCATCATGTTGCCTAGATCGCATCTTGCGATCTAGGCAGCACTAGCTTATGCTCGTTGTTCATGCGTTGCTCGTACTGAAGCCTTTTTGATGGCGAGCAACGTAGTTATCTTAGATATGTTAGGGTTAGCATTGTTCTTCGTATCATATGCTGTCGTAGTGCAACCCTTGCATATCTAGCCGCCCTTACACCTATCCTAGGTGTAGGGGCGGCACCCGCTTGATCATTATTTAGTAGATCTGATCCGTTACGGTTGCTCCTTGTTCTTCAAGGATTAGTTTAATATCTCGCAATAGTTAGGCCTTACAAAGGGTTGGAGGATCCGGCGGCACGTAGGGTGTCGTTTGCTAGTCCTAGACGAGGATGTTCTGGGATCAACCTCGTGTTGGTTTTTAGGCCTTGTCTAGGATCGGCTTACGATCACCGCGCGTGGCCGCGAGGCCCAATCGTGAGTAGGATGATCCGATTATGCGGTGAAAACCCTAAATCGTCGTAGATCGCATTAGCTTTATCTTGATCAAGCAGGACCACCATATATTCGTGCACCTCGTACGAATCATGGGTGGATCGGCTCCTTGAGCCGATTCACGAGATAACTCGAGAGCCGATCGAGGCTCGTATTTAATGTTTACGTGTATGCCATGCAGGAAACTAAGCGAGGCATCTCCATCACCTTCTCGACCAGGTATAGGTCGGGTGGCACGCCCTTGCATCAGCATCGGACGTGTGTACCAGAGGCTTTGCGGGCCGTCGCTCGGAGGGACCAGGGCCAGCCGTAGCCCTAAGTTGTTCCCGGCTCTACTGTGTTGCCCGTCGCTGCTCGCCGGTGGGTTTTGACCGCACCACATTCTGGCACGCCCGGTGGGACAAGCTTCAACATCAACCACATCGCCATCTACATCTGAGATGGCGGACGGCACTCCAGTCACGTACGAGGATCTGACCGACAAGCTCAAGAAGAAGTATGACGAGGTCAAAGCCATCCTCGAAGCCGACCTCATCGGCTCTTTTCACGGAACCCGTTCACATGGCATCGGGTGGAAGGGGTTCTCGCCTGATGGTGCACTCGATGGGATAGACCTTTCGCCCCGTCGGAAGAACGCACCGAGTCCCTTCGTCGGGAGATCAACTACTTGGTGGCTCACTCGCTGCACCGCCACTCGAGAACACCGGTGAACACTTTGGAGCGTGTCGCGCTTCGGGTGATCCAGGAGATCATGAGGCACCCGTACTCTCCGTCGGGACCAGCTCTCGGGACACACCAAGGAGAGATGCCACTCCGAGTCCCGTCCACCGCTGCCATTTGCGTTGGCGGCACCGAAGTGCCGAATTCACCGGCATTCGTCGTCTACAAGATCGGTGGTGACCCTAGTGACTGCCGGTTCTTGCATGAGGCGCCTAAGGAGATCCCTCACGGGTACATGTGCACGTATGTGCCGATTGCGGTAGCGGGCGCTCACAAACCAGGCCGCGACATCGGGGACTTCGGAAAGCGGGAGGAACGTCGGCGACGGATCTTGAGAAGCGAGACGTGGCTAACTAAGTATGCCACCCCGACGAACCTCCGAGCTCAGCTCCTGCGGTTGGCTCGGAGCTGGAAAAGCAAGCATGGCGGCTAAGTACGCCACCCCGGCAAATCTTCGGAGTTCAACTCCTGCAGCCGGACACGGCGGATCAGATCGGTACCATGCCGAGAGACCGAGTTCGGCATGGTGCCGAAAAGGAGGGCAATCGGCTATTCCAAGCCGTACCCCGGCGAGTACGAGTTGATCCCGCTGCCACCTAAATATCGGCTCCACGATTTCTCCAAATTCAGTGGATCGGATGGTTCTAGCTCCATCGAGCATGTGAGCCGATATTTGGCACAGCTAGGAACGGCCTCAGTGTCGGATCCACTACGCGTGAGGTTCTTCTCACAGTCCCTCACGGGATCGGCTTTCGGGTGGTACACCTCGTTGCCACCAGACTCGATCCGGACTTGGAAGCAGCTTGGAAGAACGAGTTCCATATACGGTACCACTCGAGAGGCTGCCGAGTCCGGCCTTGCCGATCTAGCACAAATACGTCGGACGCGTGGAGAAACTGTGACAGAATACATCCAGCGCTTCAGGAATCTTAGGAACCGATGTTATTCGGTTCGTGTGACTGAAAAGGAAGCGGTCGAGTTGGCAGTGGCGGGCCTTGCAGCGCCGCTCAAGGACATGGCCTCCCAAGCAGACTACCCCTCACTGGCGCACATGGTTCAGAAACTGTCGGCATATGAACAGCGCCACCCGGACCTATACCGGGACAAGTTCAAGCGTGCGGTAGTCCTGGTCGAGGCGAGAGGAAGACGAAGTTTCGCGGGAGATCAAGAGGTAGCAGTGGGTGAATGGACTCGGGGGCAACCCCGTGTCCCGCAAATGGGTAAAGCCACCGGAGCCCACCCGGGGGTTTGATTTTGACGTGACCAAAACTGAGCAAATCTTCGACCTCTTACTCAAGGAGAAGCAGTTGAAGATACCCGAAGGTCTCAAATTTCCCACGGTACAGGAGCTGAACGGAAAGCCATACTGCAAATGGCATAACTCGCTCTCCCATGCCACCAACGACTGCAGGGTGTGGCGTCAGCAGATCCAAATGGCGATAGAATAAGGACGTCTGATTTTCAACCAGTACGCCATGAAGGTCGACACTCACCCCTTTCCCGCCGTTAACATGGTGGAATGCACTTACCCTGAAGGTTGCCGGCCCGGGATCCTCGTTCCAGCATCAACATGGTAGGACCTGGGCACCACTCTGGCAAGGATGGAGACGAGGGCAGCTGCTCTCGTAGCAAGGACACAGAGGAGGCCGCTCCACGCGATCGGCTCCGTCATGATGGCAAGCGCTACGTCACAGAGGGAGAAGTGAAGAACATAAGATATCAGCGACCCCTCTCTGATCACCTCCTCAACAAGTATGTGAGTCAGTATGACCAACGCCGACGATCCAACGATGAAGATGAAAGAGATCGTCTGGCTAGAGAAGCCAGAAGACATCGTCGGCATGATCGCGATGAGGAGGAGTACGAGCGCCGTGCCAAAGGAAAATCAAGGGAGCAAGACGACAACGATAGGCACTGGGACTGCCCCTTCTTCAGACACTGCTGGGATTCAGGAATGAGCCGATTGCCCACAATCGGCAATTGCCCAGAATGCAACCAGAAGAAGAAGGAGGCAGCCAACGTGTCCGTGTTCCAACGCTTAGGGCCTCTCCCGCCTCAAAGCAAACGCGCTGAGTCCCCTCGGTTGGAAGATCTCGAGGATTCAGAAGACGAGGGAGAAGAAGAAGACAGGTACCACCGTCCAAGGTGGTGCCCTGATGGACTCAGCCGTTCCCGGAAGCGCGGGGTTCAGCGATTGCGCGGCCCGGAGGAAGCCGAAAGGTTATACTTGCATACGCTAAGGAAGGCGCGACCTGATCTGGCTGCGAAAGTTCAGCGAACCCTGGATGAAGAGGGTCAACCACGGAGAATGGAGTGGCGCCCCAAGCAAAGGAAAGCCGATGATGATACATCGGCTGGCACAAACATGGTGTTCATCCTTCCTTCAGAGTTCAATGCTCCAGGATTAGATGAGGCACCTGTGGCACAACTTGATCTGCGGCCCACGGCCGGTTATCTTTGAGAAGCCACGAGAAAGAAGCTACGAGACATCCGAAGGCCCCTGTACTTGCGAGGTTATATCGATGGGAGGCCTGTCAATAAGATGCTGGTGGACACCGGAGCGGCAGTCAACATTATGCCGTACTCTATGCTACGTCAGTTGGGACGTTCTAGCTCGGATCTAATCAAGACCAACGTGACATTAAGCGATTTCAATGGCCAAGCGTCTGACGCGCAAGGTGTTCTGAACGTGGATCTGACCGTAGGAAGGAAAACCATACCTACGACGTTCTTCATCGTCGATAGCAAGAGCACCTATGCTTTGTTCGCTAGGAAGAGATTGGATCCACGCCAAGCTGTTGCATTCCCTCCACGATGCACCAATGCATAATACAGTGGGATGGAGATGAGGTAGAGGTCGTCCAGGCCGATGACTCAGCCAAAATTTCAACGGCTGGCATGAATGCATGGGAAGCAGCAGGCCAAGAACCCCTCTCAGGTATTAATTTGGACGACTGCGAGCGCATCGACGTGACGAAGGGCAGGGTTAGGCTGGTATTATCCACTGGCCTGACCGAGTAGCAAGAACAAAACCGATGAGAAACGTGGCGAGGCCGATCCTTTGGATCGGCCCCAAGGATCTAGGAAGGAACATTACAAAACCTTTATTGAGCACTTCAATCAATATGGAGGCCGATTTCAGCAATCGGCCAAAATTATCCTCACCACATGTTCTGCTTGTGTTCGACATCGATCCTACCGGAGCCGACGTACAAATTACAGAGCCGATATCTGCCATTCTCTAACAGATTCGGCTCGGGGGGCACCTAAACACGATGAACATGTGAACATGTGCAGAAGAACATGTGTGCAGTGAAATATTGGGGCCGATAGGAAAAAATCGGGCAGTAAATTTTTTTTTTTACATGACATACAGCCGATGCGCAGCCATCGACTCTAGTGCAATTATACAAGGTTTACCGAATCTCCACCAAGTCCAGTTCAGCTGTGGGGCCCTCTGCTTCCTCGCGGGAGTAAAACAATGAGAACTTCCTCAGCTGCCTTGAGCCGATTCGGGTTCCTGAGCCTTCTGGTCAAGGATTTTCAGCCCTTGGTGCTAGTTCAGCAGTGTTGACAGAAAGGTGATCAGCTTTGGAACATCCTCTCTGACATTCTCGCCTCGAGTAAGGCTCGGGGGGCAGCAGGCCTGGTGGATGCTTTGTTCAGGAGCCGATTGGGGGACCATCGGCTGATCTTTTGTTGCAACCTTCTTCACAAAATGATGAGCGTTTGAAGAAGACCATTAGGTTTGGTTGGAAGAATTCAAAGGCTTTCCTGAAGACTCTACATTGTCTACCAGATCTCAAAAATCATCAGTTGAAGAAGTGAAGGGTGAATTTTAAAGAACCGATGCGTGGCTATCGGCTCATTACGCATTGGCTAAGGGGACAAATCGGCAGGATCAGTATGAGAGGAAATCGGCTAAATTAAGCTCAAAGGAAATCGGCAAAATCAAATTGGGAGAAGTTCTTCATTGATAAACAAGATTTCTTACATAAAGAGCTGATTGCTCTCAAAAGGAAGTACTAGGGGATACATTGCCCCATCTACTACTACTGGTCCTATACTAAAGGTCCTATCTACGGGCCGTCGCTGCCCTCGTCGTTGTCGTCGTCGCCGCTGTCGGCGCTACTTCCGGCGGGCTCATCGTCGCTGCTCCTATGGCCGCCGACCGGGCCCTCATTGTCCTCGTCCTCCTCGTCAGCATCGTCGTCGTCGCTGTCGAAGTCGCTGAGGTTCCCCGGCCAGGGGCAGAACCGTTTGGCCGGCGGCTCGTCGGAGGAGGGGTCGTCCTCCTCCTCCTCCTCCTCCTCCTCTTCCTTCTCCTCCTCCTCCTCCTCGGAAGAGGTGAAGTCGCAGGAGAAGCGATCGTCATCGCTCTCCTCCTCCGTTTCCCCGTCGGCGAGGAAGCGGTGGTCGCTTTCCCCGTCGGTCAAGGACTTATCGTCCTCAGACCAGACGGAGAAGTCATGGCTGGACTCCTCCCGGCCTCGATGGCGCGGCGGGTGTTCGCCGCGTGGACCTCCTCCCGGTTCGGCTCCGGCGTCGGCTCGCGGGAAGAGGAGGACTGGGCTGGAAAGATCCGATGGAACGAGAGGAGGAAGAAGACATGGTGGCGCGGAGGGCTTTTGGGAGTGCTAATGCGAAGGGGATGCGAAAATAAGCCGTTCGGAGCGGTTAAATAAAAGGGGATATAGTGGAAATTCAATGCCACGGCAGTTTCCGAGGAAGTGGTGCCTAAAAGAAAAAAAGCTGCCGAGTCACGCGGAGAAGTTGAGAAGGCAAGGCATCATGATGAAGGATACTGCGACGGTTCTGCCACGACATGACCCAACGAAGGAAGAGCAGAGTGATTTTGGAATTATTAATTCCAAAACCAGGGGGGCATGTGTTATCACCAGAATTTGACCGAGTCAGAGGTGGGCCGCGATCAAGATGGATTTGAAGAAGATACATGAAAGAAATACATGAATCGGCCTGTTATGCAAAGTTTGGGCTAGTTTGCCCATGTATACGTAACATAGTAGATTACGTGTCGTTTAGTTAGAGTTGGCCTCGTGCACGGTTGGGATTATTCCCACGTTAGAAAGTCCCTGGACTATAAATATGTATCTAGGGTTTATGAAATAAACAACAACCAACGTTCAACCAACAAATCAATCTCGGCGCATCGCCAACTCCTTCGTCTCGAGGGTTTCTACCGGTAAGCATCATGCTATCTTGCGATCTAGGCAGCACAAGCTTATGCTCGTTGTTCATGCGTTGCTCGTACTGAAGCCTTTTTGATGGCGAGCAACGTAGTTATCTTAGATATGTTAGGGTTAGCATTGTTCTTCGTATCATATGCTGTCGTAGTGCAACCCTTGCATATCTAGCCGCCCTTACACCTATCCTAGGTGTAGGGGCGGCACCCCGCTTGATCATTATTTAGTAGATCCGATCCGTTACGGTTGCTCCTTGTTCTTCAAGGATTAGTTTAATATCTGCAATAGTTAGGCCTTACAAAGGGTTGGAGGATCCAGCGGCACGTAGGGTGTCGTTTGCTAGTCCTAGACAGGATGTTCCGGGGATCAACCTCGTGTTGGTTTTTAGGCCTTGTCTAGGATCGGCTTACGATCACCGTGCGTGGCCGCGAGGCCCAATCGTGAGTAGGATGATCCGATTATGCGGTGAAAACCCTAAATCGTCGTAGATCGCATTAGCTTTATCTTGATCAAGCGGGACCACCATATATTCGTGCACCTCGTACGAATCATGGGTGGATCGGCTCCTTGAGCCGATTCACAGGATAACTCGAGAGCCGATCGAGGCTCGTATTTAATGTTTACGTGTATGCCATGCGAGAAACTAAGCGAGGCATCTCCATCACCTTCCCGACCGGGTATAGGTCAGGTGGCACGCCTTGCATCAGCATCGGACGTGTGTACCAGAGGCTTTGCGGGCCGTCGCTCGGAGGGACCAGGGCCAGCCGCAGCCCTAAGTTGTTCCCGGCTCTACTGTGTTGCCCGTCGCTGCTCGCCGGTGGGTTTTGATCGCAACACAAGTACAATAGTCTGTTTGATTTTTAAAGCCCTATCACTATTCTTTCTTGTAGGATTGTTATACTTCTTTTTTTTTTTGTTCTGCACGAGTGGTTTTGGCTATGTTTTTTTGCCCAATAGTTGTTATGGTTTTCCTAATATGCATGCGAATCTAACTTCCTCAACATAACGAACATTTATGCTGGTTGCTAAGAAAAATTTATACTTTATCTAGGTGTCCCATCTTTCACCAACTAATTCAACGAGTCGGTAAATCTATCACATATTATAGTCTTCTCCAAACTACGTAAGATTTGTTTTTTTAGGTTGACTTGTTATTTATTTGGAGAATTCATGTGTGTTACCAATATCGATCTACAGAGAAAATTATGGACGGGCTAGTCTGTAGGAAAGCCCAATAAAATTTAGTAGTAGATCAAACTTCTAATCGGGCTAAACTTTGGTATTTTGCTCTGAAACTGGACGGGTCATGGCCCGATTTTGCGTCTACATATGTCCGCCTGTGTATGTTACACTATTTGCTAGAATCGTCTAGTAACAGATTCTTTTAACAAGTCTTCTACAGATTCTTTTGTAGAACATTTTGTAAGTGATTTTCTACATCCTATTGGATGACTCTTTGTCCGAGGCAACTTGGTACCCAAGATACTAGAGGACAGTCAGATACCCAACGTTGTGAGAGCAACCTCTTCAAAACCAGATCCGACGGTTGTGGACTACCCACACTCCTCCTTCTCCCATCGCAGCCTATCCACCACGACGCAGGCGCGCACCGTCACTACCGAAAAACCCTAATCCCCTCGCCGCCGCCGCCAGGCCCGCTCGAACCCGCCGCCATGGCCGACGCCGCGGCACCGGCGCCACCGACGGCCGAGCTGGCCGCCGCCTCCATCTCCTCCCCGCCGCCCTCCTCCGACCTCGAGCCGCCGACCACCCGCACCCGCATCCGCGCCATCCTGGACGCCGGCGACTCGCTGGCCGGCCAGAGCGTGGTGGTCGGCGGCTGGGTCAAGACCGGCCGCCAGCAGGGCAAGGGCGACTTCGCCTTCCTCGAGGTCAACGACGGCTCCTGCCAGGGCAACCTCCAGGTCATGGTCGACAAGGAGGTCTACCCGCTCGCCCGCCTCACGCACACCGGCACCTCCGTGCTCGTCGAGGGCCTGCTCCAGAAGCCCCCCGTCGAGGCCAAGCAGCGCATCGAGCTGAAGGTCAAGAAGGTCATCGAGGTCGGGGAGGTCGACGCCGCCGCATACCCGCTGCCCAAGACCAAGCTCAACCTCGAGACCCTCAGGGACTTCGTTCACCTCCGCGCACGCACCAACACGGTATCAATTTTATCAAGCTTGGTTATATATTCTAACGTCCTAATTTTAGTTCAAGTCGTGGTGACAGATGCAGTCGTATTGTGAGGATCTTGGGTGTGATGCTATTATGATGCTATTGTGATTCAAAATCGTAACCGCAAATGAGTATTTTAGAATTCGAATCTAGTTAAATCATTTTTATGCCACATATTTTGCATGGTAATAGAGTAATTGTTTGCCAAATGTTTACCCGATGTATTCTGGGACGGAGGGAGTATCGTAGTAACAGATGATGTAGTGTCTGCTTATTTCTAGTCGCCGTTGCTGTGATTGCAATTGTACAGTTGGGGAATTCATGTTTTGTCTTTTGGCTTCAATCACGCTACTTAATCATCAAATGAATAGTTTCATTGATTTTAGAAATTCTCTAGTGAGAGTTATTGTTAATTGAAGCTACCGAGTTCTCAGCATACTAGCGTTTTATTAGAATCCGAATCTAGTGAAATCATTTTTATGCCACATATTTTGCATGGTAATAATAGAGTAATTGTTTGTCAAATGTTTACGCCATGTATTTTGGGACGGAGCGAGTATCCTAGTTTCAGATGATGTCGTGTGCTTATTTCTAGCCACCCTTGCTGTGATTGCAATTGTACAGTTGTGGAATTTATGTTGTGTCTTTTGGCTTCAATCACGCTACTTAATCATCAAATGAATAGTTTCATTGATTTTAGAAATTCTCTAGTGAGAGTTATTGTTAGTTGAAGCTACCGAGTTCTCAGCATACTAGCGTTTTGTAGGTTTGCTTGCTTGGATGTGGTATGTTATTATAGATGCAAGCGGTTGTGCTTGATGTCACAGTTTTCAAAGTATCTGCATATAGAATTGGTATTACAGGTTTCATTATTTTCTTGTTACTTCCATTGGAATAAACTGTTTTGTGAAAACCTGGTTACTATGATATGGAATTTGCTTATATGCTGGCATTCTTCACTCCAATCCTGTGCAGATAGGCGCGGTTGCTCGGATAAGGCATCAGCTTGCATACGCAACCCACACTTTCTTCGATAAAGAGGATTTCTTGTATATCCATACACCCATAATAACCACCAGCGACTGTGAGGGTGCCGGTGAGATGTTCCAAGTCACCTCCTTGTTCAGCCAGGCTGAAAAGGTTGACAAGGAGCTTAAGGAGAACCCTGCACCATCTGAAGCTGATATTGAGGCTGCTAAGCTTGTTGTCAAGGAAAAAGGAGATGCAGTTGCACAACTTAAAGCAGCAAAAGCTAGCAAGCAAGAGATAACTGCTGCTGTTTCGGAGCTTACAAAGGCAAAAGAGATTGTCTTAAGGCTGGAAGAGAGGTCTAAGTTGAAACCTGGAATTCCCCACAAAGATGATGGGTCCATTGCGTTTGAGAATGACTTCTTCAAGCGTGCAGCCTTTCTGACTGTTTCAGGCCAACTTCAGGTTGAGACTTATGCTTGTGCTCTCAGCAGTGTCTATACCTTTGGACCGACATTCCGGGCAGAGAACTCACATACGTCAAGACATTTGGCAGAATTTTGGATGGTTGAACCAGAAATTGCATATGCAAACTTGCATGTGAGCTTATCCTAAACTAAACTCAGTTTTTCTGGTTTGGCTTGTTTATATAGATTATTACTTGAGACTTTTTTGTTCGAAGTTTTAACGTTGTACTTGTAAAAAAACTGTGACACAGGATGATATGAACTATGCAGAGAGGTACGTAAAATACCTCTGCAAATGGTTACTCGATCATTGCCGTGAAGACATGGAATTCATGGTGAAACATGTGGACAAGACTGCAATTGAGCGCCTGGAGCTTGTTTCTTCTACACCCTTTGAGCGCATCTCATATACAAAGGCTGTGGAGATCTTAGAAGGTACAGGTAAGAAATTTGAGAACAAGGTTGAATGGGGAATTGATTTAGCGTCTGAGCATGAGAGGTATGGAGATTATAACTGATATTGCTACTTTTGTATCAATTATTGTACCTTGTTCAGATAAATAATTCTTTCTTTCAATATGAAGGTATTTGACTGAGGTGATATTTAAGAAGCCAGTTATTGTTTATAACTACCCGAAAGGAATAAAGGCATTTTACATGAGGCTGAATGATGACCAGAAGACGGTGGCTGCAATGGATGTACTTGTTCCCAAGGTAGAGCATCTATTAAATTATGGTACCCAGTGCTCTTTTAGACTGTTTGCAAAGCTATTGTCTTTCAATGATGTTTAGTACAGGTTTCATGTTTTTTTCTTCTCTGCTTCTGTATTTCCGTTAAGCATGACAGTGGGCATTGTACCCAGTAGGTTCTGTTTCTACTGAATTGAATGATTGATCATTCATGCCTTAATTTTTTGTCAGGATTACTTACTTTCTGAATACTATGTTTCCTAGGTTGGTGAATTAATTGGTGGAAGCCAAAGGGAGGAGCGTCTTGATGTTCTTACACAAAGGTGACATCACCCTGCTTTTGACCGAACTATTTTATATCTTATTCATTGCTGCTTCTTTTATGAATTATTACTCCCTCCGTTCCATATTAGTTGTTGCAGTTTTCAATGTATCTATGCACAAAATATGTCTAGATACATCCAAATCAACGGCAACTAATGTGCATGGATACATCCAAATCTGCAACAACTAATATGGAACAGTGAGAGTTCTGTTGAGTGAAGATCTGTTATTTGCACATGCATCGACTACTTGATCATTTACTTCTTACTTTTCTTACACACTATACATTTTGTAGTACTAGCACCCTTTTATTTGAGAGTTGTTGTCTACTTAACTTTCTACTTAAAAGGTGTTAGCTTTTGCTTATGGCAAATATTAACTTTGTGTTGTTAACGTATGATATTTGTTGGATGGTGTCTGATATTAATGAACTCTGTTTTGGATCTACACACTCAACACGAAGATGAACAGTAGTTACATCATTGGAACATGCTCTATGATTTAGGTTTTCTATACACTAACAATCTGAAACCGTTTTACATTCTTTGCTGACATGCACATCCTTTTAGTCTGTGAATTTCTTTTCATTCACCTCTTTCTTGTGCAAATCGATGTTAATGAATTAAAAACTTACATCAGCACCCCCTCGAGTGACGTTGTAGCTGTGAATAGCCCAACATATAGAATAGTACAGTTCATGAACTATTTCTGTGTATGACTGTTGACTGTTGTGCTGACTACCTTAATCTTGTTCTGCAGAATACTCGACGCAGATCTGCCCTTGGAGCCGTATGAGTGGTACCTGGACCTCAGGCGCTTTGGATCTGTGAAGCACAGCGGGTTTGGCCTTGGCTTTGAGAGGATGATCCTTTTCGCCACTGGTCTCGACAACATCAGAGACGTCATCCCATTCCCTAGATATCCCGGTAGGGCTGATCTTTGAAGGGTCAAAGATATCTGCATCAAAATAGAAGAATGTGAATCCCGCCCTTCAAAGCCATCTGAAGGATTACCCTTTTTTTGCTTTTAAAATAGAATATGAAAATATCGTGCTTGATTGGTGATTTTGGACAGTGCCATGCTGCCTTCGGTTTGGCCGGTGCCTGCTCCACGATTATGTCACACTGATTTGGATCTGTCTCTAAGTCTCTTTTACTTCTTTCTTCCTCAACAGTTGATCAGGCTTGTATTTTGCTATTATAGATGTTGAAACTACCGTCCAACTTTATTATCTGTCTACTGTAGTACATCGCTGGAATTTACATCAACCCCTGGAAATTGAAATATGTAGATATGTCTGAAATTCTTTCAAGTTGCTTCATTCCAATTTCCAACCATGTCCTTCGGCCGGGGTTCGTTTGACAACAAACGCACGCGGTGTTTGTCAACTTTTCCAAGCGTCACCTCTCCCCTCAGCGATGGCCACTGCCCCTCTCTACTCCCTGTACTCCCTGCACCGGCCATGGCTCGAGCATCTCTAAGAGAGCCCGTAAACTGGGCAAAACCGAAAAATAACTGCCAATTTACGGGTTCGGTTCAGAAAGTGGCGTAGATCAGTCACCATAAACGAGCCAAAACCGAAAAAAAGTTTTCAGGCCGAGACCGAAAACCCACCTCGACCTGTATTTGTAGGGGCTGAAAGAGC
Organism: Lolium rigidum; assembly: GCF_022539505.1. Classification (NCBI taxonomy): domain Eukaryota; kingdom Viridiplantae; phylum Streptophyta; class Magnoliopsida; order Poales; family Poaceae; genus Lolium; species Lolium rigidum. The sequence goes on from NC_061511.1 coordinate 65,895,025, forward strand.
GAACTGAACGCGAACCCCTACTCGTGGCGCGCTGAAATTTCAGCTCGAGCTAACTGCTTCCGCCGGTACAGTCGCCGGAATCCAACTAAATTCGCCGGAATACAACCAAATTCCGGCGAGCTCGCGACGGCGCGGGGCGGCTCGTGGCGGGGCGAGCTCGCTGCGGCGTGGGGCGGCGCAGGACTAGGCGAGCTCGTGGTGGCTGGCCGGAAAGGGGCTGACCGGGGCGCGGCAGGGGGAGGCCGGATCGAGCTCGCCGGGCGGGTGCGAGGCCGAGGCGGGCGGCGCGGGGCGGCGCCAAGCCGGGCGGGCACGGGCGGCGCGGAGCGCGGGCGGTCGCGGCGCACGGCGGCGCGCGACAGGGATGGGCGCGGGGGCGGCGCACGGCGCGGCCGGGCGTGGGGCGGCGTGCGGCGGGCGGGCGCGGGCGGCGCACAACAGGCGGGGCGCGGGCGGCGGCGCGGCGAGCGGGCGCGGAGCGGGGCGGTGCTCGGTGGGGGGCCGACCGGCGCGCGGCAGTCGGGCGCGGGGCGGGGCGGCGCGACGGGGGGCTGCCGCCTGGTGGCCGGCCGGGAAGAGCGGGGAGAGAGCTCGGGGAAGAAGACATGGGAAAAAGGAAACATAGGAAAAAAAGGAAAAATGTTTGACAGGTGGGTCCTATGGGCATATTTAGGAAATATTCTGTTTTAAGGTTTTCGTTTACGGGGACTGTTCTGCGCCAGCGTTTTTTCGACCCGTAAACGTGAGTTCGGTGAACTGAACTCCAGGTTTTCAGTTCGCGTTTTTACGAGCTCTGCTAGAGATGCTCTTAGCGATGGTCGTCGCCCCTCTATAGCTAGGCAGAGCAGGCTGACGCTCCTTGCCCGCCGGGAAAAAGAAATTTAGGCAGCACGACCACGACTGGCAATTTTCGACACGTGGTGTGACTTGTGAGCAAGAGAAGACCAGAATGCGATGCCATGGATCGGGACAGTATTGATCTACACCCAAAAATTTCAAGGGAGAGCGACGCAAGCAGTGACGCCGCGCCCACACCTCGTCACCACTATTAATGTCGCCGCAACTCCATTAAGCAGCACCAAGAAGGATCTCAACAGCAAGCAAGCAGGGCTAGAGAAACCGGAGAATGGCGCCGGCCGTGAAGGTGTATGGGTGGGCGATGTCGCCGTTCGTGGCGCGCGCCCTGCTTTGCCTGGAGGAGGCCGGAGTCGAGTACGAGCTCGTGGCCATGAACCCCGAGGCCGGCGACCACCTCCGCCCGGACTTCCTCGCCAAGAACCCCTTCGCCCAGGTCCCCGTCCTCGAGGACGGCGACCTCACCCTCTTCGGTATGCACTCCCTCCCACCAATCTTTCCACATCAAATTCCTCCAAGGTAATCTTACAGACTTGCACTACCAACAATCTGACACCGCGCGACATCGCGCACGCAGAGTCGCGCGCGATCGCGAGGCACGTGCTGCGGAAGCACAAGCCGGAGCTGCTGGCGGGCGACGGCTCACCGGAGGCGGCAGCGATGGTGGACGTGTGGCTGGAGGTGGAGGCGCAGCAGCACCACGCCCCGACGGCCGCCATCTTGCTGCAGTGCATCGTCGTCCCGCTCCGCGGCGGCGTGCGGGACCAGGACGTCGTGGACGAGAACGTCGCCAAGCTGAGGAAGGTGCTGGCGGTGTACGAGGCGCGGCTCTCGGCGTCGAGATACCTCGCTGGGGATTCGCTCACCCTCGCAGACCTCAGCCATTTCCCGATGATGCACTACTTCATGGAGACCGAGTACGCGGCGCTGGTGGAGGAGCTCCCGCATGTCAAGGCCTGGTGGGAGGAGCTCAAGGCCAGGCCCGCGGCGAGGAAGGTCACGGAGATCGGAGTTCAGGCCGCCGAACGTTGGGCTCAGGAAAGAGGCAGATCAGTAGTGAACTAGTGACAACAAGACTAGCTGGCCGGCAACGGTCACCGATCGAAGAAGTCTCCGGTTCTGTGTTGGCAGCACCGGCGCGCATCTGCTCCGTGCACCTGTCTATATGACTCAATGTTTTTGGATTTCACTATACGAATTTTTTCAAATTCTAGCTATTACAATTTTTTTTTTGTTTGCTTTTTGGGGTATAGTGAATATCCCAAGACAAAGAATACAACGAGTTGGAAAACTGATTCTGTATATGACTGGGTTGAGCTGACTAGCCCGGCAGGGCTGATATTTAAAGGGTCACGAGAAAGACAAGGCGATGAGGCGGCTCTGAAACCCATCTAACGTTTCATCCTTCTCGCCGGCGGCGATGCTATCGGTCTGCTTCGCCTTCGGTGGTCTTGGGGTCTTGGAGGTGTGGCGGACCGCGGCCTCTCGCTGATGGAAAAGTTTTAGTTTTTTTTGTCTAGTTTGTTTTCAGTTTCTTCTTGGGATAGTGACATAGGCATCCCCAATGGGCCTGCCGAAGATGGTACCACTAGTAGGAAAAGTCTCATCAGTGGCGCACCAAAAATGGATTCTGTGGCGCATGGGAGGTGCGCCACAGAAACTTCGCCACAAAAATAAGGTTTCTGTGGCGCACCTGCCCATGCGCCACAGAATTAAGGTTTCTGTGGCGCACGTGTTTTTAGGTGCGCCACAGAAAAGCGTGCGCCATAGAATTGGTTTTCAGTGCGCCACAGAATTTGCTTGTATTATACACGATTTTATGCTGCATGCTATACACATGCAGTTTATAGACAGCAATATACAGATATACAGGTTATATACAACAACATTCAGATATAATATAAATATCATGTACATTGCACAGATATAACATAGACATCATCATCACATTACTTAGAGCCCGATCGAGATACATATATAGTGGCAAGTGTCAAATGTTTTGCATACAACTCTTAATTCATACAAAATTCACAATTTCGAGATACAAAGTAGTCTTCATCCGGTTCCTCCTTTGCTCCCTCATCTCTACCCACCAGGCTCGCTTGCATCGGGGTCCTTCATCCAGTTTCTACTATGATGAAAATGGAAGAAAGTGAGACCAACAAGTCCGATGCACAAGAGAAATGGAATAAATGCCTCATACATTGTTGGTCAACACAAATATTAACATTCAGGGACGGTGTAAGTGAGACCAAGTCCGATGCACAAGAGATTGATATTTGTGCTATCTTACCAGGCTCACTTACGCCGCCCCCGAGTGTACGGTGATCAAACATTTTAATCATCGGCATTTTGAAAATCTCAAAGCAAATGGAATGACAAAATGAAATAAGTGCCTCATACATTGTTGGTCAACACAAATACTATGGTCAGAAACCATAGTTGCAGTATACACCGCAGTATACTTTGCAGAAGGGCCCCCTTTCCCCAGCCGCCGTTCCGTGAACGGGTGCTTGACGACACAACGACGCCGATCTGCCTCTCCGGCGCAGAACCACGTCGGTCCCTCGCCGTCCGAGTGAACGAGTCCTTGATGCAAAGACCGTGCCGGCCTGCCCGAGCATTATGCCGGGCCGTGTTGCCGCGCTTCAGGCCGTGTGTCCCGCGCCCTGCACTGTTTGCCTTCTTGCCCGGTGAACCAATAGACTGATCGTTGGAATAAAGAAACAGATGACGGCCGGTCGCAAGATTAAATTGCGATCGGCCGTTATCGGCTTCCTTATTCCAACGATTAGTCTATTCGTTCACCGGGCAAAAAGGCGAAGAGTGCAGGGCGCTCGAGACACGGCTCCGAAGCATGACAACAGGGGTCGGCATGATGCTAGGGAGGCTGACACCGTCTTTGCATTAAGGACTCGTTCACGTACTGGACGACGAGAGAAGAAAAGTGGTGATGCACCGGAGAGGCAGGTCGGCGTTGTTGTCTCGTCAAAGACTCGTTCACGGAACGGCGGCCGGGGAAAGGGGGGCCCGTCTACAAAGTATATTGCGGCGTATATGTGACGAAACATTCTAATCATCGGCACTAAAATGGAAGAAAGAGCCAAGTGGTATCTCAACTAGATATCATATGCCTCATACTTTGTTGGTCGAAAGAAATATTAACATTCCGGGATGGGGTCAGTGAGGCCAGGTAGAATGCACAAGAGATTGATATTTGTGCCATCGCACCGGGCTCACCGGCCCCACCCCGCAGTGTACAAGTGACCAAACAATTTAATCATCGGCACTAAAATGGAAGAAAGGCCAATGCAATTAAGAAGTAGCTAGTATGAACTAAATGGAATGCCTCATACTTTGTTGGTCGAAACAAATATTAACATCCAGGGATGGAGTAAGTGAGGCCGGGTAGGATGCACAAAATATTGATATTTGTGCCATCACACCAGGCTCACTTGCTCCACCCCCGAGTGTACGAGTGATCGACCAACCATCTAATCATCGGCAAGTACAAAAACACCAACAAACCAGCAACCATGGTGACATAAGTCAAGATGCTCAAACACAAATAGCATGCATGGAGCAGATGCTCCAAAGGGATTATTCGTCACTTGGTATATAGACCAAGTGATGCTGGCAAAAGAGAGGCCAATCAAGAACCGATAAATCCGATAAGCGATAGATATGCCTAAACAAGCAACAACACATAGCATATCCCAGCTAACCGGATGAGACAAGTCTTGGTAGCCAACTCGAATCACCTAGCACCACCTAGCCTTTTAAAACCATCAGAAATAGTCCTTTTTTCTTCAAAGGATACCACAGTGGCATTCATTTACATGATCCCCTACTGTGGATATCTCTATTTTCATCAAAGCCAACAAGAAAAGGATACCACAGTGGCATTCATTTACATGATTCCCTCATGTGAATATCTCTATTTTAGTATACCATCATAAGCATTCCATTTAAATCACACATTTTAGTATTTGTTCTTATCCAAGTTTTTGCCTCAGCCTTTGCATCATTGGCTGAGCCAAGACATCAAGCATCTGGCCAGGGAGCATTCTTTCTTTTTAGGGAACTATATGAACTATATGCACATGATCCGAGTAAGCATCCCCACTAATCGGAGCATTATAAGCATAGTAGCATACCATAAGCTCACAAGAATCCATCAAGTAAATCTTCACAAGGATACCACGAGTAGCATAGTAGCATACCATAAGCTCACAAGAATCCATCATTTTCTTCACAAGGATACCACAGTAGCATACCATAGTAGCATTTCATGCATTTAAATGAACCAGTAGCATCAAAACCAACCAAATGTCCAACTAGCAAGCAATACCAAGTGAGCAAGTCTTCATTACCTTGTACAGGTTCGGACATGGATTTATTTCCAACAAAGGATGGAAATCAAATTAACATCATTGAATTAAATTGAATCATTACCATCACATGGTTCATCAATAACAAGTGGCAGTAAACCTCCACAAACAACGAGTACATATGATCCAGTAAGCCACACGAGGCATAGCAAGTGATATAAGTTGACAATAACCAACACCAATATGTAGTAGCAGCATAGAAGTGTCACTGATATAGAACACTCCAATAAGCATCACTAGCTCACCAGTTAATGGTAAGCAAGTACAGAGAGGCATAGACAATTTCTATTGCTTAAGACAAGCAGTAACAAGGATTAGCAGCATAACAATATACTAACCACTAGCAATCTAGGCTCCAAATGGAACCTTTGGAGCAGATATATATAGAGCCAATATAGCATGTCACTCCAAATGAAACTATCCATATGCGAGCAACAAAGTAATTTATTCGGATACCGCACATGAGCGAGCATCATCGAATCAAAGAAACTAGCGAGCAATGCATCCAGAGCAACAACATCAATGCATCCAGAGCAACAACAATGCATCCGAGAGCAGCAGCGAAGCACAACCTAGAAGCACGAGCATTTCGTCGAGCACTTTGTGCTCGCGCGGGAGAGGAAGAGGGAGGGGAGGGGAGAGAGTTCACCGACGACAGGGGTGGAGGAGGAGGTTGACGACGACGGCAGCGGTGGAGGAGGAGGACGCGGCGGCTCCTCCACCTTCACGCGATGGCGGCCCCTCCTCGCCGTAGCGGCAGCTTGTGCTGCAGGTGGCGGGGATGGGAGGACCGTGGCGGCATGCGGCCCTCGCGGAGGAAGGCGGCGGCGACGGCGATGGTGACGACCATGGTGGCGCGCGACGGATCGGAGGAGAGGGGAGAGGGGAGAGGGGAGGGGAGAGGGGAGAGGTGAACAGGCGGGGGAGGGCACGGGAGAGATGATATAAGTTACCTTAATTCTGTGGCGCACCCGAGCAAGTGCGCCACATAATCAACTACTTCTGTGGCGCACCGAAGCACGTGCGCCACAGAAAGAGTTATTTCTGTGGCGCAGCACGCCATGTGCGCCACGAAATACCTACACTAATAATTGGTGGTGGCAGGATGTGGGCCCCATACAATTTCTGTGGCGCAATGTTCAGCAGTGCGCCACAAAATTAAGCTATTTCTGTGGCGCACCTAGCATGGTGCACCACAAAATAACATTCTGTGGCGCATTTTCAGTGGTGCGCCACAGAACTAAGCTCTGCCTATAAGGGTTTTCCTACTAGTGTACCTGGGGTTTACTGAAGGCCCACGACTCGAGAATATAAAGATTTGGAAGCCCAAGATTGTTATTAAGGAAAGCTAGATTTGTATTAGGAAACACATACTTGTAAACTTACGTGATGGGTTGGAAACCCTCCCGGACTCTGTAACCTGTGTATTACGAATCCCTCGACTCCACCTCCTATATAAGGGGGAGTCGAGGGACAAAGATGGCAATCGATTCATTGTCTCACGCAACCCTAGTTTTTACATCGTCGAGTACTTTTCGGCTGAAACCTTCGAGATCTACTTGCCCTCTACTTCCAACTAAAACCCTAGTCTACAACCTGTAGGCATTGATAAGTTAATCCCTTGTCAATTGGCGCCGTCTGTGGGGATTAGAGGTGTCAAGGATCTGATCTCGATGGCACATTCAAGATCGTCGACTTCGTCAACTGCAAGCAACGCGATGGACAGAGGTAAACAGATGAAACTGGTCTAGTTGATTTTGTACCTCACCCGCCCTCCCGTTTGGATGCATATGCGTATCTGGAGGAGCCCATGGAGATGACGTTCGGAAGGTTCCACTTCCGCGTCGAGAAAGAAGGAGCGTATCGTCTCGAAATTCCGATCTCGTCGGGATTATCAGCGGTCGATCCCGATTTTTCGAGTTCAGCATCGTCAATCGAGTCAGGAGATGAGGAAACCTCGTCGCCACGCTTCATCAGCACCAGGGCAAGTGAAAAACTCGCCAAGATATTCAGCGACATGTCTTTCGAGTCATCTGCGGACTCCAATATAAGCGATGACTCAAGCAACATAGATAGCTTCAACTTCATTGACAGATCCAATGTTGTTGGGAAGGTCTTCACCACTCTCTATGATGGTGTCACCAAACCTGACAAAGTCCAGAATCCAAAATATCATCAGATCTATGCCATTGGAGAACCAAGTCGCCCACAAGAGGGGACATCAGAGAACTTCGACGATGCGGGAAATCCGTATGTCGATCCTGCAGATCTCACGCGAGGTTTGGGAACAAAATATATCGAACAGGGAGCAAGAGATATGGTGCGATTTCCGCAGGAAGTATGGGATCGAGTCGCAAGAGCGATTGATGGTACAGAGCCGATGACCGTAACGGCGACACCTGAGGAGTTACTAGCGTATCAATATAGGCTTGCACGTATCAGGCGGGAGCTCGAGAAACAAAAAATCGAGTTGGACAGGAGGTAGGAAGCGGCTTCCGCGTCAAGCAGGAGAAGGACGGATTTAAGTCGACAATCTGGCACTTCGGGAGATAATCACAGAGCAGCTCGAAATAGAGCAAGATCGCGGCTGCAGGATATGCCTGAGGCAGATAGGGAGAATTTGGTTCAAAACCTCGACATGTCCTTTATGTCGATAGACACGAGGGGAAACATTATCCCTAAGACACCAGAAGCTGGGTACATGGCGACGCAGGCTTTCATCCTCGCATCCAAGCCACCTCCCGGAGATCCAAGAGAAGCATTGTACAATATGGCCATGGCAGGAGATGGAGTCATGGGGACGGTGTTTTTAAATTCGCCTCCCGAAGGATCAGCAAGACAAAATAGTCCACGACCTACTGCAGCAGCACCAGGTCCCGAGAGAACAAGCGGAGCAAGAGACACAGCAACACAAGCACGAGTAGATAGAGCACGACAAAATAGAAGGGAACGTCGTCATTCCCCAGAAATAGATGAAGAGGATATGTGTGGGCTACCATGCTTCACACAGAGGGTTCGGAAAACTCGAGTTCCTTCAGGGTTTAAGTTACCCGATAATTTCAAAAAATTCGATGGCCTGCAAGATCCCGAGGATTGGCTAATTGATTATCTCGAGACAGTGAAGTTGATAGGCGGAACCAGAGCAACAGCTATGCAGAGTATTCAGGTACACCTGAGCGGAGCCGCAAGATCTTGGATAAAGAAGCTTCCTCCAGGTTCTATCGACAGCTGGGCTAGTTTTGAGGATGTGTTTGTCAAGAATTTCCGATCTACCTGCAAAAAGCCTGCATCGCTAGAAGAGTTGAGATCATGTCGACAAAAGCATGATGAATCAATGAGAAAGTACATCCAGAGGTGGAACATCATTAAAAACTCGGCAGAGAACATATCTGACGAGAGAGGAATAGATGCGTTCGTGACAGGAATTCGGCGAGGAGATTTTGTCGAAGACTTGGGGAGAACCAACCCAAGGACAGTGTCGGCATTGATGGAGATAGCAAACAGATGGGCAGATGGAGAAGATGCTGTCCACAATAAGCAACACAGGTCACCAGAGGAGGACCGTAGTTGAAATTTTCAAAATAGACGACGATTTCCACGGCAATTCTCGAGTTATGACGCTCCTGGCCAAATATCGGCTGGTTTTCGGGGAAGCACTGGAGGAAACAATAGAGATGAATATCAAAGGAGTAACGAGCGGCAAGGCGACAATAGAGATGACTCTCGGAATGACAGGCAAAATAGTGGACCAAGGTTTCAGAGAACTTTTGTATCTCCCGAGGATATGATGAACGGGCCATGTCAGATGCATTTCTATGTCGACAATAATGGGAAGAGGCAGTCGGGACATTTACAGAAGGACTGTCGAAATTTTCAAGCAATGTTGAGGTTTGCAGGGCAAGCCAATGCTCAAGCAACAAATAGAAACCCCCAGGGGCCCAGGAGTGAGATCCATCTGCCACCTCCTCCCGCAATTACGGACGAAAATCGGCACCAGCTGAGAATAGCGGCAGCACCACACCCACCTCCGTATATTGACCCCAATTCCAACGGTGCGGTGTCGATGATTCAGAAAGCTAGGCCGTCTAACATGGCTCAGAAAGTAATCTCGCGTCAAGTGTTCATGGCAGAGAAGATGCCTCTATCAACGATCGAGTACCTAAATTGTCGGGACAGGACATTGGCTTCACAATAGCGGATCACCCGCAGCAAGTTCCTCGACCAGGGCAGTCATCACTTATCTTACCAGCAGTAATCGTAGGATTCGACGTCTCTCGAGTATTCATAGATGGAGGCAGCAGTCTAAATCTCATGTACGCAGATACACTAAGGAAGATGAACGTATCTCTAGCAAATCTGAAACCAACTGATACACGTTTTCATGGTATCACGCCAGAGAAGCCAAGCTATCCGTTGGGGAAGATCAATCTTGACGTTCAGTTTGGAACCCGAGAAAATTACAGGATAGAAAGGCTGGAGTTTGAAGTCGTGGATTTCCCGTCGCAATATCACGCCCTGTTAGGATGACCAGCATATGCCAGGTTTATGATGATACCACACTACACGTACCTGTTATAGAGGCTACCTGGACCTAAGGGACCAATCACAGTCAAGGGAAGTTTCGCGTTAGCTGGTAAATGCGACAAAGATTTTCATCGACTGTCAGAAACTTTTGGGATGCAAGCAGAATACATAGCGTCAAGGCTCACAACTGATTATGATGTGTTGCCAGATGTAGGGAGGCCTCTCAGGGAGCCAACCTTTAACACTACCAAAGATTCCAAGGAGGTGCAGATTCACCCGACAGATCCAAACAAAACGACGTCCATTGCAACAGACATGGACCTCGCATAGGAAAGCGCGCTCGTCGAGTTCCTCCGTGAGCACTGGAAAATCTTCGCATGGTGTCCAGCTGACATGCCAGGAGTACCCAGGGAACTTGCCGAGCACCATCTAAACTTGGATCCAATAGCGAGACCAATTAAACAACCTTTGCGGCGTTTTTCGGAACCAAACCGCAAAGCTATGCTGTCAGAGATTGATCGACTCAGAGAAGCTGGTTTTATCAAAGAACTACATACAGAGGCCACGTGGGTAGCTAATCCAGTGTTGGTCCCAAAGAAAAACACGAAAGTCCTTCGCATGTGTGTCGACTTTACGTGTCTCAATAAACATTGTCCAAAGGATCACTTTCCCCTCCCAAGGATCGATCAAATTATTGACTCCACGGCAGGATGTGAACGTCTTTCCTTCCTGGACGCATACTCTGGTTATAACCAGATCATATTAAAAGAAGAAGATGAACTAAATACAGCGTTCATAACACCTTATGGCGTGTTTTGCTACAGAACAATGCCTTTTGGTTTGAAAAACGTGGGAGCAACATATCAGCGGATGATGCAGAAGTGCTTGGCAACACAGATTGGAAAAAACGTACAAGTGTACATTGATGATGTCGTCATAACATCAAAAAAGGGGACAACTTTGATCGAGGATCTAAAGGAAACTTTTGACAACATTGACAAGTTCTGCCTCAAACTGAACCCGACGAAGTGTTCTTTTGGCGTCCCTGCAGGAGAACTTCTCGGTTTCCTAGTCTCAGCAAGAGGGATTGAAGCCAGTCCAGAGAAAATTCAAGCTATCGTAACAATGAGGAAGCCAACAAAGTTGAAAGAAATGCAACAGTTGACTGGACGAGTCGCAACTTTAAGCAGATTCGTCGCCAGACTAGGAGAAAAGGCGTTACCGTTCTATGCTTTAATCAAGCAAGGAGAAAAATTCCATTAGAACGAAGAGGCCGATAGAGCTTTCGAGGATCTCAAACGCACAATTTCGACACCACCAATCTTGGTGGCATCGAAGGAGAAGGAACCCCTCTTGTTATACATTGCAGCCACGCCTCAGGTGGTCAGCACAACACTTGTAGTCGAAAGAGAGGAAGAAAGAAAACTCCATGGAGTACAGAGGCCAGTATACTTCATTAGCGAAGTTTTATCTCCCTCAAAACAACGGTATCCGCAGTACCAAAAGCTAGCATATGAAGTGTTTACAACCGCAAGAAAATTGCGGCACTATTTTTCGGCACACCCGATAATAGTGGTCAATGAGGCGCCTTTATCCAATATATTAAACAATCCAGAAGCTACGGGTCGTGTCTCCCTTTGGAGAATAGAACTTTCCCCTCGGGACATCACGTATGAAAAAAGAAAAGCAATAAAGTCGCAAATTCTACCAGACTTCATCGCAGAGTGGATGGAGTTACAAAATACGGGACCTCCGGATTTATCAAGAACCTGGACTATGAATTTTGACGGGTCCAAGAGATTAGAGGGAGCTAGAGCAGGCGTGATACTAATATCACCTGAAGGAGAAAAATTAAAGTATGTCTTACAGATGATGTTTCCAAACGTATCTAATAATGAGGTAGAATACGAAGCTCTCATACACGGGATGAAGATGGCAAAGGCTTGTGGCGCAACTCGATTAAAAATCTTCGGCGACTTACAGTTGGTGGCTCAGCAAGTCATGAATCAATGTGATGCAGTCAATGATAGTATGATAGCATATAAGAAAGTTTACAATGAGCTAGAGAAGCTGTTCGATGTATGCGAGGTAAATCACATCAGCAGACTGAGCAACGATGAAGTCGATGTTCTTGCAAACATTGGGTCGCAGTGCCTCGCGATTCCACCAGGCGTATTCTGGGAAGAGATAGCTGAGAGATCTACAAAGCCGAAGAAAGCAAAGAAGAAGGAGAAGGATGAGAAACCCTCGGGGGCTATAAAAGCGGCATTGGAAGAAGAAGAGGAGGAACAGGACCTAATAATGATGGTACAAATTCCATGGATGCAAGTATACATATCATACATCCTAAGGAAACAAATAACCGACGATCCAGTTGAAGCAAGGTGAGTTATTAGGCGTTCTAAAGCCTTTACTGTGGTCAAAGGGGAATTATACAAGCGAAGTATTTCAGGAGTGTTACAAAGGTGCGTCACACCCGAAGAAGGAAGGATAATTCTGAAAGATGTACACGAAGGAATATGCGGTCATCATGCAAGTAGTCGAGCTATAGCAGCCAAGGTTTTCAGAGCAGGATTTTATTGGTTGACAGCAATCGAGGATGCGAAAGAAATAGTTCGTACTTGCGACGCATGCCAGAGGTTTGCCGCTAAACCTCAGTCTCCGGCTGTCTTGCCCCTTTGCTCAGTGGGGTCTCGATATGGTGGGAAAATTACACAAGGCTTTACCAGGAGGATACGAGTATATGCTCGTCGCTGTCGACAAATTCACCAAGTGGATAGAGGCAAAGCCGATAAATTCACCAGACGGAGCGTCGGCAATCAAGTTCGTGAAAAGTATCGTTTTTCGGTTTGGAGTACCTCATAGCATCGTCACAGACAATGGTAGTAACTTCACATCCAAGGAGTTCAAGGCATATTGTGTAGAGGTAGGTATCAAACTACACTTTGCATCAGTTGCGCACCCGCAAACCAATGGTCAAATCGAGAAAGCCAATGGAATTATCTGCAATGGTATCAAGAAGCGTTTGCTAGCACCATTGGAAAAAGCTCGACATACCTGGCCTGAAGAGTTGCCCAGTGTGTTATGGAGTATTCGAACAACACCAAATACGGCGACACAGGAAACCCCGTATTTCTGGTCTATGGAGCTGAAGCAGTATTGCCGATAGAAATAGAGCATGATTCTCCAAGAGTTACAGAATACGACGAAGAGGCCTCAAGAAAAGCATTGGAGGATGATGTCGATGCACTAGATGAAGCTCGAGACGAAGTGTTATCACGAGTCACTAAGTACCAGCAAGACCTGAAAAACTACCACAGTCGACGTTTGCGCCCGAGATCCTTTCAGGTCGGTGACTTAGTCCTTCGGCTCACTCAAAAAAGTCATGAAAAACTCGAGTCGCCATGGCTTGGCCCTTACATCATCACAGAAGTAATCGAAGGAGGAGCATACAGGATAAAGGACAAGAAGACAGGGGTTGCTGAGCCAAATCCCTGGAACGTGGCGCAACTCAGGCGGTTCTACGCTTAGAGTCGAAATATAGTCCTCTTCTGTAAAAATACAATGTACTGAAACGCCCGCGAGCTTTCATACGCACTCTTTTCCTTTTCAGGGCACCGAGTGGGGCTGGAAAGGTTTTTAATGAGACGGGCTCGCGGTGCTGCAATATAGTAAAGATAGTGGAGACTTACATCTTTTTCTTCGACAGGCTCGGGGGCTTGCACTCAGAAATTACAATATAGATATACATCGTCGAAAAGTGCAACTCACAAAAAATATATATCGCCTTGGTGCAAAGCACCTCGCAAATCAATGAAGATACAAAATAGTGATCAACAAAACGCTCGGGGGCTCATACCCGCAAATACAGTATACTCAATAAAAAATATTTGCCTTGGTTCAACCTCGCAAACACAATAAAGAAAATCGCCACCGAAACACTCGGGGGCTAGGCAAAAATATATGTATCTTTGTCTTACAACATATATACAGCAAGTTCCAATCGTGACTTTCGACAAAGAAGTTATCTACCAAAGAAATAAATCTAGTTATGTCTTAATATATCGTCAATGGTGACTTTGCCTTCTTCGGTAGAGGCACCCAGAAAATCGGCATAGTGGCCGTCCGCAAAAAAGTCGGCATCCATTCGAAGAAGATCACCAATTATTTCTTCAGCCACTTGTGTGACTACCGCATCAATTCTATCGACACCCATTTTTCGTCGCCTCAGCTTGGTATGAACTTTTTCAACCACCTTGGTCATGTCAAGTTTTGAGTGGCAGATCTGGAGCATGATGAGGGCAACCCTGGCACCAGCTACTAGTTGAGCTCTTACAAAAGCATGGATTTTGTGCGAGTCCTTAAACTTGTCCATCAGCTCCGGAAGGGTCCTAGGCTGAATATTACGAGGAAACATGGAGTTGTAAATCATGGACAACGTCTTGGTGCAGAAGTCGAGGAATTCACGAACTTGGCATGAGCGGTCTTGAAATCTGACGATTTGTCGGGTGCGTTCAGGGGTAGCCCAAAAAAGAATGCCATGGTCAAGTGCCAAGTTAATAAGATAATTTGATTTGGTGTCAACTCGTTGATCTTCGGCATCAGCGTCTAAAAAGGGACCTATTTAGGCGGCAGTATACCAGTTAAAGGCAGGAAACAGGCAAAGAAAAAGAGGAAGGTTAAGTGTGAGGAAACATACCCGCCATCTCCAGGCTTGATTCAGTCATCAACTCAAACATGCAGTTTTCTCGGGAAGCAGCCTGCGTAGCTTCAGCAACTGCAGCTTCTTTTGCAGCTATAGCTTCCTGAGCTTGATGTAGCGCAACTTTTTCCCTCTCAGATGATTTTCGAGACTGTTCCATTATCACGAGAGCCTGTTTTTTCATCGACTGCAGCTGTTGATGGAGTTCGTTCAAATCCTCATTCTGTGCAGCACTCGAAGAACCTCCCAAAATTCATCAGTGAAGGATTTTTTTCGAGTAAGACGCAGCAGGCAAAGTAGTCGAAGAAGGCACCACGGTATAGTTGTCAAAAGTCAACTGGAAAGAAAAAATTGATATCAATAAATCGGCAACATAGCTTTTCATTAATAAGGATAGGTATTTACAAGGCTATTACAAAAGGTTCCTATTGAACCAGTGGGGTAGTTGTCGCTAAAGCTACTTTGACGACAACATCAAAAGAGAAGTAAAATAAGAGACAAGGTGGTCTACTTGACCCCCGGCTTCGATGAACTAGGAGCTGGGGTTGGATTGAATCCAAGGAAGGCAAGGATCTTCTTCGAGTTTGGTTTGGCAGCCCTAATTAAAGACTGCCACTTTTTCGTCTCCATCTCCTTTGCATCGCCAACTTTAGCCCAGTCGACATCTTGTTGGCTGTCAGCAACCAAGGCTATGGTGCCTTCAACACCAATCTTCAGGCCCTCCTGTCGAAGACTGGGTCCAAGATTCTCTTTGGATTTGAAGCACTTTGCGAGAGCAGTAAAAGTCTCGGGTTCTTCTTTCTTCACGAAGTAGAAGGGAAAAAGCCGAGATAGAACTATTCTAGCATCGGTAAGGCCTTGGCGTGCTTCATCTCCATGAATCTCAAGAAGGGAGAGCGCGTCAAGAAGGCGATCACCTTCAGGATTCTCTAGATCATAATCTTGCTGTGTTCTCCCTAATAAGGCAAAAATATAGTTCGTCAGAAAACAAGCAAGGAAGAATGTGCTGACCCGAAAAAATAGCAAAGATTTGAGTACTTACTGACAAAACGTCGACTCTGCGACTCCAAGCGAGCGACGATGTCCTCTTCACGAGCAGATTGCTGCGCGATGTTTTCGCTTAAAGAAGTTTCCGCGTCTTGAAGTCTTTTTCGGAGATCTTCGACAGTGGCAGCATCTGCTTTAGCTTTCTTGCGAGCCTTTTCGCTTTGCTCTAATTCAAGAGCTAGAGCGTCAGCACGCCTATTGGCTTCTGCAAGATTGGCTGGCAAAACATTCGACAGTAATTAATATCATGACAAAAGAATCATGGGGAGGTCATCTGCCAGAAGAAGCAGCAAAAATAGTACCTTCAAGCTTTTTCGCATGGTCACGGTACCCGATGAATTGGGTACCGAGACGGACAAACTCCTTCATCAAAGGCTGTAGAGAAAAAATAGAGAAAGAAAAATCAATATAGTAAGTGAAAAATTCGACAGCAACAAGCAAAGGAGAAGCTAAAATAAAGGGGAGTCGATAGCGTTGAAATGTTCGGAACGTAAAAAAAGAGAGAAGTGAAGAACTTACATCATCCATTGAAGGAGTTGTGGAACTACCAATTGGCAAGGTAGGATCTTTGGCCGGTTCGACCCTAGCCCTCTTTGGTGAAGGGGCACGGGGGCTTGCAACTGGAGTTGGATGCTCAATGTCCTGCTGAGGAGGCGAAGTTTCATCTCCATCAGGCTGAGCTTCGGAGACAACTAAAGTACGCGGCATACTCGTTCGAGCAGTCGCGTCGATAGAAAGATTTTTATCCTCGTCACCACTACAATAAAAATGCGACAAAGTAAGAGACAACATAGACAAAATATCGAGAGCAAGCAACAAAGAGCAGCAAGAACTTACGAGCTGACAAGGGCATCCTCGTAAGGGTTGAAAGTTGTCCTTTCCTCAGTAGGAACAACTTCTTCGGCAGGAGGTGCGCCGGATTTGGAGGTACCAGAATCGGCAACTTCATCCCTTTTTCTCTTGTTCCTTGGAGAAACAGCAGAAGGAATGGAGTGTGTCGACGCGGTAGCCTCGGATTCAACTTCTTTTTCAGAAGAAGCCACGGATTTTGGAGAACCCGCGACTTCACTCTCAGGGCGAGAAGTACCCTGGTTGTCGTCAGTGACAACAGCCTGTTCTTCGACTTCTCCATCTTCAGGAAGAGGAGGAAGAGAAGCTAGAACTGGATGATTCTACAAATAGAAGGAATATTGACAAAAAGTTACGCAGGGGATGACATCAAAATAGTAGTCGACAAATAATAAAACATTCAGGAAGACAAAATACTAGTCGAAGAAAATACCTTAGGGAGAGGGTTGGTGCCACTATATGGCTCCACGCGGCAAGAAGATGGAATAGGATCTTTCTTGCTGAGCGATGAAATTCTTCGGATAAGTTTCTCCAAGTCCTTTACAGAAAAGTCCTTGGAGAGCCTGTCGGCATCTTTTTCGCCAGCATACATCCAAAGGGGATTTTTTCGAGCCTGAAGAGGCTGCGCCCTAATCCTAAGGAAATAAGTTGTGATTTGAATACCCGACAGTTCCTTGCCGCGGGTATTCTGAAGCTCGTGGATACGAGACATCAGCGGCTCTGTCGCCTTTTTCTCCTCTTCGGTGGCTTCCGCGTCCCAGGATCGGCTGCGAAGAATCTTGGCGCTTCCATCGAAGGGAGCTATGTTGTACTCCACTGAGTTGGAGCTTTCTTCATGCACATAGAGCCATCTTTTGCGCCACCCCTGGACGGAGTCGGGGAATTTGACGTCGAAATACTTGACATCAGGGCGAACGCAAATGACAACGCCGCCTATGTTGTAAGCGACGTTGGGGGAGCCATTGCGGCGGAGGCAGAAGATGCGCTTCCACAGAGCCCAATTAGGATGGACTCTGAGGAAGCATTCACAGAGGGTAATGAAAATCGAGACGTGGAGGATGGAGTTGGGAGTCAGCTGGTGCAGCTGCAGCCCGTAAACAAAGAGGGGACCGCGGAGAAACTCGTGAATAGGGGGAGAGAGGCCGCGAATGAGGTGGTCAACGAAACTGACCCGATACTCGATTGGAGGCGATGGATAGCTTTCCTCGCTGGGGAAGCACATCGCGTCCTTCTTTTTCATGAGCCCGAGCTTCTTCATCAAGTTCAGGTCTTGGTTGGAGATCTTGGATCTCTCCCACTCCACATCTTCCGCCGCCATCTTCGATTCAGGAGTGCTGTGGCGAGTGAGTCGTGCGCGCGGTGGCATCAACAATGGCGAAGGCGAAAAGTGCGAGTGTGGCTGAGCTCAGGAGGTGTTCGGCGCAATGGGGATTTTTTGCAGAAGGAGAGCAGAGGTGCGGCGCAGGCGAAAATATGAACGGAGGAAGAAGAAGACCTTATATAGAGAATCGGCGAAGCGACGCACCGTTGGATGGAGTAATTTTGCAGTGGATGCTGCACACGTGGCTAAGGGGTAAGAAAGTATTTTGACTATGAGGGAACGGAACATGCGCTACAGTGCGTGCACCAGGAAAAGCGGAGGACGTGTGTCCCCCACTTGCACGACGTGTCAACAGGTCGCATGTTTTGGGCCCGCAAGTCAGTGAACGGACAGCTCTCGCGTCTTCCCGATACAGTGGTCGTGGCTATCGTCAGTAATGATGTCACCTTGACTAAAAGGAAAATCTCGGCTATGAAGACTAACGAAATTGGCGGCAGGGAAAAATTGTCGATTATTTCGAGAGCCTTTGATCAAATACAAGTTTTTGCCCAAATGCTCGGGGGCTACTTTAGAAAAAAAAGTGGAGCTCAAGTATGACAAAATAGAAATGGCGAGAGCCTATGATCAAACGCAAGCATTTGTTCATAGCCTCGGGGGCTACTCCCATCGGGAGCGCTGGTCGCGCACCCGATACATATGAAAAGCTCGAGAAAGAATGACAATATAGCGGCATAAGGCGTTGAGCCTACAACCAAGCACAAGTTCTTGGCTGTAGCCTCGGGGGCTACTCCCATCGGGAACGCTGTTCGCGTGCCCGATGAAATTATAAAAAATATATATGATGAGTATATTTCGAGTTATGCAAATAGCTCGAAACATACTCCCATCGGGAGGACAATATAAGTCATCCGTTGACTCAATAAAATGTGCTATTCCAACAGCCGAAAAAGCACTCGACAATATATTCTCAGAGCGCCAAAGTCGCGAATAATCTCTGAATGCCGCAAAACTCGCGAAGGTAAGACCCCGGATCCGTTCCGAGTGGCGTGGCGCCGTCTCCGACGTCGGTTTGCTACTTTTTTCCGTATCAACAGATACGAAGAAAAATCCTAACGGACGCGTTAGGTACCCGATAAAACATGACTGGGACTCGACAGAATGGTAAGACCTTAAGCGGCACCTGTCGAAGTTTACACCAGTATCCCGAGATCATGTCCAGGGACGTGATCTTGAAGTAGGTTTTTGCGGATTGCCACTAGAGCAGTTAACTAGTACTTGTTCCGTCAGATGAACTAGCCCCAACTACCATTATCCCTGTACAATATAGAATTGCATATCCAATGTGATAAATTTGATAGAGTTATTGAATGACTAAAGTTGGAGATTTTCCCTGATTCTTCGATTCAAGCAAAATCTCGGGGGCTACTGACATAGGCATCCACAATGGGCCTGCCGAAGATGGTACCCGGGGTTTACTTAAGGCCCACGACTCGAGAATATAAAGATTCGGAAGCCCAAGATTGTTATTAAGGAAAGCTAGAGTTGTATTAGGAAACACATACTTGTAAACTTACGGGATGGGTTGGAAACCCTCCCGGACTCTGTAACCTGTGTATTACGAATCCCTCGACTCCACCTCCTATATAAGGGGGAGTCGTGGGACAAAGATAGCAATCGATTCATTGTCTCACGCAACCCTTGTTTTTACATCGTCGAGTACTTTTCGGCTGAAACCTTCAAGATCTACTTGCCCTCTACTTCCAACTAAAACCCTAGTCTACAACCTGTAGGCATTGATAAGTTAATCCCTTATCAGATAGTGAGACCGGGCTACTTCCTGAAGTCGAAATAAGGTCCTCCGTCCTATCCTCCCCTCGGTGGTGCATCTAGCGTCGGCGGATGGCGCGTGAAGTTGTGTGTCCGGTGGATCTTCCATTATCCGGTCGTCTTTCATGTTCGATTGTGTGGTTTCAGGCCAGTCTCTTCCGATTTACGGTTGTCATTATTAGTGTTGGTTGCGGCTCTAGTTTGCGGGTCCTTTGGGGCCTAAGCACGATAATTTCCCATCTGTCTACTACAACAAGCTCTACTACGACAAACTTTGCCTGACTCTGGTGATGGAGGGGCGAGGATGGCAGTGTATCTTCTGCCCGCGCTAGTGTCTTCTGGTGATCCTGCATACCACTGCATGTTGTAGTATGCCAGTCGTTGATATAACATTCACGGAGTACCAATCTACAAATATTACATCCCTCAGAGTAGTACAACAGAACATAGCAGGTCCATAACTCATTCATTTATTATTACAAGCCAAATATACATGTCATCACGGAGTTCCTCCTGGGTCCTAAGAGGAATACTCCTGGGTTCGAGGCGAACCCGACTCAACTTACAATATAGAAGTCTTACTAAGTTATACATTTATTCTCAACGAGCAGTTAACTACTAAGTGTTTGCACTGCTCGGATACTACTACTCTTAGTGAGGTCTAAGCTTGTTCTCCTCCGGAACCCTCCCCGGTTCCATAGACGATGAGATAGTCAACTCCTT
The DNA here is from genome assembly GCF_022539505.1 of Lolium rigidum. NCBI lineage: Eukaryota > Viridiplantae > Streptophyta > Magnoliopsida > Poales > Poaceae > Lolium > Lolium rigidum. The sequence continues at coordinate 65,915,264 of NC_061511.1, forward strand.
CTATACCCCCGGAGAGGTCTGGTTCTTCATAGCAGATGTCTTCTGCTCCTTCGGGGCCGTCGTTGTCCTCCTCAAGTCGATTCAGACAATCTAAGCAGGGGATTTAAGAGTGGTATGAGTACGAGCGTACTCAACAAGTTCATTATAGAAAAGAGGTGTTTAATGCACTAGCTACGATATCAGACCAGAAAGTCTAATACCAATGCAGGTTTTGATAATCATTTCTTCAAGAGGTTGTTTTTATTCAGAAGAACTATGTCCGTTAGCCTTCACCGATTTACTAGAACTTCATGTAGTTCCTTTCCGGCAGCGTTCGCAGTTCCAAATCCCGGAACAGGGAGTGACATGTCACGATTCATTACACTCTGCAGAGGTGTGTTGCTTTACCCATAAGAGATCTTAACCTTGGTGCCAACCGGGCAGCTTTCCCGTCCACACTTCCTTTGGTGTGAGGCCCGGTATAAGGTCTAGCCAATCATGTTCCTCCGCTACCTCGAACGCCCACCCTTTGTTGCAATTCCGACCTTGGGTCCTCGCCGGCCAGCGTATCCAAAGGATACCATCCGACCTCGACTAATATCAGGCATCACGGCAATCAACCTTCGCCGGTCGTTGCAACCCATCATAGACCGCATTACCGTGGGGACTTTAACGGGTTCCCCACCCTACCGCTTGTCCCTCAGGATTCAAGTGTCTACGGTAAGCGCATCCGTTGATGAACGAGAGGTGGAAACACTTTTGACTAGTTTGTCCCACTCCAGATCTTATGGTTAACACGGGTATTACGACACAAGAATCACTGGACGACATTTGTTGTTTAATCCTAGATGGATATAAACCCTTGCAATGGAACCTCCACCATATCAACACAATCCATGGTTCCATTGCCCACCACATAGTCATATTCATAGTTATGAAAATAGTGGTTTTGATTTTTATGCAATAGTGATAAACATAGTACTTTGCAAGTAATTTGGTAAAAATACTCAAATGACATGAGCAAGCGATGAACTTGCCTGAAAACTGCAAAGTGTTCAGTTGGATGGTGTGGACTGACCCTTGTCCTCTGTTGCTGAAAAATAGCATCATTGTCCGATAAGGGCAATGGTTAAAGAAGCAATTATGCATGATTCAGCTTTTAGGGTTTGTTTCCCCCCTTTCGGTGTTTTATCATTTTATTTGAGAGGTAATTACTAAGAATAATTTGGAGATACTCAATTTAGGGTAAAATACTACCTTGAAATATTAGCAAGGTGTTTTTAAAATCCAAAGGTATTTATGGATTCATTTTTATCATAAAAAATACAAGGTTTATAATGTTTAATTCCTTGCATTTAAATATGTCTTAGTTGGAATTGGCTCAAAAAATTCCATTTCATATTTTATTATGATAGAGAATTTTATGCTGAGTGATTTTAATATTTTTTTACAGCTATATTTATTTTATTAAAATTCAGTGAAGATTCACTTAATTGGGTATTTTTGAAAAGTCAAAAATACCCCTCGGGCCCACCTGTCAGGCGGCCAACTGGTTAGGTTGGACCAGCCCGTTGGGCTCGGTCCAACCGACCCAGTCGCGTCGTCTTCCTCGCCTTGACCTAACCCTAACCCCTCTCTGGCTCTCACGACACCAAATCGCCTCCGCCGTCGCCGATTAAATCTAGCCGCCTCCAGCCGTCGCCGGCGACGAGATGGTGCGCTTCTGAACCGCCTCTCGACGGCGGATATGGTGGTCCGCGTCGATCTGACTGTCGCTGCCGTTCCTGCTCGCCCCCAACCTTGCTGTGCCTCGGCCGCACGGATCCGTGAAGATCCGCCGTTCACCGACGTCCCTAGCGCTGTGGCGCCGCCGTGGTGATGTGGCGAGGTGTTGGCGTTGCGGCGAGGCTGCCGCCTGGCCAAGCTTGGCCTGGCGCCGTCGTTCGCCCGGCGCGTGCCGCCGTGCCGCCATGGCTGTGCTTCTCTCCGCTACGCCTGTAAGTGCTCCCTTCCTTCTTCTTTATCTACTCCTCCTCCTAGCTGAGCTACGGCTATCTCCCTACACAGAGATGCCATGGTGTGCCGTGCTGCTGCTGTTGTTGCTGTTTGCCGCGCCATGGCTACTGTGCCTGCTCCTGCGTGTGCTGCTGCTGCGCTTTGCTTGCCCTGGCCATTGCTTCTGTGGCCATGCCTGTGCCTGTGCTGCTACTGTGCTTGTGCTGATGCTCTTCTCTTACTAGCTTATGCGCGTGTGCTAATCTTATGCTTATGTTCATATAATTTCTTCTCATGTGATGCTTCTATATTTTCTCATGAGCATGCTGTGATGCTCATGGCTTGCCATGTTGCTCTAGCTGTTGCTATAAGTGTCATGCCTCTCATGTGTGCTCATTTCCTAGCCCCTGGCCTGATTATTATGCATAATTCTTGCATTCTGCAAGTGCCAGTGCTCCTGGTGTACTATCCCTTATGTTGTTATTCACAAAAATGCCCTGTTGAGCATGCTTTCTACAAGATAGTTCTATCCTTGGATGGTTTGCTTCTGAATATGATTGATTTGATTATCTGTGATACAATTGTTGCTTAACTGTGGCTTAATTCATTGACTGGTCCATGCTCTGCTGCTCAGTGATGCTTTAACGTGCACTGGCATGCTCTATTAAGCTCTGATGATCATATGATCATCAGCTGCTGGTTGGTGGATTGCTCACCTGCTGTCTGTGCCTTACTGTTGCTTATCTCTGTGTATGTGTGGCTCCATATCTGGTACTGGTGTTGGTTTGTACTTGCTCAAGCATCTGCTGATGCTTGCAGTGATTCCTTGGATCATATGCAAGGTGCTGGTGCATTTCTTACTTGTGTAAGTCATTTATCTGTGTTGCCTTGCTTTGTTGAATGGATAAATGATGTGAACTGATTTGCAGTAATGATCATTTCAATGGATTTAGTAGGGCTAGATGGATGCCAACCTTTGGTTGGGTACCCTAGCCCTCCTTTGAACCCTTCTGGGTGATGATAGCTGTGCATGGCTTAATTGTTCGGACTAGTTGTGTGGTTGAGGTGACCTCAACAGCAATTCCTTGCTGTTTAGGTAGCTCCCACCTCTGTTGGCTTGCTGTGGCTCTCACATGCTATCTGTTTGATCCATGATTGGATTTACAGTGGCTTTTGATGTTGACAAACATGAATAGACACTCTATTGTCTATCTGTCTGATGGTGTACTAGTTATAGGTGCTAAGTGATGTTGGCTAGCTAAATAGGCTCATATCCATGCTGGATTTTTTTGGTTATACCACTGGTTTGGTATAACCAGTGTTCCCTTGGGCTAGTTTCCTATTGGCTTTCCCTATGTTTGCTTGCACCAAATGGCTAAATAGCCAGATGATGACACAAACAGGGTTCTACCCTTCTATGCTCCTGTGATGCATGGCATGCTTATTTATGAGCAAAACATGATTTTGCTCAGGTTTATCTTGGTATACCTCACTCCAGCTCCTAGAAAGGTTGTTGGTGGAGAGGTTTTGCTTCTGGATTTGTGGTTTGTGCTTGCCCTGCTCCTCCTGGTGACTTGTGATGATCTACCTCAGCATGTGCTTGATCAACAACCAACAGTTCTTGGTGAAATCTGTTGCTGGATGATTTCTGGTGATTTATGGAATGGTTTGAACAGTTCTAGCTGTTCTTCCTGTTCTTGGTGTTCTTACCCTTTGAGCTTTTGTCGATGGAATGGTTAGGGTTTGCTGTTGAGAAGCCCTTATACTGGCCCTCTCCATGCCTCTCTGGTCGACAGCCATGCTGTGCTGGTGCTTCCCCCCTGGCTGTGTGTGTGTGTGTGTGTGGAATGCATGCAACACTCCTGGTGTGCTGTTTAGCATGCACACATGCAGTGTGAGCTGCCTGTGTGTGTGCTGGGTACTTGAGCTTTGGAATGGATCAGCTCGGCTGATCTTTGATTATATCCCCTTCATTCCATTGTTTTTGCCACTTGGCATAATGCTATGTTTGTTTTGCGTGTGTGTGCAGGGATCAAGAAAATGATCAAGAGAAGCTCAAGATCATATTGAAACAGAAGTTCTTGAAGTTTAACTTGTGTAGTTTAGGACATTTCAATTCCTCGTAATTTTCCTTTTTCTTATTTCATTTATTCATTCCAGAAATGTGTTGTAATATTTATGATTCAATTTGGAATATTGTAATTTGACAATGTATCATGTGTGATTATCAATAAAGCTCCAATTTTCCTTAATGAGCTTTATATTATAGATGTACTATTTATATACTTGCATTTCTATGTATTTATAATAATTTATCTCAATTTGAATTATGACATGATCAAGTGATGTTTGAAATTTGAAATTCAAACACTTAGTTGAATTCAATCATGCAACTTAAATTTGAGATGCACTATTCCCCTCTCTTCTCGAAAACTCTAATTGAGTGAAGTTAGGTCCAAGTCTATCGCACTCTCGAAACCGTAACCCTGTAAGGTGTCGAGAGAGAAACTTGTCCCCCTTCGATGCAGTTTTCTTTTAAAAGCGCGAAATTTCCCCAGATTTTACGATGCAATGCACATCCCTTTCTAAAATCTACCCCTCGATCGTCTCTAACCCTGGGATATTACATGTCTGTAGTCGTCGCTAGGTGGTCCAATGAAATATTTGTAATTTTTAGTACTTTTAGCTTTTTAGTCATCTTTGTACTGTTGTTGATGATTATTAATAGATTTGGATTTTTTGAAAAAAAAAGATTTCAGCCTCGAAAATGAAGAACGTAAATCCTGCCCTACAAATCTATTTGAAGGATTGCCCTTTTTTGCCTTAAAAGTTGAATGTGAAATTTCGTTTGATTGGTGACTTGTGGAAGTGTCGCCGGCCTTCTGTTTGGTTGGTGCCTGCTCCAACTTTTGTTTTGAAGACTGCAACTTTATTTATAGGGATAGATTGTACGCCATATTTACATAAAGAAATGATTAGAAAACATCAGATGTGTGCTCCTCATTCTGTAACTAAGGGCATCTCCAGCGGCACAACCCAAATCGATAACCAAATCGTCCGGTTTTGTCCAATTTGATCCTCTCACGAACAGTTTGAGGTGGCTTGTTCGGCCTGCGCGGACACGTGCCACAACAGTAAGAATCAATTTTTTTTCCCACAACACTCATGTGGCTGTGTGCTGTTGTCCATTCCCATATGGCCATGTGAACATGGTCCATCAAATAAAAAAGGTGTTGCTACTGACCAATAGGAGCATTTAAACATGGGGGACCGTGGCCCACCTTGCCCTGCTAAGAATGGGAGGAAGAGCAAAGTGGACAATCGCTGTCCGGCTAGACCCATTCATACCCATTAATGACTCAAATTTGGTGGACAGATGGATCCCACGCGGGCAGTTGCTCCGTTTGGGTCGTCTCGTTGGAGGTTGTTTTTTTGGTCCGCTTATTCGCGCGGACTAGCCCAGACTGCGCAGAACATGATGGGTAGCCCACTGGATATTTCCTAAGACAAGTTAATTCCTTGAGATAAATTGTCTTCCATCCATTGAATGATGGCTGCTGATTTTTGAAGATTTTATTACTTCGTGTGATCCAAATACTCAAAGATTTATTTTTCTCTGTGAAGAAACGAAGTCCCAGCATACTGAAGCAAAAAAACATACCAAAACAGATGAAACAATGTTTCCTCCTGTTGACAAGTTTTTCGACGCGAACATGTTGGTGCTTCTGGCGGGACGTTAGCCTGCCGGGCGGGTGGTATGTGAACTCCCGGCGTCTGCCGGTGCCACTGGTGTCGCACTAGGGACAAGAACGACACGACATGATCTGACGCCCTGCCTTTTTTATCTTGCCACTAGATTTGTACGACGATCCGTCCTTCACCCTGAACTCGTATAATTGGACCACGTTCGGGACATACGAGTTCCACCCGCGCGGGTTACCTCGATGATGTCGGCTACTTCAACCGGGAGCTTGGCATCAGCCTCGGCCATGACGACGAGGATGAAGATGACGGCATTGACGATGAGGTGGGCCATGAGGACACCATGTTTGCCAATGGTGGGGCGCCTTCTCTGCCTGTCGTCGACCCAGAGATCATGTCGGTGGAACTGAGAAAGGAAGATGCCCTCAAGCTGGCAACCGGCCAGAGTGAGTTCGAGGAGCTCGGTCGCTAGAATGGCCTTGTCATCCATCTACGGCAGTCCGAGCTAACGCAGGGAAGGAAACCGATGCCATTGTATGCTGCCCGTCACCACCTGTCAACCCTGCAGCCGAAGGAGCCCCATGAGCCGATTCACTGACTTTGTTTGCTGCCGTGACCGCAGCAACCACGGCCTGAACAGTCTGCTGGAGTAAATCAGTATCGATTGTAGCTCGAGATTGCATGGTAGCTCCATTGTCACGTGGCTAGTGGTGCCTTAAATTCTACATTAGGATAGTATTTTGAGGTAGGGCGATCAAATGTACGAACAGTCCAGATTTTTTTAAAGCAATTCCATGAAATTTTACCAAAAGAAAATCTCCATAAGCGTAAGAAATAGTGACTGAATATTCTACAAATATAGAGTACATGGTGAACATCGTTACTATGTTCGCATATTTATAGAGTACCTGAGGTGCGCCACCTCGGCGGATGTCCCGCCTTCGCGGCCGACGCAGGACATCCTGGCCGGCGCTCACCTCCTCTTCTGCCCCGGGACCACCCGCTCTGAAGAAAACAATAGCGTTCGCCGGAGGGCAGCTGCGTCGGTGAGCTCCATGGCGCGTTACAGCGAGATCCCTTTTCCCCGGTCCCGAATTCGTCTACACGGTACGATGCTTCATCACGCATTGTTGCTTACGAGTTTAAAGTTATACCCTTCAGAGGTTACGTGGCACGTCGTGTGTGTGGCGGCGCTAGGCTTGCGTTGCGTGAGATCGTCACTGGTCGCAGGACCCAGGACGAGCGCATGTGCCGTCGGCAGGTCAGAGCTGTCCTGTAGATGATGATGTAGATGACAAGTCATCAAGAAATTATATAGAGCTAAGGGTTGATTGGTTGCTTGCACCGAAATTTTGCAGTTTCTGGGTGTGGCCGGCATCCAATATGAGGTGAAACTGGTGTTGGGCCTATCTATGTACTACGTTTAGATCCTAACAAAGTTTCATGGTGCAGTTTCGACCCATTGATTGGTTGGCAATAATCTGCACTACGTTGGCTAACGACTAACGAGGGAAACATCGGTTGTTTTGTTATGTGCTAAGCAGCGATGTTGTTACCTCCCTTTTCATAAAGTGCTTTTACACCTAACTAGTCGTTACCAAGACACCACGGTAGGGAAAGCACACAACAGAACAGACACAAGAAGCTATCTGCATCACATATTAACCATCATCGGGGCTTGCTAAAGCGCCCTGATCAATAGCAAGGATGTTCTAGGGCTATACATGCCCCTATAAACCATTGATCAAAATCAAGTCACTGTCTTGTAAGCATATGTACGGAACGATGAATAGGGCATAAGTACCATTACAACTACACATCGACGAAGCACCATTACAACTACACATATGGACATAATTAATAGGCATACAAATGAAAGGAGGTCCGCTTCCGCCTAGCCGTGGTCGTGGCAGGTGTAGACCCTAGCTTTGGAGGAGTCGGCCATGTAGATGATCGTATTGATGACGTCGGCTTGGAGATTGAACTCCACGATGTCGCCATGATGAAGATCGTACTTGTAAACTATTTGCGCGCAGTTTCTGCCAAAGACCACGTGGCCACCATGGTAGGTGACCTGCACCGACTCGTCACCGAGGCGACATGCAGCCACTGGCACACTGCGTGGGAGTGGGATCTTGATCCATTACCAGAGCGTATGCTGAAACCATGGTGACACAGCGAGCATGTGGAGGTCATCGATGCTGAGCTGCGCGTCGAACCTCGGCGGCATAAGCACCCTGGCGAAGTGGCCCAACTTAGGCTGGCGGCCCATGGTGGTAGGTGGCTTCAGCACAACCTCCACCCTGCCATGCACCTCTATCTTCAGAGCGCTCGTTCAATGGTTCAAGACGATGTTGTCCTGGTAGCCGGGTGGAGGGAACCACCCCTTGCCCACCATGTCGCACTCTAGCTTGACGACCTAATCAGAAAAGCAAGGTGGTGTGACAATACTGATAATCTTGTTTGCTCAAGGTAGCATGTTTGCTATTGAAACATCATGTTAAAGTATTTAAGTCTATGCTGTGTTAAGTCTTAATACAAGATTGTTTGGAGTTTTCCCTTTCTTGTGGAGTATAAGAGAGATGTGTTGCATCTTCTCTATGTTAGGATGTGATGCCCATATGATTGCTTATCAAACACACATTGAAGTTTCACCAATATTATGTCATTGATCAATTGTTAGTATCCACTACAACTTAAAAAGAGAGTAGACAAGTGAACCCATGAACCCTGGTCCAATTTTAATCATAAGAAACACATTTCCACTACTTTTATCATACTTTCTACTTGCAGTTTTATCCGAAAATACAAAAGTACTTTCTTTACTTAATCACACACAAAACCTAAAAACAACTATCTCTTTACCACTCTTACTTAGTTTACTTACTTTATTTCCTTTACTTTATTTTACTTTCAATACATCTTTCATGTACATTTGCTAATACGAAACCTTGTGCTTGACAACTACATGGTGGAGTTGGAGACACAAGGCAAAACTTTGCTTTGCAGGATTGCTGAAAGAAGAGGAAGAGGAGATACCTCTATGCCAATTCATCGAGAGTTCGATATAAACCCTCATGTCACCCTTGTGGGGAAAGCTTCTCTTGATAGGACACTCTGCGGTTGGAGTCCCAATGAATTGAAGATATAAGCGAGCGTCATCAGCATGCGATTCGTAGGGCAAGTGGAGAGGTACCACTAGCGGGCTGGGGCCGCGACTGGTAGCCAAATTAGGCACGCAACTGGTAGGCTATTCTGTTCTAGTGTATTGTACTCGTATAAAAAAAAGTTCGGGTTCGAAATGATTTCCATGATATTGTTTTGCCTACACAACTCCAAATGAAGAAATGTCTATTTTGGTAAAAAGTAAATTTGATGTAGCTTTTGTTGATACCCACTTTCCCTGTCTCTCATCCAGTACGAAAGATGGAAGACAATACTGATAGCACCAGATTCACTTGAGACTTGTTGTTGATATCTTCAAGCTTATTGATAACTTTGTTTATTTTATTGTTGTTTGCTACCTTCAACTTCGTTCTCGAATTCAACCGACAACAAAGTAGACGGGAGCATAGTCAAATTACTAAAATTGAGTTTACAAATAAGTATAAGTTAGGGTTTACATGATCACTTATTTCACACGGCATATGATCACTTATTTATTTCATAGTGCGTGTTATATAAACACAACTAGTAAAAGAATTCTCCACCGTTGACTATATATATCGCTGGATGATTTTCAGAGGAAGAAAACAAATTTTGTCAGCTCCATGACGAACTGCCCATGTTAGTAAATAACTAACTGTTCTTTTCGACAGCTTCGTGTAGGCCAAGAAGATCAAAACGCAACGGCATGGATATGGACAACATCTATCTACAGTCAACTGGAGACGCGCGCGACGCAAGCAGTGACCCAGCAACCACGCACGGCTATTAATTCCCAAGCGGAATTGTGCGTAGTAGTCGCAGCAGCAAGAAGCACCACCTCCAACAAAGTCGTCGATCGAGCGATCTCCCAGAGAAGCAAGCAAGCCTAGGAGAAACCAGAGAATGGCGCAGACGGCGGTGAAGGTGTACGGGTGGGCAGTGTCACCGTTCGTGGCGCGTGCGCTGCTGTGCCTCGAGGAGGCCGGCGTCGATTACGAGCTCGTTCCCATGAGCCGCGAGGCTGGCGATCACCTCCGCCCGGACTTCTTGGCCCGTAACCCCTTCGCCCAGGTGCCCGTCCTCCAGGACGGTGACCTCACACTGTTCGGTACGTAACCCGCACCCACCAATCTTTCCATTAATCCTCCAAGGAAAGCTCGTACCATCAACCTGGAACCCACGCAGAGTCGCGCGCGATCGCGAGGCACGTGCTGCGCAAGCACAAGCCGGAGCTGCTGGTCGGGGACGGCTCGCCGGAGGCGGCGGCGTTGGTGGACGTGTGGCTGGAGGTGGAGGCGCATCAGCACCACCCCCCAACGGGTGCCATCATGGTGCAGTGCATCCTCACCCCGCTCCTCGGCGGCGTGCGCGACCAGGCCGTCGTGGACGAGAACGTCGCCAAGCTGAAGAAGGTGTTGGCGGTGTACGAGGCGCGGCTCTCGGCGTCGAGGTACCTCGCCGGGGAGTCCCTCACGCTCGCCGATCTCAGCCATTTCCCCATGATGCGCTACTTCATGGAGACCGAGTACGCGGCGCTGGTGGAGGAGCTCCCGCATGTCAAGGCCTGGTGGGAGGAGCTCAATGCCAGGCCCGCGGCGAGGAAGGTCACGGAGCACGCCGTCAATGCCGCCAAACTTTGGGCTCTGGAAAAGGCAGAGCAGCAGTGAACTAGTGATCGATGACAACAACACTGGCTGGCCGGCGACGGTCACTGATCGAAGAAGTCACGGTCCGTGTGCAGCTTTTCCGATGATGCGCTACTTCGGCTGGTGTTAGTACTTGTAGTTGTTGATAGCTGTTCCAATGATTTATTTGTAATTTTTGTTACTTTTGAGGTTGCTTGTATTCCCACTAATGATTATTAATAAATCGGAGGAATTTTCGCAAAATATAGTGGGAGTTTTCGTGACATAAGAAAACATAATCAAATCTCAACAAATATCTCCAAAAGATTGGTGCAACGCAATAGATCTTATATTTTACTAATCTTTGTCGAAAAACTATATAGCTTATGTCAGCAAAGGTCGGAATACTAAATTAGAGGCAACTAATACGAAACAGGGAGTTCGTGTATATTTGAGCATGTCCAACAGATAATGAAGATAAAAAATAACTGCAATTATACATCACATTGGTCAAGAATAGAGATCCAACAGATATAGATGTAAAAAAGGGTCAAACTTTTTATAGTGGTGATGGAGCCCTAGAGGTGGAGGAACTGCATCAGTGTGGATGGGTGGTGCGCAGTGACGTCTGCGGTGCCATCGTTTCTTCCTGCACGGCGTCGGGTGTACCCCTCCTCACCGGAGAACCCTAGGACTAGTTGTAGGATAACGTTGCATAGAAAACAAAAATTTTCCTACGGCGAACACGCAATCCAAGCCAAGATGCAATCTAGAAGACGGTAGCAACGAGGGGGTATCGAGTCTCACCCTTGAAGAGATTCCAAAGCCTACAAGATGAGGCTCTTGTTGCTGCGGTAGACGATCACTTGCCGCTTGCAAAAGCGCGTAGAAGATCTTGATCACGATCGGTTCCGGCGCCACGAACGGGCAGCACCTCCGTACTCGGTCACACGTTCGGTTGTTGATGAAGACGACGTCCACCTCCCCGTTCCAGCGGGCAGCGGAAGTAGTAGCTCCTCTTGAATCCGACAAGCACGACGGCGTGGTGTCGATGGCGGTGTAGAAGTCCGGCGGAGCTTCGCTAAGCTACGCGGGCAATATGGAGTGGAGGAGCTTGGCTAGGGTTTGGGAGGGGTGGCCGGCCACTCTATGGGGGCGGCCAGCTTGTGGTCTTGGGGTGGCCGGCCCCCTCCCTTGGCCCCTCATTATATAGGTGGATCCCAAGTGTTGGTGTCCAAGTCTTCGAATAAGACCCGAAACCAAAACCTTCCATAAGAGGTGAAACCTAGCCCAACTAGGACTCCCACCCAAAGGGTGGGATTTCCACCTCCCATGTGGGGGTGGCCGGCCCCCTATGGTGGAGTCCACTTGGGACTCCACCCCATCTAGGGCTGGCCGGCCATGGTGGTGGAGTCCCATGTGGACTCCACCTTCCTTGGTGGTTTCTTCCGGACTTTTCTAGAACCTTCTAGAACCTTCCATAGAACCTTCCGCGACATTTTATTTCACATAAAATGACATCCTATATATGAATCTTATTCTCCGGACCATTCCGGAACTCCTCGTGATGTCCGGGATCTCATCCGGGACTCCGAACAAATATTCGAACTCCATTCCATATTTCAAGTGCTACCATTTCAACATCCAACTTTAAGTGTGTCACCCTACGGTTCGAGAACTATGCGGACATGGTTGAGTACTCACTCCGACCAATAACCAATAGCGGGATCTCGGAGATCCATAATGGCTCCCACATATTCAACGATGACTTTAGTGATCGAATGAACCATTCACATATATTACCAATTCCCTTTGTCTCGCGATATTTTACTTGTCCGAGGTTTGATCTTCGGTATCACTCTATACCTTGTTCAACCTCGTCTCCCCGACAAGTACTCTTTACTCGTACCGTGGTATGTGGTCTCTTATGAACTCATTCATATGCTTGCAAGACATTAGACGACATTCCACCGAGAGGGCCCAGAGTATATCTATCCATCATCGGGACGGACAAATCCCACTGTTGATCCATATGCCTCAACTCATACTTTCCGGATACTTAATCCCACCTTTATAGCCACCCATTTACGCAGTGGTGTTTGATGTAATCAAAGTACCTTTCCGGTATAAGTGATTTATATGATCTCATGGTCATAAGGACTAGGTAACTATGTATCGAAAGCTTATAGCAAATAACTTAATGACGAGATCTTATGCTACGCTTAATTGGGTGTGTCCATTACATCATTCACACAATGACATAACCTTGTTATTAATAACATCCAATGTTCATGATTATGAAACTAATCATCCATTAATCAACAAGCTAGTTTAAGAGGCATACTAGGGACTTCTTGTTTGTCTACATATCACACATGTACTAATGTTTCGGTTAATACAATTCTAGCATGATATATAAACATTTATCATAAACATAAAGATATAAATAATAACCACTTTATTATTGCCTCTAGGGCATATCTCCTTCGATCTCCCACTTGCACTAGAGTCAATAATCTAGATTACATTGTAATATACCTAACACCCATGGCATTCTGGTGTTGGTCATGCTTTGCCCTAGGGAGAGCTTTAGTCAACGGATCTCGCTACATTCGGATCGGTGTGTACTTTGCAAATCTTTACTTCTCCATCTTCGATGTACTCGCGAATCGAGTGGTAACGCAGCTTGATATGCTTCAGCCTCTTGTGTGACCTTGGCTCTTGTGCATTGGCGATGGCACCCATGTTATCACAGTAAATGATTAATGGGTCCAATGCACTAGGAACCACACCGAGCTCTACAATGAACCTCTTCATCCATACCGCTTCTGATGAAGCCTCTGAAGCCGCTATGTACTCCGATTCTGTTGAAGACTTCGCCACCGTGCACTGCTTCGAGTTTGCCCAGCTTACTGCAGCACCATTCAATATAAACACGTACCCAGATTGTGACTTAGAGTCATCAGGATCAGTGTTCCAACTTGCATCGGTGTAACCGTTTACAACGAGCTCTTGGTCACCTCCATAACAAAGAAACATATCCTTAGTTCTTTTTAAGTACTTCAGGATATTCTTGACCGCTGTCCAGTGTTCCATTCCTGGATCACTTTGATATCTGCTAGTCAAACTAACAACATGTGCTATATCCGGTCTAGTACATAGCATGGCATACATGATAGATCCTACTCGCCGAGGCATAGGGGATGTTACTCATCCTTTCTCTTTCTTCTCGCCGTAGCCGGTCCTTGAGTTTTACTCAATACCTTGCCTCGGTAACATAGGTAAGAACCCTTTCTTACTTTCGTCCATTCTAAACTTCTTTAGAATCTTGTCCAGATATGTACTCGTGATAGCCCTATTAGGCGTCTTGATCTATCTCTATAAATCTTGATGCCTAATATATATGATGCTTCACCAAGGTCTTTCATTGAAAAACTATTATTCAAATAACCTTTAACACTGCTTAATAGTTCTATATCATTCCCGATCAATAATATGTCATCTACATATAATATCAGGAATGCTACAGAGCTCCCACTCACTTTCTTGTAAATACAGGCTTCTCCATGACACTGTATAAACCCGAAGTCTTTGATCACCTTATCAAAGCGTCGGTTCCAACTTCTTGATGCTTGCTTCAGTCCATAGATTGAACGCTGAAGTTTGCATACTTTGTCAGCATTTTTAGGATCGACAAAACCTTTTGGTTGTACCATATACAACTCTTCCTCAATGTCTCCATTAAGGAACGCCATTTTGACATCCATCTGCCAAATCTCATAATCGAAAAATGCAGCTATTGCTAACAAAATCCTCACAGATTTTAGCTTCGCTACAGGTGAGAAAGTCTCATCGTAGTCAACTCCTTGAATTTGTCGGAAACCCTTTGCGACAAGTCGAGCTTTATAGACAGTAATATTACCATCAGCATATGTTTTTCTCTTGAAGATCCATTTATTCTCGACAGACCTTTCGGCTATCGAGTAAGTCTACCAAAGTCCATACTTTGTTATCATACATGGATCCCATTTCGGATTTCATGGCTTCTTGCCATTTGTTGGAATCCGGGCTCATCATCGCTTCTTCATACGTCGCGAGTCCTCATCATTGTTATCTACAATCATGACATTTAGACAAGGATCATACCAATCAGAGTGGCACGTTCCCTTGTCGATCTGCGAGGTTCAGTAGTTTCCTCGTTTGAAGTTTCATGATCATTATCATTAGCTTCCTCTGTTGCCGGTGTAGGCGGTACAGGTACAACTTCCGGTACTGCGCTACTCTGATCAACGAGTATAGATTCATCAATCTCATCGAGTTCTACTTTTCTTCCAAGTCACTTCTTTAGTGAGAAATTCTTTCTCAAGAAAGGTTCCGTTCTTAGCAACAAAGATTTTGCCTTCGGATTTGTGATAGAAAGTGTACCCTATAGTTTCCTTAGGGTATCCTATGAAGATGCATTTCTCCGCTTTGGGTTCTAGCTTGTCCGGTTGTAACTTCTTTACATAGGCTTCGCAACCCCAAACTTTCGAGAACGACAGACTTAGGTTTCTTATTAAACCATAATTCATACGGTGTCGTTTCTACGGATTTTGATGGTGCTCTATTTAAAGTGAATGCGGCTGTCTCTAATGCATAACTCCAAAATGATAACGGCAAATCAGTAAGAGACATCATACTACGAACCATATCTAAGAGAGTTCGATTACGACGTTCGGACACACCGTTACGTTGAGGTGTTCCTGGCGGTGTCAATTGTGAAAGTATTCCGCATTTCTTTAAATGCATGCCAAACTCATAACTCAGATATTCACCTCCACGATCAGATCGTAGAAATTTGATCTTCTTGTTACGTTGATTTTCTACTTCACTTTGAAATTCCTTAAACTTCTCGAAAGTTTCGGATTTATGTTTCATGAAATAGATATACCCATATCTACTCAGATCATCTGTGAAGGTTAGAACATAACGATAACCACCGCGCGATGCTACGCTCATTGGTCCACATACATCGGTATGTATGATTTCCAATAAGTCGTAGCTCGCTCCATCATACCGTAAAATGGAGTCTTTGTCATTTTTCCCATTAGATATGCTTCGCATCTATCAAGTGACTCAAAGTCAAGTGATTCAAGTAATCCATCAGTATGGAGTTTCTTCATGCGTTTC
Organism: Lolium rigidum; assembly: GCF_022539505.1. Classification (NCBI taxonomy): domain Eukaryota; kingdom Viridiplantae; phylum Streptophyta; class Magnoliopsida; order Poales; family Poaceae; genus Lolium; species Lolium rigidum. Next base: position 65,930,881 of record NC_061511.1, read on the forward strand.
ACTCCAATATGACCAAGACGACAGTGCCACATATAAGTAGAATTATCATTAAGTTTAATTCGCTTAGCATCAATGTTATGTATATGTGTATCACTACTATCGAGATCTAATAGAAATAAGCCATTCTTTTGTGGTGCTCGACCATAAAAGATATTATTCATAAAATTAGAACAACCATTATTCTCAGACTTGAATGAATAACCGTCTTGCATTAAACAAGATCCAGATATAATGTTCATGCTCAACGCAGGTACATAATAGCAATTATTTAGGCTTAAAACTAATCCCGAAGGTAGATGTAGAGGAAGTGTGCCGACCGCGATCACATTGACCTTGGATCCGTTTCCAACGCGCATCGTCACTTCATCTTTCAGGCAGCTTGTCGTTTATTCTTTAGTTCCTGTTTCGAGTTACAAATATGAGCAACCGAACCAGTATCAAATACCCGTGTACTAGAACGAGAACCAATGAAATGAACATCTATAACATGTATATCAAATATACCTTCTTTCTTCTTCTTGACAAGGCCGCTCTTCGGATCAGCCGGATACTTGGAGCAATTACGCTTCCGAGTGTCCCTTCTCCTTGCAAGTAATAGCACTCAAGCATCGTGCTTAGGGCCGTTCTTAGGTTTCATAGGAGGCGTGGCAGCTTTCTTGCCACCCTTCTTGAATTTTCCCTTAGACTTGCCCTGTTTCTTGAAACCGGTGGTCTTGTTGACCATCAACACTTGGTGCTCTTTCTTGATCTCAATCTCAGCAGCTTTTAGCATGCCAAAGAGTTCGAGTAACTCCTTGTTCATGTTCTGCATATTGTAGTTCATCACAAAGTTCTTGTAACTTGGTGGCAGTGATTGAAGGACACGATTAATCCCCGATCTGTTAGGAATCACTATTCCCAAGTCACTGAGTTTCTTCGCATGCCCGGTCATGGCGAGCATGTGCTCACTAACGGAGCTGCCTTCTTCCATCATACAGCTGAAGAAATGTTTCGATGCTTCATAGCATTCCACGGCCACATGAGTCTCGAATATAGCTTTCAGCTCATTCATCAACTCATGAGGATCATGGTGCTCAAAACGTTTTTGAAGATCGGATTCCAGACTGCACAGATGGCACACTCGAACTTGAGAGTACCGAGTTTTCCGAGTTGCGTAAACAGCTTTTACTTCATCGGATTCATCTTCTGCAGGAGGGTCACCTAGCGGTGCATCAAGCACAAATTGCAGATTTCCGCCGGAGAGGAAGATCCTCACATGACGGAACCGAGTCGGTGAAGTTGCTACCGTTGCTCTTAAGTTTCTCTTTCTCTAGGAACTGATTAAAATTGATTGGGGACGCCATCTCTACAACATATATTTGCAATAGTTTAGACTAAGTTTATGACAAATTGAGTTCAAATTTTAATTCAACATAATTAAAACCCTAGGTGAACTCCCACTCAAAACAATATCCCTCGCATTGTCTTAGTGATCACACGAACCAAATCCACCGCACCTTTGTCCGATCATCACGAGACAAGGTGTGATTTCAATGGCGAACACTCAAAGTGTTCATCATATCAACCATATGATTCATGCTCTACCTTTCGGTATCACGTGTTCCGAGACCATGTCTGTACATGCTAGGCTCGTCAAGGCCACCTTAGTATCCGCATGTGCAAAACCGTCTTGCACCCGTTGTATGCACTTGTTGATTCTATCACACCCGATCATCACGAGATGCTTCGAAACGACAAGTCTTGGCAACGGTGCTACTAAGGATGAACACTTTATTATCTTGAGATTTTAGTGAGGGATCATCTTATAATGCTACCGTCGCGATCTAAGCAAAATAAGATGCATAAAAGGATTAACATCACATGCAGTTCATATGTGATATGATATGGCCCTTTTGTTCTTGCGCCTTTGATCTTCATCTCCAAAGCACGGATATGATCTCCATCATCTTCGGGCATGATCTCCATCATCGTCGGCGTAGCGTCAAGGTCAATGGCGCCGTCTTCATGATTGTCCTCCATGTAGCAACTATTACAACTACTTTGAAATACTACTCAACATGAAATTTAAAGACAACCATAAGGCTCCTGCCGGTTGCCACAATACAATAATGATCATCTCATACATATTCATCATCATATTATGGCCATATCACATCACCAAACCCTGCAAAAACAAGTTAGACGTCTCTAATTTGGTTTGCATATTTTACGTGGTTTAGGGTTTTCGATAGAGATCTAATCTACCTACGAACATGAACCACAACGTTGATACTACTATTTTCAATAGAAGAGTAAATTGAATCTTCACTATAGTAGGAGAGACAGACACCCGCAAAGCCTCTTATGCAATACAAGTTGCATGTCGAACGAGGAACAAGTCTCATGAACGCGGTCATGTAAAGTTAGTCCGAGCCGCTTCATCCCACTATGCCACAAAGATGCAAAGTACTCAAACTAAAGATAACAAGAGCATCAACGCCCACAAACCATTGTGTTCTACTCGTGCAACCATCTATGCATAGACACGGCTCGATACCACCGTAGGATAACGTTGCATAGAAAACAAAAATTTCCTACGGCGAACACGCAATCCAAGCCAAGATGCAATCTAGAAGACGGTAGCAACGAGGGGGTATCGAGTCTCACCCTTGAAGAGATTCCAAAGCCTACAAGATGAGGCTCTTGTTGCTGCGGTAGACGATCACTTGCCGCTTGCAAAAGCGCGTAGAAGATCCCGATCACGATCGGTTCCGGCGCCACGAACGGGCAGCACCTCCGTACTCGGTCACACGTTCGGTTGTTGATGAAGACGACGTCCACCTCCCCGTTCCAGCGGGCAGCGGAAGTAGTAGCTCCTCTTGAATCCGACAAGCACGACGGCGTGGTGTCGATGGCGGTGTAGAAGTCCGGCGGAGCTTCGCTAAGCTACGCGGGCAATATGGAGTGGAGGAGCTTGGCTAGGGTTTGGGAGGGGTGGCCGGCCACTCTATGGGGGGCGGCCAGCTTGTGGTCTTGGGGTGGCCGGCCCCCTCCCTTGGCCCCTCATTATATAGGTGGATCCCAAGTGTTGGTGTCCAAGTCTTCGAATAAGACCCGAAACCAAAACCTTCCATAAGAGGTGAAACCTAGCCCAACTAGGACTCCCACCCAAAGGGTGGGATTTCCACCTCCCATGTGGGGGTGGCCGGCCCCCTATGGTGGAGTCCACTTGGGACTCCACCCCATCTAGGGCTGGCCGGCCATGGTGGTGGAGTCCCATGTGGACTCCACCTTCCTTGGTGGTTTCTTCCGGACTTTTCTAGAACCTTCTAGAACCTTCCATAGAACCTTCCGCGACATTTTATTTCACATAAAATGACATCCTATATATGAATCTTATTCTCCGGACCATTCCGGAACTCCTCGTGATGTCCGGGATCTCATCCGGGACTCCGAACAAATATTCGAACTCCATTCCATATTTCAAGTGCTACCATTTCAACATCCAACTTTAAGTGTGTCACCCTACGGTTCGAGAACTATGCGGACATGGTTGAGTACTCACTCCGACCAATAACCAATAGCGGGATCCGGAGATCCATAATGGCTCCCACATATTCAACGATGACTTTAGTGATCGAATGAACCATTCACATATATTACCAATTCCCTTTGTCTCGCGATATTTTACTTGTCCGAGGTTTGATCTTCGGTATCACTCTATACCTTGTTCAACCTCGTCTCCTGACAAGTACTCTTTACTCGTACCGTGGTATGTGGTCTCTTATGAACTCATTCATATGCTTGCAAGACATTAGACGACATTCCACCGAGAGGGCCCAGAGTATATCTATCCATCATCGGGACGGACAAATCCCACTCGTTGATCCATATGCCTCAACTCATACTTTCCGGATACTTAATCCCACCTTTATAGCCACCCATTTACGCGAAGTGGTGTTTGATGTAATCAAAGTACCTTTCCGGTATAAGTGATTTATATGATCTCATGGTCATAAGGACTAGGTAACTATGTATCGAAAGCTTATAGCAAATAACTTAATGACGAGATCTTATGCTACGCTTAATTGGGTGTGTCCATTACATCATTCACACAATGACATAACCTTGTTATTAATAACATCCAATGTTCATGATTATGAAACTAATCATCCATTAATCAACAAGCTAGTTTAAGAGGCATACTAGGGACTTCTTGTTTGTCTACATATCACACATGTACTAATGTTTCGGTTAATACAATTCTAGCATGATATATAAACATTTATCATAAACATAAAGATATAAATAATAACCACTTTATTATTGCCTCTAGGGCATATCTCCTTCACTAGTCTGGGCAGCAGTGTCGTCGCAGCTTTCCTTGTTGAACGTGTTGCTTGGTATACGGTGATTCAGTGTGGTAGGAGCGTGGTGGAACTTTTTCGGAGGACGCGGCGGTGGCGGGACATCTTTGTTTTACGTCGATCTGCTGGTGTCGGTATTTATTTCTATTATCTTTCTTTGTATTTTTATTTAGGCTTGGTTGTGTTATGGTTCTACCGTGCTCGATGTATCGTGTGGTTGCTATATTAATATAGAAGGAACTTTTTCGGAGGACGCGGCGGTGGCGGGACATCTTTGTTTTACGTCGATCTGCTGGCGTCGGTATTTATTTCTATTATCTTTCTTTGTATTTTCATTTAGGCTTGGTTGTGTTATGGTTCTACCATGCTCGATGTATCGTGTGGTTGCTATATTAATATAGAAGGCGAAACCTATTTCGAATAGAGTGTAAAATACATCTGCTGGAGCATTTATTACTCGGGAGGAGCAAGGAGCAACGCGCAGTATACCTGGGCATGTGTCGGGCCGGGCCGGGCCTCGGGCCGGCCCGAGGTAGGCCCGACGCAAAATAATCCGGCCCAAGCCCGGCCCGGCCCGACCAAATTCCCACCAAGCCCGTCGGGCCATCGGGCCGCGGGCCGGGCCGTAGTGTTAAAGTGAGTTTTCGGGCTACCCAGGCCCGGCCCGGCCTGGCAGTCGGGCCAACATTTCTGGCCCAAGCCCGAGTTTTTCGGGCCGGGTCCGGGCCGGGCCGTCGGGCCGGGCTGCCCATGGCCAGATATAACGCGCAGTGTCGAACAAAGAAGGTGGCAAAGTCAGGAAACTGTAGCAGAATTACCATATTATGTGTTATAAATAATTACTGTAGATGATTACTGTTGACATAAAAAGTTTGAATTAAATTTTATTGCACCATAATTTTGTCTGTATGTAGTTACTCTAAATGCATAACAAAAATTTGTATTGTTTGAAATAATTTAAGTCCTTTTGGCCTTGATCACACAAATTGAAAGAAGAGAAGTCAGGATACTGTTGCTTACCTGACTTCACTCATGCACGTTAGAGGATCCCGTCCCGTAGAAAAGGGGTGCGACAGCCCAACCACTAGAACAACCTCTTCACGTTAGTTTCAATGTCTACGGTAGCTTGTTATAGTTTCAACTCTGTTTCCATTTAGTACAAATAACAAATGAGAGGGCATTTGTGCTAATTTTATTTACTTCTGCCTTCTTTATCACTATTTGAATACTTTTTGTTTCATTTCTGTGGTTGCACCTTTCAAGAAATGTGCAACTACCTCCTTATTTGGAGATTTTTATTTTTTGCCATCTAAATAGATTGCACTTTTTGTCGGCAAAAATAACTATTTTTGTTCTAATTTATTATCTTGTCGAGCCATGTTTTATTTCTTTCAAAACTGTTGATCAATATCCACTTTTATCGATGGAGAAGATATGTGTAACTAGTAAAAAAATTTAGACACTAGTTGCACTTTTCTCAAGAAATACGCAACTAGCAAGCTATATTCAATATGAATTGCAGTTTTTCAAAAGAAATATGAAACCGTATCCGGTTTCAATATGAGTTGCACTTTTTCTCGAGAAATATGCAACTAGTAACTAGTTATTGATACGAGTTTCACTTTTCTAAATAATTGTGTAACTAGAAGTTTTTTCTATATGAGATGCACTTCTCTCCACAAAAAATGTAACTTTTCGATATAAGTTGCACTTTTTCTCAAAAAAATATGCAACTAACAACCTATATTTGATGTGAGTTGCACTTTTCATAAGAAATGTGCAACTCCATCTATTTTTTCATTTTAAGTTGTACTTTTTCTCAAAAATGTGCAACTAGCATCCTATATTTGATGTGAGTTGCACTTTTCATAAGACAACTCCATATGGTTTTTCATTTTGAGTTGCACTTTTCCCCAAGAAATATGCAACTAGCATCCGACTATTAATACAAGTTACACTTTTCTAAAGAAATATGCAACTAGCATCTTTTTTTGGTTCCTATGTTTTTTCCTATATTTTTAGGTTGATTTTGTCTATGTCTTAGCCGAGCAAGATTTTCTTAAGTTTCAGTTATAAAAAAATGTAACTCGGTCCGGTTGCGCTTTTCGGCCAGAAAAGTGCAATTGAACTTTTTTGCTAGAAAAGTGCAACTAAAACACTTTTGTGGATCACTGCGATTTAAGAAATTCTCGGTCGACTAAGACGTAGCAAATTCGTATTTTTTTTTTGCTTGTTCTTATAAATCACTGACACTTTTCAACTAAATTTTATAAAATGTCTAAAGCATGTTTAATTTTAATTTCAAGTACCAGTACTAGGCTAAGTGAAATCTAAACTATTGGTAGTTAGCTCCGTCCAAATTAAAACTCTGTACGTCATGTTATTCAACAGGTACAGCCTTACATGTAGGTTGCTAGCTAGCAAAATATGGATACATATGCTGCTGTGCATGTGCGTCATCCGGCGTAAGTGGCCTGACACTTCTCGCTGCACGTTTATACGCGCTGTGATACTGCATGTTCCTATGCATCGACTCAGACGTAAGGCATCTCTAGGGTCGCGACGCAAACAAACCCTAAGCAACCGTTTGCATCCGCTGAAAAATGCATCTGTTACCACCTCCAGCGGCGCGATGTATCGTGATCGGGCCATCCACTGCGATGCAAACCCGGCGCATATTTGCGCCAGGAATGCGTCGCGGCGGACGCTGTGCGAACGCGCAAAGTGTCCACTCGCGTCTCCACCGGGCATGCCTGGCAGCGAGCCTGTATCGAGGGCATCGCTTCCGCGCTTCCGTGTCTGCGCCGCAGCCTTCACCATCAATGTCGTAGCTGCCTCTTCTGCGCGCGCACTGGCAGGCGGCGGCTGGGCTTCTCCGCCGTCTTCAATGGCATCGTTTCCCGCGTGCGGCCGGCCTTAAAAGTCCACCGGCACCGTTCCTCCATCGCCCACACCTCCAGTCGCACCACCACCGCCGCAGCACCATGGGGAAGAAGAAGAACGACTTCGAGACGTCCGGCAGCGGCACGAATAAGGACGAGCGGCGGGGCAGGGTGCCGCTGCCCGTCAGCGTGGGGAGGGTGATGCACGCGCACTGGACGCCGTGCGACACCTGGAGGGACGTGCACATGCCTGGCGGCTGGCGGCTCAGCTACCGCCGGGTGCCCGTCCCTCCGGTGCCTGCGCGCGAGCCAGATAGGACCGCCGAGATCCGGCGAAGGAGGCGGTACCTACCGCCAGACCTCCGCGCCGATCCGGCGTACGCCATCGACTCGGATAGCTGGCGTACGTATCTCTCGGAGGAGGGCGGGCTTCATGGGCGACAGGGACTTTCCCTTCGACCATCCGTCGCCTCGTCCTCGAAGACAGCAGACGTAGACGCGTGCGCAGCCTGCGCAGTACGGCGACGAGGATGACAAATACGCCGACGCCGACGACTACATCGAGGCGCTGGTGTATCACAACGAGGAGGTCAAGGACGACAGCGACGACTACGTCGCGGCCGTCTTCCAGGATTGACAGCTGGCCATGGCGGAGGGCCGTGAGTTTGAGTTCCCGGACAACATGACAGACGACGAGATGGCGAAGCTCGGCGTCCTCGTCTCCGAGAACGAGCCACCTGTGCAGCTGCCGTTGCCCCGCTACGCCACCGGCTTAATGCCGCCGGGCCTGTCGGAGGATGAAGCCCTACGACTGGCGCTACAGGACTCGGCCGCGCCACAACCTTCGCCGTACAACCCCTGGGCTCCTCCACCGCCGCCACAGCCACAGCCCTGGGCGCCTCCACCGCAGCCACAACACTGGGCGCCTCCACCGCAGCCATAGCCCTGGGCGCCTCCACCACCGCCACATCCACAGGCCTGGGCGCCTCCACCTCCAGCACCGCCGGCGCGTACGGCGTACGTTCTGCCGGTTTTCAACTGGCCGTGGGCGGTACCGGAGCTCATCGTTCTCGGCAGCGACGATGAGCAGCAGTAGGCGCCCGCCTTTAGGGTTTATTTTCACGTGTTAAACTATGTACATTATGTTTTCATGTTATAAAAAAATTATTCGAGCAAAAAATGCGTCGTGCCGCTGGAGCCACCCCGATGCAAACGGACGTGCGGTCGATTTCGACCATTTCGGCCGATGCAAACGGACTCGTCCAAACATTTCCGGATGCTAAAATGCGTCGCCCCGTTGGAGATGCCCTAACAATATCTCAGTCGACCGCTCCTTAGTCGCTTCCTTCGGAGAATAGGTGATGTATTTTACTTCATCTGAGTTTTGAGAAGATTTCATGTGATATAAAAGCTGAAAAAAATGCAAAAATAGTGATGTATAATTGCTTCATCATCTATTGGAGAAGATCTTAGACGTGTGACTGGTGAGCACACTCTGGATGACAGAAAGTCTGATTCAAGCCGCATTCACAGTGGGTGAAGGCCTTTAATTTGGCTATAATGGGTGTCAAAAGCATGATTCAGATCGCACCTCGATGACTTGCAGAAGAAGAAAATAAATTTTGTCAGCACAACGACGAACTGATCTCGAGACACCTCGCCGGCCCATGCTGGGATTGCTGGGAAAAGAATAACGTTTTTTCGACAGGTTGGTGTAAGCCAGAAGACCAGAACGCAAATGCAATGGACGATCAATCGGGATTACCGCGCACACCCGACGCAAGCAGTGACGTCGCACTCTCACCCCATGCGGCGACAACGCAACACTATTAGAGAGCGGCGAATTTACCGGCGTCCATTCTCTGCTTTGAGATTGGTGAGCCTTTTGATATTTGTCTAATATAAAACTAATTATTAAAACAGAAGTGAAACTTTTATGAAACTAAAGTGATACATGAAAAACATTGTGAAACAGTCTGACAAAAAGTGAAACTGATGACATCATTGCTGATGTCACTACGGTTTGTTTCACAAAAATATTAGTGTTTCAGTTATGTTTCAAATTTGTTTCACAATTTGGTACAAAAATTGGTCAGCACATGGCTGACGTCATTGCTGACATCACTGCTGTAGGTACGGCGTCTGTAAAAAGAGGTTTTCGAACACTATTAATTCTGAGCTAGCGGAGTTGTCAGTAGTAGTCGAAGCCACAAACAAGAACCGCCTCGAACAAACTCACCGATCAATCTCCGGGAAGCAAGCTAGCCGATCGAGAGAATGGCGCCGGCGGCCGTGAAGGTGTACGGGTGGGCGATGTCGCCGTTCGTTGCGCGCGCGCTGCTGTGCCTGGAGGAGGCCGGCGTCGAGTACGAGCTCGTCCCCATGAGCCGCCAGGCCGGCGACCACCTCCAGCCGGACTTTCTCGCCAGGAACCCGTTCGCCCAGGTGCCTGTCCTCGAGGACGGCGACCTCACACTCTTCGGTTCGTAATATTTCCCTCCCGCCAATCTCCGTTCTTCCTTATCTGACACCAATTCCGAAGGATAACTCGTACTAATCGCAACCCGAATCTCCCCGCACCGCAGAGTCGCGCGCGATCGCGAGGCACGTGCTGCGCAAGCACAAGCCGGAGCTGCTGGTGGGCGACGGCTCACCGGAGGCGGCGGCCATGGTGGACGTGTGGCTGGAGGTGGAGGCGCAGCAGCACCACGCCCCGACGGGCGCCATCATGGTGCAGTGCATCCTCGCCCCGCTCCTCGGCGGCGCGCGCGACCAGGCCGTCATCGACGAGAACGTCCCCAAGCTGAAGAAGGTGCTGGAGGTGTACGAGGCGCGGCTATCGAAGTCGAGGTACCTCGCCGGGGAATCGGTGAGCCTGGCCGACCTCAGCCACTTCCCGATGCTGCGCTACTTCATGGAGACCGAGTACAAGGCGCTCGTGGAGGAGCTCCCGCATGTCAAGGCGTGGTGGGAGGAGCTCAAGGCCAGGCCGGCGGCGAGGAAGGTTACGGAGTTCATGCCGGTGGACTTTGGTCTGGGAAAGAAGGCAGAGCAGTGATGGCAACAACCAAGACGACCGAGCATGTCATGTAGTCTCCGGTTTGTGCTGTGTCGAACCGGCGCCGGCCTGCACCTGTGTATGGCTCCATGTTTTCCTTTTTGATTTGGCATACATACCGATTTTCATTATTGAAAACCATGACATGAATGTAAAAATAGAAAAACCATGACACTACTGTTGGCCCAGACCTGGCAATACTCTCGCCGCTTCGATATGTAGCACAACCTCTGCCGCCGAGTGTTTTCCGACGACCGACGACGAAGACGATCCTGCGACGCACATACACCAGTACTTCCGCGGTGGTGCGTATAAACTAGCTAAGCAACGAAACCTTGATAGATTAATTGATTAGCTACTAGCTCACGCACGCAATAGGGGTGATTGATTGCCACATGCTCATATCGAGCTTTGTATTTCTTTATTGCTCAACTTACGGTGGTACGTCTGGCCGTGTACTTGTATACACGCGCGGACAACACCACCAATGCTAGTCAATTATAAGTTCTAAACTTAATCGGTAATACACCTACAAACCGGTTTAGACTTGCACGTATACCTCTCGTATACACAAGTGTACGGTGTTGTGCAGCCGAAGTGCTTATTCCTAACAGACACGGTCTGACCTGCCTCAATTCTGATCCCCATGAATAAAGAAATGTTATCCATAGAGCTCTACTAAGACGATGATTTGAAAAACTTCAGTAATTATGAATAAAGTCACCTTTCTTTGAGCCGGAAGGAAGTTGACTGTTGGAACAAGCCATGAACGAAAAGAAAGAGAAGTTCACTAGGTTGACAATAAGCTATACAATCTTTCACGAGATCAGAAAAATAGTTGTACTAAGAACCAATCTAAGGTTGAGTGGTTAGGATGGTGGTTGTACTCTCAGCCCACCAAAGTTCAAACCACATGTTTGATATCTGTGTGTCTCATAAAACATAATATTCATCCAGTGGGAGGCACCTGTGGTAACTTCATCAATTTCAAGATCTAAATCGCTGGCTCAGTCTTCCGAATATGCTCATAGAGGTAGGGTGTGCGTGTGTGGGTTCATAGAGGTGAGCGTATACACGTGTATGTGGACGCCTGCGTTTGTACTGTGTTTTTTCAAAAGAAAAAATTGTACTGTCTTCTTTGCAACCACTGGGACAATGAACATACGCTGCTGCTCTGGTGAATGAAAATTAAAATATTTTGCTTTTTTTGGCTCTGATCTGTTGGAGGTTTTGATAAGCTTTTTATATTACTCCCTCTGTTCCATTTTATAGTGCCTATAGTTTTTTGGCACGGAAATTAGCGCAAGAGTATTTTTTACACAAGACCCCCTAGCTGAACGATTTGAGATCAACGTAAAATTTGGGAAATCCATATCTTCCTAACTTACCATAATAAATCTCACAAATCTCTCTTGTTGATTCTCCATATATGTGCAGCAAGTTCAATCAAGGAAAGTAAAACATTGCTGCCTAATTTTAAGGAATCGTTGGACCATGCATTAGGAATCTCAATTAATTGTTTTCAATTTTGTATGGATTTTTTCTCACGCATGTTGTGTGGGAGCTGAACCGGGGAGGGGGTAATTAAAAAAAAGCCAAGCTATGACCTTATATTCTGAAATAAATGCCAAAAATCTATAGGCACTATAGAAAGAAGCGGAGGGAGTATAACACATTTTCAATAATAGGAACCCATGACATCAGTACAAAAAAAGACATAAAATTGCACGATCCACCTCAACACAAATTCGGATGAACAAAGAGTATGTCCATGATTCAACTCTGATGACATTCAAAAAAATCTGGATGAAGTCACAATTTCTTGAGCAGCAAGGAAGCTTGACTGATGAAACAAGTTAGAAAAGGTTCACCAAGTTAACAATAATCTCAGCAATCTTCCATCAGATTATAAAAATAGTTATACTATCTTTTTTAGAACCACTCACATGTAGTATTAGTTGGAAAAGTTAGCACCTGAAATCAATTTGGCTCCCGAGTGCATATGCTCCCACCACCTATGTGTGTTCGTACAACTTGCGAAAGAACGATACTTTTCGTGATCGATGTAAAAAAATAAAAATTATTTTTCATGAAAACCTATATTTTTATCACCAAATTTTAACTTTTCTACGCAGTCCAAACGACAAGTCCATTTTCATAGAAAACTTTGTGCACACGCACCATTTGAAGATGTACTCATGATTTTTTTGTTTAATCTCTTTAACATTTCAAAATATATCAAAGATCTATTTTAAAATAAAGGAAACATATACATAAAAAAATTGCTCCCAGTTAGTACTCAACTCTCAAGGGACAAAGCTTGCTTTAGTGGCACCTACCCACTTTGACCAAAGTTTTTGTTGATGGTTGACTAGCATGTGCGTAGTACATAACCGGCACCTGTCATGTTGAAGTGTACTCAAGCAGTTAACTCTTCTTACTTGCCTGTCACACAAAAACTTACTTTTTGCCATGCGAACTCTGTGATTCTTATTTTAGGTAGATTTTGGAAAACTTCTGCATATAATAAACAGTAGGACACATCGTGTCATGTTTTAGCTAATACTCTCTCCTTTTTATAATTCTTGTCGTACGATCTTTGAGATGTCTTTGGTCATGCTGAAATTTGCCCCTTGTCGTCCTGATTTGAAATGCTGCAGAAATAATTTTCATGAAACTTGTCAGGAAATTTTCTTTGTTTGACTGTTAAAGTGGTCCAGATCCTTCCGTGGAGCGTGGAGCTTGTGTTACTCATGGGCGGATCCACCATCCCTCCAGCCCGGGCGGTCGCCCGGGCTTGGCGGCGGTGGCACGCCTAGTATCATGTGATGTTCTATAGCATTTTGTCTCAAAAAATGGCATGGTAGACATGTTTGCCCAGGCTTCTAGAAACTTATAGGTCCGCCCATGGTGTTACTGTTGCTGACTTGCATTAATTTTCGTTAAGTGCATGCACGAACGAGCTTGCACAGCATGTATGTTCATGATGAAGATTACACATTCTGCAATTATATACCACGTCATTGCAACACACGGTGCTTATTAATTCTACAGAGGTTTTGTACTTCCTCCATCTGAAAATAGATGTCTCAATTTTATCAGATAAAGATTTTTTTATTAAAATGGGGGCATAGCTCACGCCTCTGTATAAATTGATGCACGCATCCATTTATTGAGAGATTTTGGTATGAAGAGTACAAAGTATAAATGTTCTACAGCTCATGGGTCAACAAGGTGAAACTAAAAATCAACCAGCAAGCCGCCCACCACCCAGGTTGTAGATATCCTGAGCGACTTTTTTCAGACGACTGCATCCAATATCCATACATGGCCGGTATGCCTCTGGTATAAGTTAGGACCATTCGTGGATCCAGTGTGTAACCTCATGGATAACCTGTAGAAAATGAGCATTCGTACTTTTGTTAAAAACAATGTCATTACGACAATTCCATATAGCCCACATCAAAGCACTAATCCCTTACCCGCAAAAAAAGCACTAATCCCTATTCTAATATACTCTTTAGATTTTTTGTATCAATCTCATTAAGTCAATTTCCAAGCATATTTGTAACTGGTTGGTGGGGGAACATTAAAGTGTACTGAATAGTTCTCCAAATTAATCTAGCGAAGGAACAAACAAAAAATAGATGGTTGATTAATTCGTTTGCATCACAGAAAGCAAACTTTTTTACAACCGTTCCAATTCCTTCTAGCGAGGTTGTCTTTAATAAGGATTACTTTTCTATATAAGAACCACATGAAGATCTTAATCTTTAATCGTACTTGTATTTTCCAAATATATTTGCGTAGGAAAATTGTATGCCCATATTCATCATATCCACATACATCGATTTGACTGAAAACGCCCCAGAATTTGTTAGTTTCCACACAAATACGCCTGGTTCTTTGATCAAGTTAAGAACAAAGAGACGTCTTATAAGATGCAGCCAAGCCTCCCATTTATTGTGTGATAACACTCTTGTAAATTTCATATTTAGAGGATTACCAGTTAAAACATCGGCTAACAAAATATTTTTCTAGCGGGAAATGTTATATAGAGAAGGATACTGTCAGGATAGCGGCTCATCTCCTAACCAGGTGTCTTTCCAGAAACGAGTTTTCCACCCATCGCCCACCTTAAAAGAACTCTGCGAGAAAAACTCATCTTTAACCCCCATTATTACTTTCTACAAATTAAATGGGACTCGGTGGATTTTGAAGTCACCTGTGACAGTATTTTGTGATGAAGAAATTTATTATGCAATATCTCCTGCCATACCCTATCTTCATTCAGAAGCTTAAACAACCATTTGCCGAGTAAGCATCTGTTTTTTATATCTAACACTTCCGCACCGAGCCCTCCTAATCTTTGGGCCAAAAAATAATATTCTATCTTGTTAATCGATATTTACGCTTATGATCATCATTTTGCCAAGAAAATCTTGACCTATAAAAATCTAGCCTTTTCCTTACCCCTTAGGTATTTCTAGAAAGATAGCAGAAACATTGGTAAACTGGTAAGGACGGAATTTATAAGCACCAGTGTGTCTCCGTATGAGAGTAGCTTGCTCTACCAGCAGCCGAACTTTCATTCAAAGCGGTTTTCTACTGGATTCCACTCTTTGTTTAAAAGTCTTCTTTAATGTATTGCGATACCTAGATATCAAGGGAAGAGAGCCAGCCTCGCATCTGAAAATTTGCTTGTATTGTTCCTCCTACTCCATAGCCTTTCCAAAATAGAAGATTTCACTTTTATGAAAGTTGATCTAAAGGCCAAAAAATTGTTCGAAGATGAATAGAATTAGTTTCATGTTAACGGCCTTCTGTAAGTCATGCTCCATGAAAAAAATATAAATTTTGTCAGCACCTCGATGACTTGCGGAAGAAGAAAATAAATTTTGTCAGCACAACGACGAACTGATCTCGAGACACCTCGCCGGCCCATGCTGGGAAAAGAATAACTATTTTTCGACAGGTTGGTGTAAGCCAGAAGACCAGAACGCAAATGCAATGGACGATCAATCGGGATTACCGCGCACACCCGACGCAAGCAGTGACGTCGCGCTCTCACCCCATGCGGCGACAACGCAACACTATTAATTCTGAGCTAGCGGAGTTGTCAGTAGTAGTCGAAGCCACAAACAAGAACCGCCTCGAACAAACTCACCGATCAATCTCCGGGAAGCAAGCTAGCCGATCGAGAGAATGGCGCCGGCGGCCGTGAAGGTGTACGGGTGGGCGATGTCGCCGTTCGTTGCGCGCGCGCTGCTGTGCCTGGAGGAGGCCGGCGTCGAGTACGAGCTCGTCCCCATGAGCCGCCAGGCCGGCGACCACCTCCAGCCGGACTTTCTCGCCAGGAACCCGTTCGCCCAGGTGCCTGTCCTCGAGGACGGCGACCTCACACTCTTCGGTTCGTAATATTTCCCTCCCGCCAATCTCCGTTCTTCCTTATCTGACACCAATTCCGAAGGATAACTCGTACTAATCGCAACCCGAATCTCCCCGCACCGCAGAGTCGCGCGCGATCGCGAGGCACGTGCTGCGCAAGCACAAGCCGGAGCTGCTGGTGGGCGACGGCTCACCGGAGGCGGCGGCCATGGTGGACGTGTGGCTGGAGGTGGAGGCGCAGCAGCACCACGCCCCGACGGGCGCCATCATGGTGCAGTGCATCCTCGCCCCGCTCCTCGGCGGCGCGCGCGACCAGGCCGTCATCGACGAGAACGTCCCCAAGCTGAAGAAGGTGCTGGAGGTGTACGAGGCGCGGCTATCGAAGTCGAGGTACCTCGCCGGGGAATCGGTGAGCCTGGCCGACCTCAGCCACTTCCCGATGCTGCGCTACTTCATGGAGACCGAGTACAAGGCGCTCGTGGAGGAGCTCCCGCATGTCAAGGCGTGGTGGGAGGAGCTCAAGGCCAGGCCGGCGGCGAGGAAGGTTACGGAGTTCATGCCGGTGGACTTTGGTCTGGGAAAGAAGGCAGAGCAGTGATGGCAACAACCAAGACGACCGAGCATGTCATGTAGTCTCCGGTTTGTGCTGTGTCGAACCGGCGCCGGCCTGCACCTGTGTATGGCTCCATGTTTTCCTTTTTGATTTGGCATACATACCGATTTTCATTATTGAAAACCATGACATGAATGTAAAAATAGAAAAACCATGACACTACTGTTGGCCCAGACCTGGCAATACTCTCGCCGCTTCGATATGTAGCACAACCTCTGCCGCCGAGTGTTTTCCGACGACCGACGACGAAGACGATCCTGCGACGCACATACACCAGTACTTCCGCGGTGGTGCGTATAAACTAGCTAAGCAACGAAACCTTGATAGATTAATTGATTAGCTACTAGCTCACGCACGCAATAGGGGTGATTGATTGCCACATGCTCATATCGAGCTTTGTATTTCTTTATTGCTCAACTTACGGTGGTACGTCTGGCCGTGTACTTGTATACACGCGCGGACAACACCACCAATGCTAGTCAATTATAAGTTCTAAACTTAATCGGTAATACACCTACAAACCGGTTTAGACTTGCACGTATACCTCTCGTATACACAAGTGTACGGTGTTGTGCAGCCGAAGTGCTTATTCCTAACAGACACGGTCTGACCCGCCTCAATTCTGATCCCCATGAATAAAGAAATGTTATCCATAGAGCTCTACTAAGACGATGATTTGAAAAACTTCAGTAATTATGAATAAAGTCACCTTTCTTTGAGCCGGAAGGAAGTTGACTGTTGGAACAAGCCATGAACGAAAAGAAAGAGAAGTTCACTAGGTTGACAATAAGCTATACAATCTTTCACGAGATCAGAAAAATAGTTGTACTAAGAACCAATCTAAGGTTGAGTGGTTAGGATGGTGGTTGTACTCTCAGCCCACCAAAGTTCAAACCACATGTTTGATATCTGTGTGTCTCATAAAACATAATATTCATCCAGTGGGAGGCACTCGTGGTAACTTCATCAATTTCAAGATCTAAATCGCTGGCTCAGTCTTCCGAATATGCTCATAGAGGTAGGGTGTGCGTGTGTGGGTTCATAGAGGTGAGCGTATACACGTGTATGTGGACGCCTGCGTTTGTACTGTGTTTTTTCAAAAGAAAAAATTGTACTGTCTTCTTTGCAACCACTGGGACAATGAACATACGCTGCTGCTCTGGTGAATGAAAATTAAAATATTTTGCTTTTTTTGGCTCTGATCTGTTGGAGGTTTTGATAAGCTTTTTATATTATAACACATTTTCAATAATAGGAACCCATGACATCAGTACAAAAAAAGACATAAAATTGCACGATCCACCTCAACACAAATTCGGATGAACAAAGAGTATGTCCATGATTCAACTCTGATGACATTCAAAAAAATCTGGATGAAGTCACAATTTCTTGAGCAGCAAGGAAGCTTGACTGATGAAACAAGTTAGAAAAGGTTCACCAAGTTAACAATAATCTCAGCAATCTTCCATCAGATTATAAAATAGTTATACTAACTTTTTTAGAACCATTCACATGTAGTATTAGTTGGAAAAGTTAGCACCGGAAATCAATTCGGCTCCCGAGTGCATATGCTCCCACCACTTATGTGTGTTCGTAAAACTTGCGAAAAAATGATACTTTTTGTGATCAATGTAAAAAAATAAAAATTATTTTTCATGAAAACCTATATTTTTATCACCAAATTTTAACTTTTCTATGCAATCCTAACGACAAGTCCATTTTCATAGAAAACTTTGTGCACACGCACCATTTGAAGATGTACTCATGATTTTTTTGTTTAATCTCTTTAACATTTCAAAATATATCAAAGATGTATTTTAAAATAATGAAAACATATACATCAAAAAATTGCTCCCAGTTAGTACTCAACTCTCAAGGGACAAAGCTTGCTTTAGTGGCATCTACCCACTTTGACCAAAGTTTTTGTTGATGGTTGACTAGCATGTGCGTAGTACGTAACCGGCACCTGTCATGTTGAAGTGTACTCAAGCAGTTAACTCTTCTTACCTGCCTGTCACACAAAAACTTACTTTTTGCCATGCGAACTCTGTGATTCTTATTTTAGGTAGATTTTGGAAAACTTCTGCATGTAATAAACAGTAGGACACATCGTGTCATGTTTTAGCTAATACTCTCTCCTTTTTATAATTCTTGTCGTACGATCTTTGAGATGTCTTTGGTCATGCTAAAATTTGCCCCTTGTCATCCTGATTTCAAATGCTGCAGAAATAATTTTCATGAAACTTGTCAGGAAATTTTCTTTGTTTGACTGTTAAAAGTGGTCCAGATCCTTCCGTGAAGCGCGGAGCGTGTGTTACTGTTGTTTACTTGCATTAATTTTCGTTAAGTGCATGCACGAACGAGCTTGCACAGCATGTACGTTCATGATGAAGATTACACATTCTGCAATTATATACCACGGCATTGCACTCAACACACGGTGCGTATTAATTTTAGAGAGGTTTCGTACTTCCTCCATCTGAAAATAGATGTCTCAATTTTATCAGATAAAGATTTGTTTATTAAAATGGGGGCATAGCTCAGGCCTCTATATCGATTGATGCACGCATCCATTATTGCGAAATTTTGGTATGAAGAGTACAAAGTATAAATGTTCTACAGCTCATGGGTCAACAAGGTGAAACTAAAAACAAACCAGCAAGCCGCCCGCCACCCAGGTTGTAGATATCATGAGCGACATTTTTCAGACGACTGCATCCAATATCCATACGTGCCCGCTGTGCCTCTGGTATAAGTTATGACCATTCGTGGATCCAGTGTGTAACCACATGGATAACCTGTACTGAATAGTTCTCCAAATTAATCTAGCGAAGGAACAAACAAAAAATAGATGGTTGATTAATTCGTTTGCATCACAGAAAGCAAACTTTTCTACAACTGTTCCAATTTCTTCTAGCGATGTTGTCTTTAATAAGGATTACTTTTCTATATAAGAACCACATGAAGATCTTAATCTTTAATCGTACTTTTATTTTCCAAATATATTTGCGTAGGAAAATTGTATGCCCATATTCATCATATCCACATACATCGATTTGACTGAAAACACCCCAGAATTTGTTAGTTTCCACATAAATACGTCTGGCTCTTTGATCAAGTTAAGAAAAAAAAAGACGTCTTATAAGATGCAGCCAAGCCTCCCATTTATTGTGTGATAACATTCTTGTAAATTTCATATTTAGAGGATTACCAGTTAAAACATCAGCTAACAAAATATTTTTCTGGCGGGCAATGTTCTATAAAGAAGGATACTGTCATGATAGTGGCTCATCTCCTAACCAGGGTGTCTTTCCAGAAACGAGTTTTCTGCCCATCGCCGACCTTAAAAGAACTCCGCGAGAAAAACTCATCTTTAACCCCCATTATTCCTTTCTGCAAATGGGACTCGGTGGATTTTGAAGTCACTTGTGACAGTATTTTGTGACAAAGGAATTTATTATGCAATATCTCCTACCATACCACATCTTCATTCAGGAGCTTAAACAACCATTTGCCAAGTAAGCATCTGTTTTTTATATCTAACACTTCCGCACCTAGCCCTCCTAATCTTTGGGCCGACAAATAATATTTCATCTTGTTAATCGATATTTACGATTATGATCATCATTTTTGCCTAGAAAATCTTGACCTATAAAAATCTAGCCTTTTCCTTACCCCTTAGGTATTTCTAGAAAGATAGCAGAAACATTGGTAAACTGGTAAGGGAGGAATTTATAAGCACCAGTGTGTCTCCGTATGAGAGTAGCTTGCTCTACTAGCATCCCAACTTTCATTCAAAGCGGTTTTCTACTGGATTCCACTCTTTGTTTAAAATTCTCCTGTAATGTATTGCGATACCTAGATATCAAGGGAAGAGAGCCAGCCTCGCATCTAAAAATTTGCTTGTATTGTTCCTCCTATTCCTTAGTCTTTCCAAAAGAGAAGATTTCACTTTTATGAAAGTTGATCTTACGGCCAGATAATTGTTCGAAGATGCATAGAATTAGTTTCATGTTAACGGCCTTCACGTAAGTCATACTCCATGAAAAGAATATTATCATATGCGTATTGTAGAATGGATACTCCCCCTCAACCGGATGAGGGAAGAGACCACCTACCTGACCATCCTCTTTTTCCCTGGCAATTATAGGATGGCCAACATATTGGCCACAATGTTAAAAAAGATTGGGGATAGAGGATCTCCTTGTCTCAGCCCCTTCCTTGTTTGGAAGTAATGACCAATGTCGCCATTAACCTGTACACCAACTAACCCTCCATAAACAAAACTTGTAACTAGCTGACACCATTCCGGTGACAATCCTTTCATGCACATAGTTTGTTGAAGAAAAGTCCATTTTACTTTATCATAAACATTATTAAAGTCAATTTGCAAGTTGTCATCGCCTACAATTGTTCCTTCGTCCCGCTCGAACTGCAAGATTTTCTATTTTCCTATGCTTAACATTGGCAATTAGGTGGAAATATCTCGTATTATTTTCTTCTTCTTGCATGTGATTTACTTTTGCTCTCCGATCCCATTTAGCTTCATCTTCTCGTCTAAGTTTAGCTGAACTGTCATGCGCGTTTCTCAAGGTGTCTTTCTCGAAGCTACCATTAGAGTAGTATCAGCTTTTATGTCTAGCTCATCGGTGAGTGCCATCAATCTTTCCTTTTCTTTTTTAGTTAGAAATACATCCGTATCTAGATAAAGTTCAGTATTTGGGCAGAGAGTGATTTCCAACGACAAAATGTGGGAGCAAAGTGCTTCGCTTAAGTTTCGGGTCAGTTTTAGGAGGGGATTGGCATGAACTTCACTCCAGTTCTAATGGCCTATGGCCGTCACTAAAAGTAACTCACCACTTAGCTTTTTATCCACGCAAGGTAAAGTGGATTACATCAATAGGCAACTTTGTATAGAAGCATGACCCTTTTAGGCCACTATTTTAAGTTTAGAAATACAGTGGGTAGATATTATACACTAGTAGAAAATCTCTCATGCGTACCGGTTCCAGAGGGGCATTCGTACCGGTTTTGCAACCGGTATAAAACTTCCGGCACTAAAGCCCCCCCTTTCGTACCGGTTGCTTACGAACCGGTATAAAAGGGGCCTCCACGTGGGCCACCAGGAGAGCTCGGGGCTAAGGATCTTTGGTACCGGTTGGTAATACGAACCGGTACCAAAGGTTCCCCCGCGGCAGGGAATTTGCCCAAATCCGTGCCGCGGCGGAGAATTGGCTTTTTAGGGTTTTGGAGAGGTTTAGGGATATCGGTTTGTTTCATATCGCGTCGATGCACCGGAAACGCGTTTGGGTTTAGGTAGTACATGAAGATCAAGATGATGCATAGCAAGTTGGTGCATATAATATAACACACATGTTATTGCATAAGATCGCAAATTAAGTAGCACTATGCATGAAGATCGATCTTCATGCATAGTGGTGCTCTCCGAGGCGTACTCTATATATGTCTATTACATGTAGCATAGTGGTACTCTTCGAGTCAACTATATATGTAACATGTACATCTTCATTCATACTCGGTGCTCTGCGAGTTGTGGTATGACGTCCCGAAGGAAAAATCCCGCCAATTCCTCGCCTATTGCTATGAAGCGGTCATCGATTGAGAGCTTGTTCCGCTTTCTTGCCAACTATAAAAGAATAAGATACAAATGAATACATGAAACAACTATTACTGAAACTCAGCACAACTTATGATAACAAAACAAATTTGTGAAGATTGTTTTTGTACCTCTTTATTTCTTTCATTATTCGTTCTCTCGTTGACAATTCTGCGGATGTACTCGCAAACGAAGAATCCACAGAGATCGGTCCCCGGAGGTTGTTGCGGGCATTTCTTTACAAGAATATAATTCAATCAAACAATAGTCAAGTATGATAATTGAAAGGTGTGTGGACCTAGGTAGTACTACTTACTTTCGCACGCCATCGCAGCTTCGGTGTCCATTCACGGGACGTATCTTCCTTGATGAAAGTTTGCCATACGCTGCTCGACAAAAGAAAATGCATAAAAGAGTCATCAATTAGTTCAAAGCAGGAAATTAACGAAACAAACCGATAAGAATTAAAATTACCTTCTGAGCATTAAAAAACAAGACACGTATAGATCCTTTTTTTGCTTAGTGAGTCCAAGACTTCAACTTCTCCAATTTCCAAATTGATGACGAGAAGAATAAAGTGAAACCTACGCACGTTTCAATATGTAGTCATTAGTTAAAATTTTGACATACGGTGAGCAAAATATAATGTGTTATAAGACAAGTAAGACTCACTCGAAGTTGTAAGGCCAAAGTATTAGCTTTTTGTCACGTTGTCGCTTCAAAAACCTTAGCAAAGTCTGCGGTGTATCCTTGTTATAGAGGGGATTCTCTATGGTTTTGACATGCATTGTGTTCGGGTCAATGAACCCAATGTCCGTGATATCGTCCCTTTTGCATTCGAGCATCTTCGATCTGCATAATATAGCGCACAAAAGATTATAATCTGCAGACAATGAACGACTTCTCAAATTAAATAAATAAATCACTTACAGACAATAGCAACTGATGATTGATTTGTCGAGGGCCCGGAGATTGTATAACTGAAAGTAGTGCTCTTCCCTAACTCGCACCATGATAGTCTGGATCCCTTCCTTTGAGGCCTTAAGGTACCACGAATGCAAGTTACGCATACATGTTGGTACCTTCCTGAGATTCTCGACCAAATCTTTCCCTTGAACAAACCGATATGCTCGTTCAGCCGAAGGCGTAATCAGTTGCGTCTTGTCGAGAACTTTGAACGGTCTTCCCGTCAAACACCTTGAGAGGGGCGACCGATTGAACGGGTTGTTGTCCGAGCTGGTAGACACTCGTGTATCCCTTTTATCTCCCCGATACCCGATTTAACGGGTTTTGTCGCCTCGATCATCTTGTCATACGACCTTTCAATAGAACGCGCATAGTCGGATGGCGGCGATGGTACAGGGTCATATAGATTGTCAACGGTACGCACAACTTTCTCCCGATCTAGTGTCTTCTCGAAAGGTATCTCCGGCACTTTCGGTGCAAAAATTTCTTCACCTCGGCCCGAACGGCCTCCGCATTTTCCTCTCGGAGTTTTTTCCCAAGGTAACTTCTCGGGAGGCGGCAGTTGTTTCTCCTTTCTAGCTTTCTTCCTAGGCGGCGCACCGTTCCGCTTAACGGACGCTGTCTTACGCGGAGGATCTCGAGATGGTGGACTCACGCCGGGGTCCCTCTCGGTAGGTGTGGACTTGGCTGCTCACCAGGACCGCCACCGGGAGGAGTCGATGGCATTTGCTGCTCATGTGTAGGAGTCGGTGGCCTTTGCAAAAGGATGACGTACTTCTTCGGCCATAGGGCGAAACCGTGCTTGACATCGCCCAGTGTCCTCTCATCTTCACCTCTAGGAATATCAAGCTCCACTTTTTCAAAACCCGAAACAACTTCATCCACCCCGACACGAACACAACCAGGTGGAATGGGCATATGATGGTGCATTGCTCCATCTTCACTTGGGTACACATAGCCGACCGCCACCTTAACGGACGCGGTCCCGATTAACATATGTAGCTCGCAATCTGTCTTCTCCGTGACATAATCCACGGGGTAGCTTCCTCCACATCCGTCAAGATGCGAGGAACCGACACTGCTTCTTCGCTGAGATGGGGCAGCATCGGCTTGTGGATCCTGTAGAAATAGCGGCTGATCAGGTGCCCTCTGATTTCTCTCAAGAGCCTCCACCCTAGATAACAACCCCGTTACAATGTCGGCGTCCTTCTTCTTCTTTCGCGAACGGCTTCTATAAGTGTCAGCGCTGTCCGGCCACGCTTCCTTCATGGTGAGACCTGGGCGAGCTCGTACCCGTCCAACATGTTCAGGGTTCCCCAGAGCGAGTGTCAGCTCGTCATTCTCTCGATCGGGAATGTACTCTCCCTTTCTGACCTTTTCAATTGCATCTACAAGCTTCGGTACAATTGCCTCAATTTTTTCCTTCCATTTTCCCTTTTTCAACGATCAACCCTGTCTTTGGGTCCAACCCTGCCCCATGAGCGAACAACCAGAACTTGGACCGTTCGGGCCAGTCCCATGTCTGTGGAGTGATTCCATGATCCATCAGTTTATTCTCAAACGCTGTCCACTTCGGAATGGCACTCTTGTAGCCACCTGACCCCAAATGATGCGGAAGTTTCTTCTTTGCAGCATTTTCGGTATTTTTCTTCGATCGGGACACAAAAGTAGACGATTTCTTATACTCCTTAAATGCGGCCCGTTGATCTTTTATCTTCACTAGATTATCATCGAATACTTGGATCTTCATTCTTATATTTGTCCCATAAATTTTTCTTGAAGCTCTGGAATTGTATGGCCATCTTCTTCCATGTCCATTCCTTGACTTTATTCTTCTCGCCTTCCGTCATGTCTTCCGGTAGGCTGAACTTTGTCAGTAGCGTGTCCCAAAGAAATTTTTTCATCTTGTCGTTGACATAAGTAGCACCACTCTCCGGGTTCTTCGGCTTATGCCACTCTTGAATGCTGATCGGTACATGGTCCCTAACAATAACTCCGGATTGACTTGTAAATTTGCGGCAAAACTCCTTGGGCTCCACTGGTTCACCATTATCCTTGAATGCCGTGAGGGCTAACCTGCCCTCGCCCTTTAGCACCCGCGTCGGGCCTCGTTTTGTTCTAACAGACTTGCTCGATGATCCAGAAGGCTAAAAGAAAAAATATTCGTTAATAAGTGCAATACAAATAAATGAATGCATCTAGGGATGAACACAGACTAATTGATACATAGATATACACCTCGCCGGAGTTTGTGATGGACACTTCATTGTCTTTTCTAACTTGTTCGTACTCAAGTCCCTCGCCAAAATCATTCAGAAAGTCTTGGTACTCGTTGTCATCTCCATCGTCGGGTTCCGGACCACGGGCACTCTCATAGATCAATCGCTGCACCGCTTCTTCCCCCTCCTCATCTCGGACGAAGGTGCCGTCCTCCATACCTCAATGTCACCGCAAAATTAAGAAAGCAAAATTAACCGTATTGCTAGATGGATAACAATTGAAATGAAGAAAGCAAAAAACCCTAACGGACCGCCACGACCACGAACACGGTGTTCCCCCTCCTCCTCTCGCTCTTCTCTCTATGTCGCGGCGGCACCGCCACGGACTCGGCACCGCTACAGACCCTAACCCTAACACTCGGCGCTCCTCCTCTCGCTCTTCTCTCTATGTCGCGGCGGCACCGCCACGGACTCGGCACCGCTACGGACCCTAACCCTAACACCGGCAGTGTGCCCTCCGGCAATTAACCCACCGAGGCGACGACGACAATGAAGGAGCCGGTGCAGCACCGAGGCGATGACGACAATGAAGGAGCCGTCGTTCCGCAAGAGCGCGTCGTCCACGCTGGTGAGCTAAGTGCCCGCGCGTTGCGGCGGATATCTCGTAATCACTTTACCTTTGAACATAAACTCGATATTCTCCCCTCAAAGGAATACACATATAAATAGTATGATAGATTTATTTTTTTTAGCACAATTGCAAAATAAGTTGACTTACTACATATATTATATACGGCTAGCTACACTGTATTGATCCGACTGACAAATCGATCGCCGGCCATGGCGCAGCGGAGCGCGAGCGCATGAGCGTGGTAATGTTCCGTGGCTGGCGCACGGCCACATCAACCCGCACCTCGAGCTAGCCGTGCGCCTCACCGCCGTCACCTCCCACCTCGACGTCGTCGTCCACCTCGTCTCCACGCCGGCCAACCTCGCGCCCTCGCTTGCCACCGGACGGACAGGATCAACCTCGTCTCGCTCCACCTCCCTCGAGCTCGCCTCCCGGACCTCCCGCCCGCGCTGCACACCACCAAGCGCCTCCCGGCCCGCCTCATGCCGGCCCTCAAGCGCGCTCGCGACCTCGCCGCGCCCGCTTCGGCGCGCTGCTCGACGGCCTCCGCCCGGCGCCCGGACGTCCTCCTCTACGACTTCTTCGCCCACTCGCCTCCGAACGCGCGCGGGTGCCGGCTGTGCACTTCGGCACGTGCAGCGCCGCCGCCACGGCCTTCTTCGCCCACCGCTCCTGTAACGAGCGCGCGCCCCCGCGCGTTCCCGTTCGAGGCCATCAGCCCTCGGCGGCCCCGACGAGGACGCCAAGTACACCGCGCTGCTCGCCATCCGCTGCGACGGCGGCACCGCGCTCGTGCCCGACCCACCGCGGGTGGAGCTCGTCGTCGAACACCTTGCGGGCAGTGGGCACGGCGGTAGCTAGGGAGGGAAAGAAGGAGGAGAGGGCCGGGAGGTTACCTGCGGGCGGCGGCAGCTGCGTCGCGCGGTGGCGGCTGCGTCGGCGGCGGCGGCTGCGTTGGCGGCGGCGTGGGTGCGTTGGCGGCGTGGGTGCGTCGGCGGCGTCGGCGCCTCTCGCTTGTCGCGCGGCTAAGGGAGAGAATGAGGGGATTTGGGGATTTTCGGCCGCCGGCTAAGTCTAAAACAGGGGATCGACCTTTGGTACCGGTTGGTGCCACCAACCGGTATGAAAGACCTTTCGTACCGGTTGGTGCTACCAACCGGTACCAAATGTATTTTTTTTGTTTTCCTTTTTCTTTTACTGTTTTCTTTTCTTTTGCTGTTTCTTTTTTCTTTTACTGTTTTCTTCTTTCTTTTCTGTTTCTTTTTCCTTTTATTTTGTGTTTCTTTTCTTTTCTTCTCATTTTCTATTTCTTTTCATTTTCTATTTCTTTTCATTTTCTATTTCTTTTCTTTTCATTTTCGTTCCCCTTTCTTTTGTGTTTCTTTTCTTTTATATTTCTTTTCTATTTATTTTGTTTTCTGTTTCTTCTTTCTTTTCTTTTATGTTTTTTTCTTTTCTTTTGTGTTTCTTTTCTTTTCTTTTTATTTTCTGTTTCTTTTCTTCTCTATTTCTTTTCTATTTTCTATTTCCGTTTGTTTTCTTTTCTATTTGTTTTCTATATCCTTTTTTATATTTCTTTTCTATATATTTTCTAATTCTTTTCTATATATTATCTATTTCTATTCTTTACTCTTGCCACGACGCCGTCCGCTGCTGGAAACTTTCCCGCCACGTACGACGGAAAAAGGCGGGAAAGAAAGGGCGGGAATAAAATTTTATTACGATTGAACTCGAATTAAAATACATAGCTTAACCGAAAATTAAAGATACATGGCCAAATTCTACCGTTGGAGTCATTCAGCTCATACTCGTGCCTAGCCCCGTAGTAGTCGCCACTCGTAGTCGCCGTAGTCGCCGTCATCATCGTCGCCGGCATCGGGGTCGCGGTACTCTCCGGCCGGCGGGTGAGCACGCGTGGGCTGGGACCGAGGGTAGCGCAGGCGGGGGCCACGGTAGGCCATGACGCCCGGAGAGTCCGGCCGCGCCACCACAGCCCGACGGCCGGCCTCGTTGGAAGTTCGAAGGAGGCGGACCGCCCTCCTCATGCCTCGGAAAGCGCCCTCTCACGCCGATTGATGAAGAAGCTTTCCCAAGTCGGGCTGTAGTCGGGATGCCACCGGGGATTCCTCCGCTGCTCCGGCGTGAGCTCGAAGTAGTAGTGGTTCGTGATGGCCATCTCGCGCGCCACACCTAGAGGGACTGGGAGGGACCGGCACGCTCCGACGCTTAGCAACCAGCCGGTCGGGACGCGGTAGCCCGGCGGGCAGGGGTAGTTCGAGGCGCAAAGCGCTTCCGCCTCCCGGCGGATTAGAGATGCGATGGAAGCCATGGGAGAGAATGATGAGGTTTGCAGATATGAGTCTAGATGTGATATGTAAATGGTGGCCAAGCCTACATATATATAGTGAAAAAATGGCGGGAAGACAAAGGCGGGAACCGGTGAAAAGCGTGGGAAGAAAATAGGCGGGAAGACAGAGGCAAACCTTTAGTACCGGTTGGTGGGTGCAACCGGTACTAAAGTCTGTCGGCAGGATAAGGACGCCTTGCTCGATGAGATAAAGTATGTAGCGCACGACGCCCTGTCGGTGGGATAAGGACGCGTGGGTGACCTTTAGTACCGGCTGGTGGGTGCAACCGGTACTAAAGCCGTCGGCAGGATAAGGACGCCCGCTCGATGAGATAAAGTATGTAGCGCACGATGCCCCGTCGGTGGGATAAGGACGCGTGGTAACCTTTAGTACCGGTTGGTGGGTGCAACCGGTACTAAAGCTGTCGGCAGGATAAGGACGCCCCGCTCGATGAGATAAAGTATGTAGCGCACGACGCTCCGTCGGTGGGATAAGGACGCGTGGTAACCTTTAGTACCGGTTGGTGGGTGCAACCGGTACTAAAGCTGTCGGTAGGATAAGGACGCCCTGCTCGATGAGATAAAGTATGTAGCGCACGACGCCCTGTCGGTGGGATAAGGACGCGTGGGTAACCTTTAGTACCGGTTGGTGGGTGCAACCGGTACTAAAGCTGTCGGCAGGATAAGGACGCCCCGCTCGATGAGATAAAGTATGTAGCGCACGACGCTCCGTCGGTGGGATAAGGACGCGTGGGTAACCTTTAGTACCGGTTCGTGTCTACAACCGGTACTAAAGCCGTCAGCAGGATAAGGACGCTCCGCCTATAAAAGGAGCATCGATACACCATGGGAAGCAGCTCAACAAGCCAACATGGATGGAGAGTTTCATCACCATGGATGGAGGAAAGGGTTGGAAAATCTCCCGTGGCGGAACTTGTCGAAGATGCCCTTGGTGCACACGCCCTATGGCATCTTCGGAAGTTCCGCCTCGGAAAAATTTCCCCGCAAGCCCGTGGAAGACTCCATCTCCTCTAACAAATGTTGGGGAAAGGGTTGGGAAATCTCCGTGGCGGAACTTGTCGAAGATGCCCTTGGTGCACATGCCATATGGCATCTTCGGAAGTTCCGCCTCGGAATTTTTTCCCTGCAAGCCCGTGGAAGACTCCATCTCCTCTAACAATGTTGCGGAAAGGGTTGGGAAATCTCCCGTGGCGGAACTTCTCGAATATGCCCTTGGTGCACATGCCCTATATATGGCATATTCCGCCTCGGAAAAATTTCCCTGCAAGCCCGTGACTTAACTAGTAAAACAAGCCAACCATCTCCATTGTTAATATCTTACATACAGTAACATCATTACACAAAAGTGATTTCCATATTGAGATACACAAGTTATGATCCCTATATGTAGCTAGCTAGTCTTCTGAGTTTTCTTCGCTCGTTTCCCTTTCTTCTTACTGCGACGCAACCATGGACAATCTTCATTGTTTAAGATGATGCTTGGGTCAATTTTTACCTTGAAGGGTGGAATATCGTCAAACTTATTATAATCTTCTGACATGTCCTGTCTTGTCCTCTACTCCCACGATGTTTCTTTTTCCCGAAAGAACTATGTGCCGCTTTGGCTCATCGTATGATGTGTCCTCTTGCCTTTCTTTTATTTTTTTCGGTTTGCTAGACATATCCTTCACATAAAAACCCTGAGCCACTTCACCGGCTAGGACGAATGGTTCGGTGTCGTACCCAAGATTCTTGAAATCCACTGTAGTCATTCCGCACCGCGGGTCTACCTGTACTCCGTCTTTCAGGTTGAACCATTTACACCGGAACAAAGGGACCTTGAAATTAGGTCCATAGTCAAGTTCCCATATCTCCTCTATGTACCCATAATATGTGACCTTGTTCCCATTGCCATCTTCTGCATCAAATCGGACACCACTGTTTTGGTTGGTGCTCTTTTTGTCTTGGGCGAAAGTGTAAAATGTGTTCCCATTAATCTCGTACCCTTGAAAAGTCGATATAGTAGAAGATGGTTGCTTGGCCAACAAGTACAGCTGCTCGTCATCGGTGACATTCATGAGACGTGTTTGCAACCAACCGCCGAAAGTCTTCATGTGTTCTCCATCAATCCAATCTTCACGTTGCTCCGGTATTTAGAGCGTAAGATCTCCTTGTGTTCCTCTTTGTACGGAGCCACCAAGATGGAATTAAGTAGAACTGTGTAGTGTGCTTGAGTGAAAGAATGTCCGTCCATACACGTTGCTGATTTCTTTCCTAGCGTGCCTTTTCCACGCTAGTCTCCCCTCATAGCGCGATTCAGGAACACCGATCGGCTTAAGGTCAGGAATAAAGTCAACACAAAACTCAATGACCTCCTCTCGTTCCATAGCCCTTGGAGATGCTTCCTTCTGGCCTAGCACGGTTATGAACGTACTTCTTTAAGACTCCCATGAATCTCTCAAAGGGGAACATGTTGTGTAGAAATACAGGACCGAGAACGCCAATCTCTTCGACCAGTTGAACTAGGAGATGTGTCATAATATTGAAGAAGGATGGTGGGAATACCAACTCGAAGCTGACTAGACATTGGACCACATCCTTCTGTAAATTTTGTAGAGTAAGTGGATTGATCACCTTCTCGAGAAATTGCATTGAGGAACGCACATAGCTTCACAATGGGTACTCGAACATTTTCCGGCGTAAGCCCCCTCAATGCAACCGGAAGTAATTGTGTCATAATCACGTGGCGCTCATGAGACTTTAGGTTTTGAAACTTTTTCTCCGACATGTTTATTATTCCCTTTATATTCGACGAGAAGCCGACGGGACCTTGATGCTACTCAGGACTTCAAAAAGATCTCCTTCTCCTCTTTGGTAAGAGCATAGTCGGCGTGACCTTGATACTTCTCTGGATTCAGGTTGTTTCCTTCGTGGATACTTTGCTGGTCCTGCCGTGCATCCGGTGTATCTTTTGTCTTCCCATACACGCCCAAGAAGTTTAGCAGGTTCACGCAAAGATTTTTCGTCACGTGCATCACGTCGATTGCAGAGTGAACCTCTAAGAATTTCCGAGAGGGTAGCTCCCAAAATATCGACTTCTTCTTCCACATGGGTACGTGTCCGTCAACATCATGCGGAACAGATTGTCCGCCGGGACCCTTTCCAAAGATCACTTTTAAATCCTTGACCATATCATATATAACTTCCCCATTAGGGCGGGTAGGCTTCGTTCGGTTATCCGCCTCACCTCCGAAATGCTTTCCTCTCTTTCTTACGTGATGTTGTTTTGGAAGAAATCGACGATGCCCTGGTACACATTCTTGTTTCCCAAATAATTACTATCAGTCTCACCTAAACAAGTGTGTGCATGCATTGTATCCCTTGTTTGACTCGCCCCGAAATGTTACCAAGAGCAGGCCAATCATTGATGGTTACAAATAACAACGCTCGTAGGTTAAATTCCTTTTGTTCGTGCTCATCCCACACAGGTACACCTTCGTCACGCCACAACTCTAAAAGTTCTTCAACCAATGGCCTCGTGTACACATCAATGTCGTTGCCGGGTTGCTTCGGGCCCTGGATGAGCACCGGCATCATAATGAACTTCCGCTTCATGCACAACCAAGGAGGAAGGTTATAGATACATAGAGTCACCGGCCAGTGCTATGGACCGGAGCTCTGCTCCCGAAAGGATTAAAGCCATCCGTACTTAGACCAAATCTTAAGTTCCTTGCGTCATCTGAAAATGACTTGAACTCTCTCGTCGATTTTTCTCCACCGCGACCCGTCGTGGGTGTCTCAAGATCACATCTTTCTTACGGTCCTCTTTGTGCCATCGCAACAACTTGGCATGCTCTTTGTTCCGGAACAAACGTTTCAACCGTGGTATTATAGGAGCATACCACATCACCTTCGCAGGAACCCTCTTCCCGGGGGTGGACTCACCCTCAACATCGCCGGGTCATCTCGCCTGATCTTATACCTCAATGCACTACATACCGGGCATGCATTCAAATTCTCGTACTCCCCGCGGTAGAGGATGCAGACATTGATGCATGCATGTATCTTCTCGCACCTCTAATCCTAGAGGGCAGACAACCTTCTTTGCTTCGTACGTGCTAGAGGGCAACACGTTCTCCCCTGGAAGCATCTTCTTTATTATTTTCAGCAACTTTTCAAATCCCTTGTCGAAGTACCATTCTCTCGCCTTCCACCGCAGCAATTCCAGCGTGGTACCCAGCTTTTTCTCGACCATTTTCGCAATTTGGGTACAACAAGCTTTGTTGTGATCCTCTAACATTTTCTCCAACTTCAACCTCTCCTTTTCATTTCCGCAGTTCATCTTCGCATCAAGAATGGCCCGACCCAAATCGTCATCCGGGTCATCAAAAATCGGCTCATCAAAAATGAGCTCTTCTTCAGCTTCGTCTTCCCCATTCTACTACCACCGTCTTCGATGAATAAGCTGGGATAGTTGTCACTATCCTCTTCTTCTTCGTTGTCTTCCAATATAACCCCTCTTTCTCCGTGCTTGGTCCAACAATTATAGCTGGGCATGAAACCATTCTCCAGCAGGTGGACGTGAAGGGTCTTCGAGGTAGAGTAATCCTTCATATTCTTACAGGAACTACATGGACAATACATGAAACCATTCGACCGCTCTGTTTGCCTCAGACCACGTTGAGAAAATAATGCATGCCGAGTAATGAACTCGGGATGGCACCGGTCACCGTACATCCATTGTCGACTCATCTGCATTTTATATGTATATCAAAAATCATTAAGTACACAACATCATGGATATATGAGTGACCAGCTTAATTAATATTCAAGTTCATCACATAAAACTAAGTTTTTTTTATAAAAAGAAGAGGCTCACCGAGGTTGTACGGTGCCGGCTAGGGGACGACGCTAGCGATCGACGGCGGTGAGGACGGGGATGATACTAATTAAAACCTACAAAATATACCATAATTTCAGCTCAAATTGATTATAAAAAAAGTAAAATCCCTAACTTAGGCATTTCATCAAACACCTTGCTAGCACTAGAAAAATAGTACGAGTTAAACTACCAAAGAAATGAGCTAAATTAGGAACGCCGGAAGAAAGGATGATATTGCTAACCCTTGGATAGATGGAGGTCGTTAATCTTGTTAAAATGGTGGAGAAAAATAAAGATTATTGGAGTGTGAGAGGTGGAGAAAAATTTAGAGTGTGAGGAAGAAGAGAAAAATGAGAGCCAGCATGCAGGGGGCTCGGGAAGGGATCTGGGCGATTGATATAGCTGGGTACCCTTTGGTACCGGTTCGTGTTAAGAACCGGTACCAAAGGTCCAGCCCGGGCCCCACCACGCGTCTGAATTTTGGCCGAAGACCTTTCGTACCGGTTCCTAACACGAACCGGTACGAAAGCTCCTAACGAACCGGTACCAAATCTCCTCGCCCGCCAGAGCCATTCAACCGGTATAGATGACCCCATTGGTACCGGTTCGTAAGGGAACCGGTACCAATGGCTTAGATGGATGAGAATTTATAAGCACCAGTGTGTCTCCGTATGAGAGTAGCTTGCTCTACTAGCATCCCAACTTTCATTCAAAGCGGTTTTCTACTGGATTCCACTCTTTGTTTAAAATTCTCCTGTAATGTATTGCGATACCTAGATATCAAGGGAAGAGAGCCAGCCTCGCATCTAAAAATTTGCTTGTATTGTTCCTCCTATTCCTTAGTCTTTCCAAAAGAGAAGATTTCACTTTTATGAAAGTTGATCTTACGGCCAGATAATTGTTCGAAGATGCATAGAATTAGTTTCATGTTAACGGCCTTCTGTAAGTCATACTCCATGAAAAGAATATTATCATATGCGTATTGTAGAATGGATACTCCCCCCTCAACCAGATGAGGGAAGAGACCACCTACCTGACCATCCTCTTTTTCCCTGGCAATTATAGGATGGCCAACATATTGGCCACAATGTTAAAAAAGATTGGGGATAGAGGATCTCCTTGTCTCAGCCCCTTCCTTGTTTGGAAGTAATGACCAATATCGCCATTAACCTGTACACCAACTAACCCTCCATAAACAAAACTTGTAACTAGCTGACACCATTCCGGTGACAATCCTTTCATGCACATAGTTTGTTGAAGAAAAGTCCATTTTACTTTATCATAAACATTATTAAAGTCAATTTGCAAGTTGTCATCGCCTACAATTGTTCCTTCGTCCCGCTCGAACTGCAAGATTTTCTATTTTCCTATGCTTAACATTGGCAATTAGGTGGAAATATCTCGTATTATTTTCTTCTTCTTGCATGTGATTTACTTTTGCTCTCTGATCCCATTTAGCTTCATCTTCTCGTCTAAGTTTAGCTGAACTGTCATGCGCGTTTCTCAAGGTGTCTTTCTCAGAAGCTACCATTAGAGTAGTATCAGCTTTTATGTCTAGCTCATCAGTGAGTGCCATCAATCTTTCCTTTTCTTTTTTAGTTAGAAATACATCTGTATCTAGATAAAGTTCAGTATTTGGGCAGAGAGTGATTTCCAACGACAAAATGTGGGAGCAAAGTGCTTCGCTTAAGTTTCAGGTCAGTTTTTAGGAGGGGATTGGCATGAACTTCACTCCAGTTCTAATGGCCTATGGCCGTCACTAAAAGTAACTCACCACTTAGCTTTTTATCCACGCAAGGTAAAGTGGATTACATCAATAGGCAACTTTGTATAGAAGCATGACCCTTTTAGGCCACTATTTTAAGTTTAGAAATACAGTGGGTAGATATTATATCACATCCAGGTCACGCTTGCCATGTACATTGCCCATTCGGCAAAACAAGCTAACTCGATGAATTTGAAGGTGCACGAGCTGGCGGTATCCCTGTTCGTTGCCACATTGTTATTGTGCCTCGAGGAGGCCACCATAGTCAACTCACATTCTCATGATTTTTGAGAATGTCATACATATACGTGCCTTTTTCTATTTAGTTAAGAAGACTCGAATAAATATGTGTGTGTATGTATTTGTGCGTGCTTGCGGCTGTGTACACCCTACCCATGCAGATGCCTGAGTGTGACTCTTATGAATTATATCAGCTTGATACTAACTTTTTGGTTTAAAATCAGCCTCGACAAGTCAACATGGAAAAACTAACAAGGAAGGCAAAGAAATATCCATAATATATTCAGATAATATATATTGATTTGCACAACATCATTATGGATGAAGTCGTAGTTCCTTGGACAGGAAGGAAACTAGACTTGAGACACAAGTCAAGATAAATATAATTTTACTTAGATTGATCATAAGCACTCCAAAATTCCACCAGACCTTAGAAAAGTATAGCGGCAGTGACAATACCATGAAGAAAAAATCGAACTTACACGTAAAGGTAGAACATACCTCCAGTGCTCTAAAAGTTGCCATTTCAAAAAAAAGTATATATAAAATTTGAATTCTTCAGTACGATTATTTACAATTTTCTCGTGTTAGAAAGAACAATTCATCTTTATGAACATTTAGATTCAACCTTCCCAAGTCATACATGTGAATTTATGCTAGTTTCTATGTTAATTTCATTTTCTAATGTAAAATTTCCGTTGAATTAACCAAATATATCATACTAGAATTTGATGGCAAAATTGTCTTGTAGTAACACGCCAACGTGCAAAACAATAGTTTTAGACAACCGGAGCCGGATGCCCGGAACAAATTAGTCAAAGTACGACTAGCAATCACCTTCTTCGGAACT
Organism: Lolium rigidum; assembly: GCF_022539505.1. Classification (NCBI taxonomy): domain Eukaryota; kingdom Viridiplantae; phylum Streptophyta; class Magnoliopsida; order Poales; family Poaceae; genus Lolium; species Lolium rigidum. Next base: position 65,966,685 of record NC_061511.1, read on the forward strand.
TCTTATAATGATGGATTAACCTAGGAAACAGAGCTGTACATAGGGAGAGAAGAGACGAGATAGAGAGCGAGAGAGAGAGAGAGATGGGCTGCGCGGTGAAGGTGTACGGGGTTGTGGCGTCTCCGTTCGTCGCGACGGTGCTGTTGTGCCTGGAGGAGACCGGCGTCAGCTACGAGCTCGTCCCCGTCGACATGGCTGCGCGGGAACAGAAGACCGAGCCCTACCTCTCCCGAAACGTAAGTTTCCTGTCTTAATCTACGATTCAGATGCTCAATTACTGTTCTCTGGCTCCCTGCAATCGGTACAAGCTCAGCTGTATGCCGGTCCGGGATAAACTTTTCTTCCCGTGCGAGTCTAGTACTGAACATTTTGCTCATTCGTTCAGCCTTGTTAGCTCCTGCTCCGGTGCAGTTGTACTCTTTATGTTGTCTTGTTATGATTTTGTCTCTCATTTATAAACAAAACGAATAGTAGTTTCAAATATCTATGATCTTCATTGTTATTTAAGAAAATTTGCATATGTTAACACTGCAGCCGTTCGGCAAGATCCCTACATTTGAGGACGGGGAAATCACGCTGTTCGGTATGACACCAATCGACAGTTTAACATCACCTCGCAAATCATCATCACATATCTTACCTTGTCTTACCAACTCGATACTAATCTGCACCGACAACATCACAGAATCTCGCGCAATTTCGCGGTACATCCTCCGCAAGTACGGACCTGCCGGCACCCCCAAAGATCTCCTACGAGAATCCAACCTTGAGGAATCAGCCATGGTGGACGCGTGGACGGAGGTGGAGGCGCACCAGTACCACCCGGCCATCTCCAACATAGTCCGGCAGTGCGTCATCATGCCGCTGATCGGGGGCGCCCGCGACCAGGCAGTGGTGGACGAGAACGTTGGGAAGCTGGGAAAGGTCTTGGACGTGTACCAGGCGCGGCTGTCGAGCTCGCCGTACCTAGCCGGAGACTTCTTCAGCCTCGCTGACCTCGCGCACTTTGCCTTCACCTACTGCCTCATGGCCGGCACTGAATACACGCCGCTGCTGGTGAAGCGCGCCAGCGTCGGGGCATGGTGGGGAAGGATCATTGCCAGGCCGGCGGTGAGGAAGGTGGCCGCTCTGATCGACCTCGGGTTGCTGAAGCAGATGTCGTCTTCTTAATGTTTCAACACATTATTCATATCGGAGCCTCACTAGGTTCTACCATATGGCGTTGTTCAGATCCACAGTGTTTGCACACATTGTGTTCTATGAAATAGATGTTTGCCTGAAGTACCATAAAAAATAAAACAAGAATGTGTTGTTTCTAGGAAGTAACTTGTAGTCTTGTAGAGACAAACTACAACATGAGAAATCAGCTCACGGGCACAAACTACAGCAAGCAAATACCAGATAAAGAAGTATAGCAAAACTTGAAAACGTTCATAACTTATTGCTGAACCCATTGAAACTTGTAAGACACTTTTTTTTTTAGCATGAATCATGCAAACGGTTCAATTTAAACTCTAGTAGTTTCGGTAAGTATAGCTAACTCGTTGTTTGCCAGAAATCTCTATGGAGATAATTGTTAAGCCTATGATCTAGAGATGTTTACCATAATACATATACAATGTCTTGTTCATTTATTTATTGAAAATAATTCAAGGATTTTTTATTAAAAATATAGTTTACCATTTAGCAGAACAAAATTTTACTAGAAGATACATTACAATTATATAATAAATATATAAATTCAATTAAAATTTGGCAACATTGCTATGTGGCTAAATGTCTTGATTAAATGATAGAAGATTGAACTTTTTAATATTAGAACATGATTCACAAAAAAATTGTAACATGGAAATAAAGAACTTTGAAAATTATAAGAGTTCAGTATAAATTGTAACTATTTTAGCTGATCAATTAATTCTTTCTAGCTGAAGCGCTCCCTGGTAGAAATTCACAAACAAACCGCATGTGCTTTTTGATAATTTGCCAGAACCCTGCTCTGAACTTCCAGTTTTTCTCAAACGTTCTTATGCCTAGCATTTTGAAGTCAAATATAAAGGAACAAGTTTAACTCATCAGTAAATGTCACTTTTAATAGCTAAGTCAAACATATATTGATGAATTGGTACATTTAAGTAGATATCTCTCATAGTCATATTACTGCAAGAAAAGTGTTGGAATCACAAAACAAAATGAGCTCACAGTCCTGGAAGGACTCCTCATAAATTTGCATCTCCCTAATGAGATGCACCCCTGACAAAACTGTCTTTTCTTCTTCTCCACATCTCCACTACAGCTTGACAGTCAGTTTCAATCATCACCTTGGTGTAGTTTTGCTGAATTGCAAAAACCATTGCATCTCTACATGCCATTAGCACAATAGAGAGCAGATCTTCGATGTGGTTATACCTCCTGCACGCAGCTGCAATAAAAGCTCCCTCATTATTTCGCACCACAATGCCTGCACCAGCGACCACTCTCACCAGATGGAGAGCAACATCTGTATTCAGCTTCAGAACATCGGCAGCAGGGCACCATTTAGTTACATTGGCCTGAATCGCCTTCTCAGGAAACAGATATATGAATATCTATAAACAGAAATCTATGCACTTTGTTAATAAAACATGTTAGCAATGTGGCCCATGAATCCATGATTGCACAATAACATGCATAAAGAAGTGGTATTTGTTTGGGTGAAGAACAATCAAAGAAAGAAAACACAGAGACAAACCCTTAGAAAAGTATAGTGGCAGTGACAATACCAAGAAGAATAGAATCGAACTTACACGTAAAGGTAGAACATACCTCCAGTGATCTAAAAGTTGTCATTTCCAAAATAGGTATATATAAAATTCGAATTCTTCAGTACGAACATTTAAATTTTCTCGTGTTATAAAGAACAATTCATCTTTACGAACATTTAGATTCACCCCACATACAGTCATACATGTGAATTTATGCTAGTTTTTATGTTAATTACATTTTTATGTTTTTATGTTAATTACCCAACTTAGGTGAGAGGTAGTGCTGTAGAGAGGAAGATGAACGCCCATGCTGGTGCGTACCTTAGGTGAGAGGTTTGTGCGTACCTTAGCTTGCCGTCGGTACTGCACAAATTTACACGGAGCATTATGCATGAGTCGGTTGGAAAGTAGTTTTTCTTGCGAACCCAATCGATCTCATCCAAACGTGAAAACAGAGATATGCAGAGGAGTCACCTGCTACATAGATGATGGCGCGCGCGGCTAGCTGCCCGGGAGCCACGCTCGCCTCCCACCATGCAACCGTGCGTGCGTGGTTTCGCCTCTGGAACACCATGGCCGAGCCCTCCGCCGACCCGGCATCGCCACCGGCCGGAAATCTTGCAAGCGCCTCCGAGCAAGTCGACATGGCCGCGCGTCTCCGCCGGCCGGAGCATCACGGCAGCCCCCTCCCCTCTCCGAGCAAGAGTCAAAGTCTAAGTCACAAAAGTCACACGCGCTCGCCACACGCGGACGGTAACAAAGGGCCTCTACTTATAGAAGGAGAGGATTAGAATTAGATGGAAGAAGAAGATGAGAAGCAGTCCCGTTATTTTTTTTCTCTTGAACACCACCTGTTGGATGGCCATGGATGCAGGAACGGCTGAGATGATTCTTTTCAAGGATCGCTAAGGATGGATGACTGGCTAAGATGATTCTTGTCACGGATCGATGACTTGGAAGCCAGTCCTTAAATCTCTAGTTGCGTGCATGTCGGCGTAGTAATTGTAGGCGCCCCGATGGGGGATGGATCAGGGACTCTTTGGTTTCCTTTGAAAATTAATTTCTTTTCTAGAAGTCAGTGATTAGATTCCTTTGTTACTAGTAGTAGTAGCATATATGGCTTAACTTTGCAAATCCGTTTCTTGGCTACATCCATGCATGGCATGTATCATGAAGATTTTTTTACTCTATTTAGGCCTCAAGAGCGGATGTATCGGGGACTATTAGATTTCCTTTGAAAATTAATTACTTTCTTAGAACTCAGTGATTAGATTCCTTAATTTGTCATATAATATTCCTAAAAATTTCTTGCTCAGCTACCTCCACGTGTCAATCATGAGGATTGTGTATGTGCCGCGCGATGGGAAAAAGCAAAGGATCCATGCGTGAGAAGAAGTCACCTGCTAGATGACAGGAAGGAGACCTCCTCTGCTATATCACCTCTATTCAGCCGGCCGGTGACCGACGGCGCTCGTCTGGACTCCTCCAAAGCGTCATGGCCAAGTCCTCTCCTCCTCCAAAGTCTAAGTCACAAAAGTCATGCGCTAGCGGCTAGGTAATTATGTTCTTGTACTTATAGAGGAGGCAAGATATGGTTGGACAGGGAATAGGAGAGCATACGGGGAAAATTCCAATCTCCAAAACTGCATCTTGCTTTTGGGAGAAGATGAAGATGTGTGGTTCAGATGAAAAGCGACATGGATCGCTGACATGGCAAGGGAAACCAAACAGGCATGGGTAAATAATCGAGGAGGAGGAGGCATGAATAATGAGCCACTGTGACCTCTGATTTCCTTCTGCTATTGCTAACTGCATGGCTCGAATTCTGAGTAGTAGTAGTACTCGTTTTCTTCCTCCCTCCCATAACTCCAGGAAAACTCTCCACACCTCGAGGATGCTAGATCATTTTTGTGAGCCGTTAAGGCTAATTAAGTCTACTTAAGTGTTGTTTGGTGATTGTATCCTCGTATTCGTTTATACACACTAGTACCGGAGACTATCAAGAGGAAGAGGTTTTCTACCAAGAGGAAGAAGAAGAAAACTTTGATCACCTCACCAATCAAGGCAAGATATTACCAATGCAAGCTAGACTAGTGCAAAGCTTACAAGAGCAAGGCATCATTACATTTTACTTTATGCCTAATGATCCTATTCCAAGTTTTTACTTTGCAAGCTTTATTAATTTTTATTTATCAAAGTTACTTTTTGATTTATGATTCACTTGGTTTAGTTATAGAGTAGTACAAGAGCATCACACTTATCCTGGAGAGCTATAAGCTATTTAGCACCCCTCATAAATAGTTGCTAGTGCTAAACATTAAAAGTAACTACTCTAGTTGGGGACTTGTGAAATGAAATGACTTTGAAAACCTTGGAATGATGAGTCATTCTATTGAAAGATTTTGAAGGTGAATATGACTGGTGAATGACTTGGTGACTTTTACAAAACTGATGGTTGTGTTCGGATGCGATACCATTCCAATTCTTAAGTACCCCCACAATACCTGAATCTGGGGTAAGGCTTGACTGGAAACTTATGTATTTTAGTATGGGTTCCCTCTGAACAAGCGTCATAGGGGTTATGCCGAGGCTGCCTCCATTGAAAGTGAAATGACGTGAAATGAGGTGAATGTCCTACTCAAGCCCTGTGCAGTTCCCGGGTTGACGGTTTGTTTTCACCGGGAGGCCAAGCTCATGGGGAGAGGTGCCTATACTAGGGTATGTAAATGAAAGGTTAGGATTGGTAGTTCGCGTACTGTGTACGATAAATCAGGGCCAGTTACCCCTGACGAACTATTGCAATTGTTGTGGCACAAGTGTACAACCTCTGCAGAGTTTAACCTATTCGAATAGCCACGTCTGCGGTCATGGACAGTTGGAAAGGCCATACTGTTCTGTCATCAGAATTTTTCTAAAAATATGAATGGTGACTTGTGACTTGAATTGAAAGGTGACTTTGACTTTGAATCACAACTGAGTTGTGGGAATGACACTAATGTTCCCACTTGAGTTAAGTTAGGCAAATGAAGAGGTTTTACTTATTAAAGTACTTATGAAATAAAACTGGCTTTATGCAAATGAAACCAGAGCTTAGAACCCCCTTACTATAGTTGATAGTATTTACCTTAGTATTAGTTTGCGAGTGACATAGGCATCCCCAATGGGCCTGCCAAAGATAGTACCCGAGGTTTACTGAAGGCCCAATACCCGAGGAATAAGAAGATTCGGAAGCCCAAGATATATTAAGGAAAGTTAGAGTTGTAATAGGAAGTGTTATTTGTAATCTGGCGGGTTGAGTTAGAAACCGGCCCGGACTCTATAACTTGTACAAAACGAAACCCTCGGCTCCGCCTCCTATATAAAGGGGGAGTCGAGGACGAAGAGATAATCGAATCATTGTTACAAACCCTAGTTCTCATAATCGTCGAGTACTTTTCGGCTGAAACCTTCGAGATCTACTTGCCCTCTACTTCCAACTAAACCCTAGCCTATAATCCATAGGCATTGACAAGTTGATACCTTGTCAATTGGCGCCGTCTGTGGGAACTAGAGGCGTAAGGATCTGATCTCGATGGCACGTTCAAGATCTTCGACATCATCAACCGCAAGCAACATAATGGATCGAGGTAAACAGATCGCTGCTGGTCTTGTCGATTTTGTTCCTCACCCACCCTCCCGTTTGGATGCATATGCGTACCTGGCGGAGCCTATGGAGATGACGTTCGGAAGGTTTCATTTTCGCGTCGAGAAAGAAGGATCGTATCGTGTCGAAATTCCGATCTCATCGGGATCGTCGGCGGTCGATTCCGATTTTTCAAGCTATACATCGTCAACCGAGTCAGAAGAAGAAGAAACTCCATCGACACGCTACGTCGGCACCAGGACAAGAGAGAAACTCGCCAAGATCTTCAACGACATGTCGTTTGAGTCATCTGCGGACTCATATATAAGCGATGGCTCAAGTGATGTCGACAGTTACGACTTCATCGACAAATCTATCACAGTGGGCAAGGTCTTCATCAATCTCAACAATGATGTCACCAAACCCAACATAGATCTGAGTACAAAGCATCATCAGATTTATGCCATTGAAGATCAAGAGGAAACATCTGAGGCTTTCGACGATTTGGGAAATCCATACGTCGATCCCTCCAATCTGCGACAAGGCCTGGGCAACAAATACGTCGGACCAGAGCCGCGAGACAGAGTTCAACTTTCACAAGCAGCATGGGACAGAGCCGCGAGAGCTATGAACGGTACAGAACCAATGGCTACCACGGCCACACCAGAGGAATTACAAGCATATCAATATAGGCTCGCACGAGCTGCCAGAGAGTTGGAAAAACAGACAGTCGAGTTAAACAGAAGAAAGGAGGCAGCTTCTGCATCCAGCAGGAGAAGGGCAGATCTAAGTCGACAATCTAGAACTTCGGGTGATAGCCACAGGGAGGCTCGGAACAGAGGAAGATCAAGGTTACAACACATACCCGAAGCTGAAAGAGAGCACTTGGTTCAAAATCTCGACATGTCCTTTATGTCGATAGACACAAGAGGGAACATTATCCCTAAGACACCAGAAGCTGGGTATATGGCGACACAAGCCTTTATCCTTGCATCTAAACCACCTCCAGGTGATCCAAGGGAAACACTATACAATATGGCGATAGCAGGGGTTGGAGCTATGGGAACAGCGTTTGTATCAACGCCTCCCGAAGGAGCGGCAAGACAAAATAGTCCACGACCTGCAGCAGCAACGGCGGCAGCACCTGAAGGACCAAGTGGAGCAAGAGACATAGCAGCACAAACGAGGGTCGACAGAGCGTGACAAAGCAGAAGGGATCATCGGCAATCTCCAGAGCTTAACGATGAAGATATGTGCGGCTTGCCATGCTTCACGAGGAGAGTCCGAAAAACTCGAGTCCCCTCAGGATTCAAGTTACCCGACAACTTCAAGAAGTTCGACGGCCTTCAAGATCCAGATGATTGGCTAGTTGATTATCTCGAGACAGTGAAGCTCACAGGAGGAACCAGAGCAACAGCTATGCAAAGCATTCAGGTGCATTTGAGTGGAGCCGCACGATCGTGGATAAAGAAACTCATTCCAGGATCCATCGACAGCTGGGAAAGTTTCGAGGACGTATTCGTCAAGAACTTCAGATCCACGTGCAAAAAACCTGCGTCGTTAGAGGAATTGAGAGCATGTCGACAAAAGCCAGATGAGCCAATGAGAAAGTATATCCAAAGGTGGAATATCATCAAAAACTCGGCAGAAAATATATCTGACGAGAGAGCAATAGATGCGTTTGTCGCAGAATCAGCGTGGAGATTTTGTCGAGGACTTGGGAAGGACCAATCCAAAGACAGTATCTGCGTTAATGGAGATAGCAAACAAATGGGCAGATGGAGAAGATGCTGTCTACAACAAACGGCACAGGTCGCCAGAGGAGGACCGTGGTCGAAATTATCAACCGAGGCGACGATTTCCTCGACAGTACCCGAATTATGACGCTCCAGGGCAAATTTCAGCAGGTTTTCGAGCAAACACAGGAGGAAACAACAGAGATGATTATCAGAGAAGCAGTGAACAGCGAGGTGATAATAGGGATGATTCTCGCAACAACAGGCAAAATAGCGGGCCTAGGTTCCCAAGGCCTTTCGTGTCCCCCGAAGAGATGATGAATGGGCCGTGTCGATACACTTTTTCCTCGACGACCAACGGTAAAAGACAGTCAGGGCACCTGCAGAAAGACTGTCGAAATTTTCAGGCAATGTTAAGATATGCAGAGCACGCTAATGCGCGGGCAACACAGAGAAATCCTCGAGAACCCAGGAGCGAGATTCACCTGCCACCACCTCCCGCGATTACAGATGACAATCGACACCAGCTCAGAATAGCGGCAGCACCCCCACCACCACCTTATGTTGATCCCAACTCTCACGGAGCGGTGTCGATGATTCAGAAGGCAAGGCCGTCAAATAGAGCTCAGAAAGTAATCTCACGACAAGTGTTTATGGCAGAAAAAATGCCTCCACCAACTGTCGAGTATCTTAATTGGTCAGGGCAAGATATTGGCTTCACCATAGCAGATCATCCGCAACAAGTTCCTCGACCAGGGCAGTCAGCACTTATTCTGCCAGCAGTTATTGCGGGGTTTGATGTCTCTCGGGTGTTCATAGACGGCGGCAGCAGCTTAAACCTCATGTATGCAGACACACTGAGGAAGATGAACATATCCTTAGCAAACCTGAAGCCAACAGACACAAGGTTCCACGGTATCACACCAGAGAAGCCAAATTATCCATTGGGGAAAATTAATCTCGACGTTCAGTTTGGAACCCGAGAGAATTATAGAATCGAGAGGCTGGAATTTGAAGTCGTAGATTTTCCGTCGCAGTACCACGCTTTGTTGGGACGACTAGCATATGCTAGATTCATGGCGGTGCCACACTATACATACCTGTTATGGAGATTGCCTGGACCAAGGGGACCAATCACAGTCAAAGGAAGCTTCGCTTTGGCCGATAAATGCGACAAGGATTTTCATCGGTTATCAGAAACTTTCGGGATGCAAGCTGAGTATTTGGCGTCAAAAAGTATGACTGACTACGACGTACTACCAGATGTTGGAAGGCCAAATAAAGAATCAACTTTCAATACCGAGAAAAATTCTAAGGAGGTGCAGATTCACCCGACAGACCCGAAAAAGACGACATCCATTGCAACAAATATGGATATCGCATAGGAAAGCGCGCTCGTCAAGTTCCTCCGTGAGCACTGGAAAATCTTCGCATGGTGTCCAGCTGACATGCCAGGAGTACCCAGGGAACTTGCCGAGCACCACCTCAACTTAGACCCTCTCGCGAGACCAATCAAACAACCCTTGCGGCGTTTTTCGGAACCAAACCGCAAATCTATGCTATCAGAAATAAATCGGCTCAAGGATGCTGGTTTTATCAAAGAGATATCTACGTAAGCCACATGGGTAGCTAACCCAGATGATGGTGCCGAAGAAACACACGACAGTCCTTCGCATGTGCGTCAACTTTACGTGTCTCAATAAACATTGTCCAAAGGATCACTTTCCCCTCCCGAGGATCGATCAAATTATCGACTCCACGGCTGGGTGCGAACGTCTTTCCTTCCTGGACGCATATTCTGGTTATAATCAGATCAGATTAAAAGAAGAAGATGAAGTAAAGACCGCGTTTATTACACCATACGGCGTGTTTTGCTACGTGAACAATGCCCTTTGGTCTAAAAAATGCAGGAGCAACATATCGTAGGATGATGCAGAAGTGTTTGGCGACACGGATTGGGAAAAACGTGCAAGTATACATCGATGATGTCGTCATAACGTCAAAAAGGGGGCAACACCGATCGAGGATCTCAAGGAAACTTTTGACAACCTCGACAAATTCTGCCTCAAGCCGAACCCGACGAAGTGTTCCTTTGGCGTCCCAAGCAGGAGAACTTCGGGGTTTCTGGTCTCAGCAAGAGGGATTGAAGCAAATCCCGACAAAATACAAGCTATAGTAACAATGAGGAAGCCAACAAAGTTGAAAGAAATACAAGCAGCCTAACCGGGCGAGTCGCAGCTTTGAGCAGATTCGTCGCCAGCCGGGAGAAAAAGCGTTACCATTTTACGCTTTGATAAAGCAAGGAGATAAATTCCAATGGAACGAAGAGGCCGATAGAGCTTTCGAGGATTTGAAGCGCAAAATTTCGACACCACCAATTTTGGTGGCGCCAAAGGAAAAGGAACCTCTCCTTCTGTATATTGCAGCCACACCTCAAGTGGTTAGCACGGTGCTAGTTGTCGAAAGAGAAGAAGAAGGAAAACTCCATGGAGTGCAGAGGCCAGTATACTTCGTGAGCGAAGTTCTGTCGCCCTCAAAACAAAGGTACCCTCAGTACCAAAAGCTAGCATATGGAGTATTCACAACAGCACGAAAATTGCGCCACTATTTTTCGGCACACCCGGTCATAGTGGTCAATGAAGCTCCCTTGTCAAATATACTAAACAATCCAGAAGCTACGGGTCGTGTCTCCCTTTGGGGAATAGAACTTTCCCCTCGGGACATCACGTATGAAAAAAGAAAAGCAATCAAGTCGCAAGTTCTTCCAGACTTCATTGCAGAGTGGATGGAGTTGCAAAACACAGGACCCCCAGACTTGTCGAGAACATGGACCATGAACTTTGATGGGTCCAAAAGACTTGAAGGAGCTGGCGCAGGAGTAGTACTTGTATCACCTGAAGGCGACAAGTTAAAATATGTCCTTCGGATGACGTTCCCTAACGCTTCCAATAACGAAGCAGAATATGAAGCTCTCATACACGGGATGAAGATGGCGAAAGCTTGTGGTGCAACTCGACTAAAAATCTTCGGCGACTCACAATTAGTGGCTCAGCAAGTTATGAACCAATGTGACGCAGTCAATGACAGCATGATGGCGTACAAGGAGGTGTACAACGAGCTCGAGAAGTTGTTTGACGGATGCGAAGTAAATCATATTAGCAGATTGAGCAACAACGAAGTCGACGTTCTTGCAAACATCGGGTCGCAATGCCTTGAAATTCCGCCAGGCGTATTTTGGGAAGAGATAACAGAGAGATCTACTAAATCGATAAAATCAAAAAAGAAGGAGAAGAAACCCTCGGGGGCTACTAAGGAGGAGAAAGAAGAAGAAGAAGACCAGGACCTGATCATGATGATTCAGATACCATGGATGCAGACGTATATATCATACATCCTCAGGAAAGAAATACCCGATGATCCAGTTGAGGCAAGGCGAGTAATTCGACGCTCCAAAGCTTTCACGGTGATCAAAGGAGAATTGTACAAACGAAGTATTTCAGGCGTCCTGCAAAGGTGTGTCACACCCGAAGAAGGAAGAATAATTCTGAAGGATGTTCACGAAGGAATATGTGGCCACCACGCAAGTAGTCGAGCTATTGCAGCCAAGGTTTTTCGGGCAGGATTCTACTGGTTGACAGCAATCGAGGACGCCAAGGAAATAGTAAGAACGTGCGACGCGTGTCAAAGGTTTGCCGCAAAACCGCACTCTCCAGCAGCAGAACTAACACCAATACCATTGTCATGGCCCTTTGCTCAATGGGGACTTGATATGGTGGGCAAGTTACACAAATCCTGGCCAGGAGGAAAGGAGTATATGCTAGTAGCTGTCGACAAATTTACAAAGTGGATAGAAGCGAAGCCGATAAATTCACCCGACGGAGCGTCCGCAGTAAAATTCATAAAAGGCCTCGTCTTCAGATTTGGAGTGCCTCACAGCATCGTCACAGACAATGGCAGTAACTTCACATCCCACGAATTCAAAGATTATTGCAAAGAAGTGGGTATCAAATTGCACTTTGCGTCAGTTGCACATCCTCAAACCAATGGGCAAGTCAAGAAAGCCAATGGCATCATTTGCAATGGCATCAAGAAACGCCTGCTAGGACCACTAGAAAAAGCTCGACATACCTGGCCAGAAGAACTACCAAGTGTGTTGTGGAGCATCCGAACAACACCAAATACGGCGACACAGGGACCCCGTTTTTCCCGGTCCATGGAGCGAGAGGCAAGCATCGCCAATAGAAATAGAGCACGATTCCCCCAGAGTTACAGAGTATAATGAAGAAACTTCTAAGACAGCATTGGAAGACGACGTCGACGCACTCGACGAAGCTCGAGATGAAGTACTATCAAGGGTAACCAAATACCAACAGGACTTGAAGAATTACCACAGTAGACGTCTGCGGCCAAGATCTTTTCAGGTGGGAGACCTAGTTCTTCGGCTCACACAAAAAAGTCATGAAAAACTCGAATCACCATGGCTTGGCCCTTACATTGTCACGGAAGTAATCGGAGGAGGAGCATACAGGATAAAGGACAAGAAGACAGGGGTAGAGGAGCAAAACCCCTGGAACGTGGCGCAACTTAGGCGGTTCTACGCCTAGAACTAAAATATAGTCTTTGTAAAACCTCAATGTACTGAAACGCCCGCGAGTTTTCAGACGCACTCTTTTCCTTTTTCGGGGCATCGAGTGGGGCCGGGAAAGGTTTTTAATGAGGCGGGCTCGCGGTGCTGCAATATAATAAAGATAGTATCAGTATGTTTTCTCCTCATCGACACGCTCAAAGTTTCGAACACGACGAATTCCAATATAGCTCTTCGAAAAAAGAAAAGCCTCGCCTTGGTATCAAAATACCTCGCGAGCCAATAAAGAGAGGAAATAGTACTTAACAAACAAGTTCGGGGGCCGATTCTCGCTAACATTGCATATTGAATAAATGCCTTGGTTCAAAACCTCGCAATACACAAATACAAAAATAGCCACCACAACACTCGGGGGCTAGACAAATATAGAAATATGATGATTGTTTCACAATACAAATCACAACAGTGGGTTACAAAGAAGAAGTTATCTACCCGAGGAAAATAATCAGTCATGATTCAATATATCATCAAGGGTAATTCTATTTTCTTCAGGAGCAGCGCCAAGAAAATCAGCATAATGACCATCTGCAAAAAAGTCAGCATCCATCCGAAGAAGGTCTTCAATCATTTCTTCGGCTATAGGCGAAACCTTCGTGTTAATTCGGTCGACACCAATTCTTCGGCGCCTTACCTTCTCATGAACTTTCGCAACAACTTCGGTCAGGTCAAGCTTCGAGTGGCAAATCTGAAGCATGATAAGGGCAAATCTGGCGCCAGCTACAAGTTGAGCTCTGACAAAATCATGGATCCTGTGGGCATCCTTGAATTTCTCCATTAACTCGGGAAGAGTTTTTGGTTGAACGTTCCGAGGAAACATGGAGTTGTAAACCATAAACAGGGTCTTGGTACAAAAGTTAAGGAAGTCGCGAGTTTGAGAGACGCGATCCTGAAATCTGACAATCTGGCGAGTCCTCTCTGGGGTAGCCCAAAACAGAGAACCATGGTCAAGGGAAAGGTTAACAAGGAAGTTCGTCCTAGTATTTACCCTCTCTTTTTCGGCAACAGCATCAGCAAAGGAACCTATTAAAGCAACGAAGCAGAAAACTTCAAGAAACATAGCATGAAGACGGAAGATATTGGAGGATGAAACAAGCGTACCCGACATATCTGCACTGGCTTCACTCATTAACTCGAGCATGAAATTTTCTCGAGTAGTCGCCTTTTCAGCCTCGGAAGCAGCGATTTCCTTAGCAGCCATGGCCTCGCAAGCTTGCTGAAGTGCAATTTTTTCGGCTTCGGATGACTTACGAGATTTCTCCATCATCACAAGTGTTTGCTTCTTTGCATACTGAAGTTGCTGCCGAAGTTCATCCAATTCTCGCGGCAAGGAATCTTCGACAGGTGTGACATCAGCAAGAGTTCTTCTTGAGCGAGAGGAAGAAGGCGAAACATTGGAAGGAGCGGAGGATGGAGTATAGTTATCACATACCAACTGAAATTTAATGAAACAAGACAACATCAATCAACAAGGAAAGACCGAGTTTTCATTAATCTTTCGGAATAATTACAAAGGCCTTACAGTAGAGCTAATAAAGTACGTGTCGCCAAATAACTACTTTGGCGACAAGAGCAAAAGAAACAGAGAAAGAAAAACAAAGAGGCATGCAACTAGACCTCCGGCCTTGATGAGCTAGGAGTCGAGGCTGGTTTGATCCCGAGATAGGCCAAGATTTTCTTCGTGTTGGGCTTGGCTGCTTTAATCAGCGACCTCCATCTTGATTGCTCTATCTGATTGGTGTCGCCAACCTTCATCCAATCAACAGATTGTTGATCGTCGACGACCAAGGCAACAGTACTCTCGACAGCAATTTTCATGTTTTCTTGGCGCATCTTCAGTCCAAGGTCATCTGATGAATTAAAACTCTTGGCAAGGGTAAGGAAAGTCGGGGGCTCCTCTTTCTTCGGGAAGAAGTAGGGGAACAGCGCCGACAGTCCCGCACTAGCATTCGCCACGCCTTCACGAATTTCGGCTCCATGAAGTTCAAGATAAGAAAGTGCGTCAAGGAGAGGATCATTGTCGGGGTTCTCCAAGTCAAATTCTTGGTTTGTTTGGTCTGCCACATGAAACAAAACGTTGGTCAAAAACAAGAAACAGCGGGTAGCACAAAAATAGAAGAAATCAATAATATTACTTTGAGTGCGCCGACTTTGTGATTTCAGACGCTTGAGGATCCCCTGCTCACGATCAGCCTGTGCAGCTCTGTGCTCATTTAAAGCAGTCTCAGCATCCTCAAGCCTTTTCTGCAGATCCTCGACACGAGCAGTCTTCGCTTTGGCTTCATCAGCCTCTGCCTTGGCTTCACTAGCAACAAGTTCGGCTTTCTTACGCGCCGCTTCACTTTGCTTTAGTTGTTGAGCAAGTGTGTCGGCACGTTCGTTGGCCTCTGCAAGTTTCTCTGTCGAAGTATAAAAGAAAAAAAGAAAGGTCAAGAAGATTGCGACAAAGGACAGGAGCAAGAGGTCAAAAACAAAGACAGCAAAAAAGTTATTACCCTCAGTTCTGATGGCATGTTCACGGTATCCAACGAATTGGGATCCGATGCGAATAAGTTCTTTGACCATGGGCTGTCAAAGAAGAAAAAAAGAGAGAGAAATATCGGTATGAAAAACGGGTGAAGACATGAAAAAACAAAATAGAGGAAATATAGATATCGACAAACTTACATCGTCCAAAAACAAAGTAGAAGAGCCGCCTAACTGAGGGGCAGGCTCAACAATCGTTTCAATCCTTGCCCTTTTTGGTGAAGGCGCAAGGGGGCTTGATGGCGGAGTAGTGGTGACGACGTTCCGTTGAGGAGGTGAAGATTCTTCTCCTTCAACTAGTGTATCCGAAGCAAGCAAAGTATGTGACGTACTCGTACGGGGAGCTGTATCGACAGCTCGTATTTCTCCCTCGTCATCACTACAATTAAAAGAAGACAGCATAAAAAGCAGGACAAGACAAAACATTTCGGGTACAGAGATAAGAAGAAATAAAATGGACTTACGAGCTGACGAAGGATTCAAGATAAGGATTGTAAGTTGCCTTCTGGTGTGAAGGATCAACTTCTTCGGCTTTGGAAGTGCCAGAGTCTTCGACATTATTCCTTTTCCTTTTGCCTTTCGGGGAGACAGCGGGAGGAGGAGATTGTGCCGATGAAGTATCTTCGGAATTACCCGCAGATTTTCGAGAATCCACGGGTTCGTTCACAAAAGATGGAGCTTCCTGATTGTCATCCGTGACAATGGCCCTTTCTTCGACTTCTCCATCCTCAGGAAGAGGAGGAAGGGAAGCCATAGTAGGATGGTTCTGCAGGAAAATAGCGACAAAAGAAAAATTAGAGAAATATCAATACAATGAGATGCAGGGAAAGTTCGGAACAAGACAAAAATTCGAGAAGACAAAATACCTCGGGGAGAGGATTGGCGGAGCTGTATGGTTCCACGCGGCAAGAGGAGGGAATAGGATCCTTCTTGTTCAGCGAGGATATTCTTCGAATCAGCTTCTCCAAGTCCTTTACAGAAAGATCATTGGAGAGCCTATTGGCGTCATTTGCACCAACATACGTCCAAAGGGGATTTTTGCGGGCCTGAAGAGGCTGCACTCTAATCCTAAGGAAGTAGGCGGTGATTTGAACACCGGACAGTTCTTTGCCTCGAGTATTTTGAAGCTGATGAATACGAGACATAAGTGCTTCTGTCGACGTTTTCTCTTTTTCGGAAGCTTCAGCATCCCAGGAGCAGCGGCGCTGAACTTTAGCACTTCCATCGAAAGGGGTTATGTTGTGCTCAACAGAATTGGCACTTTCTTCGTGTATGTAGAGCCACCTTTTGCGCCACCCTTGGACAGAATCAGGAAATTTGACGTCGAAGTAATCAACGTCAGATCGAACACAGATAACAACGCCGCCTATGTTATAGGAGGCGTTGTGGGAGCCATTGCGGCGGAGGCGTGAAAATGCGTTTCTACGTAGCCCAATTAGGAGGGACTCCAAGGAAGCACTCGCAAAGAGTGATAAAAATAGAGACATGGAGGATGGAATTGGGGGTCAACCGGTGCGCTTGAATCCCATAAACAAAAAGAAGGCCGCGGAGGAAATCGTGAATTGGGGCAGAAAGGCCGCGGATAAGGTTATCAACGAAACTAACCCGGTACTCCATTGGAGGGTTTGGGTAGCTTTCTTCGCTGGGAAAGCGGATGGCGTCCTCTTTCTTCATCAGGCCTAGCCTCTTCAGCAGGTTGATATCTTGGTTGGAGATTTTAGATCTCTCCCACTCAAGATCTTCAGCGGCCATCTTGGACTCTGGAGTACTGTGGCGAGTAAGTCGCGCGCGCGGTGGCATCAACGGCACTGGAAAAGCAACGTTCGTGCGTGCGGAAGATCAAAGAGAATTGGGCGTAGGGGAAGTTTTTGCAAAGAGGAACAGAGGTGCGGCGCAAGCGAAGGAGTGAACGGAGGATGAAGAAAGGTTTATATAGGAATCGGGCAAAGAAATTCACCGTTGGATGAAAGAAATCGTGTGGCGTTACTGAACGTGTGCCAGGAAAAGCGGAGGACGTGTGTCCCCCACTTGCACGACGTGTCAACGTGGTGGACACAATGGACCCACAAGGCAGAAAAATCACGACTATTAACAGAGATGAAGTAAATTTGACTAAGGGAAGCATGTCGACAAGAAAAATAAAAGCAGATTGGCGACAGGAGAAATCATTGAATACTTCGGGAGCCTTTGATCAAATACAAGTTTTTGCCCAAATGCTCGGGGGCTACTTTGACAAAAGTAAAATTTCGAGTATGGCAATATAGAAAATGTTGAGCCTACAACCAAGTACAAGTCCTTGGCTGTAGCCTCGGGGGCTACTCCCATCGGGAGCGCTGGTCGCGCACCCGAGAGATGAAAAGAAGATCATATCGAGAAATAATGACAATATAGCGGCAAGGTGGACTAAAATGTTGAGCCTACAACCAAGTACAAGTCATTGGCTGTAGCCTCGGGGGCTACTCCCATCGGGAACGCTGTTCGCGTGCCCGATAAAGTTAAAATAGAACGATAGAAAAGCAAAAAAGTATATTTCGAGTTATAATTAACTCTACATATACTCTCATCGGGAGAACAGTATAAGTCATATTTGACTCGGTAAAATGTGCCATTCCAACAGCCGGAAAAGCACTCGACAATATATTCTCAGAACGCCAAAGTTGCGATCAATTTCTGAATGCCGCAAAATTTGCGAAGGTAAGACCCCAGATCCGTTCTGCTGGGCGTGGCATCGCCGAAGATCGCGCTCTGCTATTTTTATCCGTATCAACAGATACGAAGAAAAATCCTAACGGACGCGTTAGGTACTCGATAAATTTGACTGGGACTCGACAGAATGGTAAGACCTTAAGCGGCACCTGTCGAAGTTTACACCAGTATCCCGAGATCATGTCCAGGGACGTGATCTTGAAGTAGGTTTTTGCGGATTGCCACTAGAGCAGTTAACTAGTACCTGATCCGTCAGATGAACTAGCCCCAACTACCATTATCCCTGTACAATATAGAATTTTATGTGAAGAAATATAAAAAGGTTACAGTTCTCAAATAAAAATAAACAGTGGAGATTTTCCCTGACTCTACGATTCAAGCAAAATCTCGGGGGCTACTGACATAGGCATCCCCAATGGGCCTGCCAAAGATAGTACCCGAGGTTTACTGAAGGCCCAATACCCGAGGAATAAGAAGATTCGGAAGCCCAAGATATATTAAGGAAAGTTAGAGTTGTAATAGGAAGTGTTATTTGTAATCTGGCGGGTTGAGTTAGAAACCGGCCCGGACTCTATAACTTGTACAAAACGAAACCCTCGGCTCCGCCTCCTATATAAAGGGGGAGTCGAGGGACGAAGAGATAATCGAATCATTGTTACAAACCCTAGTTCTCATAATCGTCGAGTACTTTTCGGCTGAAACCTTCGAGATCTACTTGCCCTCTACTTCCAACTAAACCCTAGCCTATAATCCATATGCATTGACAAGTTGATACCTTGTCAGCGAGTACTTTAAAAGTACTCATGGCTGTGTCCCTGGCTATTCAAATGGCCAGACTATGAAGAGGAGTATCAGAACCCGGAAGAAGGACAACAGGACGTCTACGACAACTAGGATCACTCCTGACGTCAACAGTTGCCTGTGGAATAAATGGACTACTACTACGCTACTTCGCTTCCGCTATGTGTTTTGTAATTGATCAATAGATCATCTATTATTGTAATGAGACTGGATCATGTGATCCTTTAATTTGTAAGACTATTATGTGTTGTAATGAATGATGTGTTGTGATATCAATCTATTATGTCTCGCAAAAACAATATTCCTGGGATTGCGATGAATGGCATAATAGGCATCTGGAAGTAAAAATCCGGGTGTTGACAAGTTGGTATCAGAGCCATTGTTGACCTTAGGAGACCCTAGTTAGAATGGACGTGTGAAAAACTTAGTTTCAAAACAAATGAAGTAATTATTTATGAAAACTTATTATCACTCTCATCCTTGAGATCTTCTTCAAAATAAGAAAGTTATGCTCTATTCTTCTTATACTACTACATAAAATTTGGACACACTACCCACTTCTCTAACTTACTCATCCTAATTGTTCACAGATGGAGTACACTTGCAAGTCTAATCAGCTTGGCCATGGAGGAAACCTCATGTTCGAGAAGGATTTGAAGCAACTAGTTGAGTATTTAGGACGCCCGTATCCCGAGTTCTTCGGAATACCCCTTAACAATCCATCGGGAGGACAACCTCGGTGGGAAGTTACTGCAAATCTGAGTGGAAGGCTCCGAGCCCCAATATGGGGAACCATATGGTTTTCTGTAACGGGAAACACCTGGAAGGAAGGACTAGTCAGAGCTATGCAAGAAGCACTTGCCCATCTGTGTGGACAGAATATGAACAAGCTCAAGAGTACCCGCTTCATTTACTACCCAAGACATGACCCCATGGGAAGACCAATAACCATGCCCCCGCACCCGGAGATGAACCACTATGTTTCCTGATGTCTACGCACACTCCTTTTCCTGTAGACAGTGTTGGGCCTCCAAGAGCAGAGGTTTGTAGAACAGCAGCAAGTTTTCCCTTAAGTGGATCACCCAAGGTTTATCGAACTCAGGGAGGAAGAGGTCAAAGATATCCCTCTCATGCAACCCCGCAACCACAAAGCAAGAAGTCTCTTGTGTCCCCAACACACCTAATACACTTGTCAGATGTATAGGTGCACTAGTTCGGCGAAGAGATAGTGAAATACAGGTGGTATGAATGTATATGAGCAGTAGTAACGGCACCAGAAAATAGCTTGCTGCTACAACTGGCGTGCAGTCAATGGTGGTAATATTGCAGGCAGTACAGATGCAGTCGAACAGTAAACAAGCGATAATTGCAGTATTTGGAAACAAGGCCTAGGGATCATACTTTCACTAGTGGACACTCTCAACATTGATCACATAACAGAATAAATAGATATATGCTATACTCTACACTCTCTTGTTGGATGATAAACACCACTAATTGCGTAGGGCTACAAGAGCACCTCAATGCCGGAGTTAACAAGCTCCACAATATTCGATATTCATATTTAAATAACCTTAGAGTGCATGATAGATCAACACAACTATACCAAGTACTAACATAGCATGCACACTGTCACCTTCACACTATGAAAGGAGGAATAGATCACATCAATACCATCATAGTAATAGTTAACTTCATAATCTACAAGTAATCATAAACTACGCCAAGTACTACATGATGCACACACTGTCACCATTACATCATGGAGGAGGAATAGAGTACTTTAATAACATCACTAGAGTAGCACATAGATTAATAGTGATACAAAACTCATATGAATCTCAATCATGTAAGGCAGCTCATGAGATCATTGTATTGAAGTACATAGGATAGAGATTAACCACATAGCTACCGGTACAGCCCCTTAGCCTCGATGGAGAACTACTCCCTCCTCATGGGAGACAGCAACGGTGATGGAGATGGCGGTGGTGTCGATGGAGATGCCTTCCGGGGGCACTTCCCCGTCCCGGCGGCGTGCCGGAACAGAGAGTTCTGTCCCCCAGATCTTGGCTTCCTGATGGCGGCGGCTCTGGAAGGTTTCTCGTACCGTGGCTTTTCCGTATCGAAGATTTAGGTCAGGGACCTATAAATAGGCGAAGAGGCGGAGTCGGAGGGCTGACGAGGCGGTGACACCACAGGGGGGCGCCCCCATGGGTCGCGTTGCCCTGTCATCTGGTGGCCCTGTGGCCCCCCTCTGGTGGCTCTCGGGTGTTCTGGAAGCTTCGTGCAATTATAAGATGCTGGGCGTTGATTTCGTCCAATTCCGAGAATATTTCCTTACTAGGATTTCTGAAACCAAAAACAGCAGAAAACAGGAACCGGCACTTCGGCATCTCGTCAATAGGTTAGTTCCGGAAAACGCATAAAATCATCATAAAGTGTGAACAAAACATGTAGGTATTGTCATAAAACAAGCATGGAACATAAGAAATTATCGATACGTTGGAGACGTATCAGCATCCCCAAGCTTAGTTCCTACTCGTCCTCGAGTAGGTAAACGATAAGAAAGATAATTTCTGAAGTGACATGCTACCAACATGATCTTAATCATACTATTGTAAAGCATATGAGATGAATGCAGCAATTCAAAGCAATGGAAAGACAATGATTAAACAACTGAATCATATAGCAAAGACTTTTCATGAATAGTACTTTCAAGACAAGCATCAATAAGTCTTGCATAAGAGTTAACTCACAAAGCGATAGATTCAAAGTAAAGGCATTGGAGCAACACAAAGGAAGATTAAGTTTCAGCGGTTGCTTTCAACTTGTAACATGTATATCTCATGGATATTGTCAACATAAAGTAGAATAATAAGTGCAATAAGCAAGCATGTAAGAATCAATGCACAGTTGACACAAGTGTTTGCTTCTAAGATGGAAGGAAGTAGGTGAACTGACTCAACATAATGAAGGAGATATGCCCTAGAGGCAATAATAAAGTGGTTATTATTTATATCTTTATGTTTATGATAAATGTTTATATATCATGCTAGAATTGTATTAACCGAAACATTAGTACATGTGTGATATGTAGACAAACAAGAAGTCCCTAGTATGCCTCTTAAACTAGCTTGTTGATTAATGGATGATTAGTTTCATAATCATGAACATTGGATGTTATTAATAACAAGGTTATGTCATTGTGTGAATGATATAATGGACACACCCAATTAAGCGTAGCATAAGATCTCGTCATTAAGTTATTTGCTATAAGCTTTCGATACATAGTTACCTAGTCCTTATGACCATGAGATCATGTAAATCACTTATACCGGAAAGGTACTTTGATTACACCAAACACCACCTGCGTAAATGGGTGGCTATAAAGGTGGGATTAAGTATCCGGAAAGTATGAGTTGAGGCATATGGATCAACAAGTGGGATTTGTCCATCCCGATGACGGATAGATATACTCCGGGCCCTCTCGGTGGAATGTCGTCTAATGTCTTGCAAGCATATGAATGAGTTCATAAGAGACCACATACCACGGTACGAGTAAAGAGTACTTGTCGGAGACGAGGTTGAACAAGGTATAGAGTGATACCGAAGATCAAACCTCTGACAAGTAAAATATCGCGAGACAAAGGGAATTGGTAATATATGTGAATGGTTCATTCGATCACTAAAGTCATCGTTGAATATGTGGGAGCCATTATGGATCTCCAGATCCCGCTATTGGTTATTGGTCGGAGTGAGTACTCAACCATGTCCGCATAGTTCTCGAACCGTAGGGTGACACACTTAAAGTTGGATGTTGAAATGGTAGCACTTGAAATATGGAATGGAGTTCAAATATTTGTTCGGAGTCCCGGATGAGATCCCGGACATCACGAGGAGTTCCGGAATGGTCCGGAGAATAAGATTCATATATAGGATGTCATTTTATGTGAAATAAAATGTCGCGGAAGGTTCTATGGAAGGTTCTAGAAGGTTCTAGAAAAGTCCGGAAGAAACCACCAAGGAAGGTGGAGTCCACAAGGGACTCCACCTCCATGGCCGGCCAGCCCTAGATGGGGTGGAGTCCCAAGTGGACTCCACCATAGGGGGCCGGCCACCCCCCACATGGGAGGTGGGAATCCCACCTTTGGGTGGGAGTCCTAGTTGGCGAATCAGCAAGACGATCCCTTTAGGGTGAAGTCGATAAAGCAGCAAGAGGAACCCTTCAGGGTGACTCGATCCAACAAGAGTCAACTCAAAAGAGTGACTCGATCCTTTCATTCTTTATGGAAATGAATAGACTGATGTTCCCTTCGGTTCATTTGTCATGCTTTTCCAATCTTAATGACCACGAAGTGCCGCAGTGCCCGGCCCACGGAGGTTTCCCCCCTCCTATGGAAGGTTTTGGTTTCGGGTCTTATTCGAAGACTTGGACACCAACACTTGGGATCCACCTATATAATGAGGGGCCAAGGGAGGGGGCCGGCCACCCCAAGACCATAAGCGGGCCGCCC